>NC_064615.1:87889316-88203066 GCF_023898315.1 Schistocerca nitens | reverse complement strand
TCCGCGGCGACCAGCCTTGCCCACAGTGCCGTACTCTCATTTCCATTTTTTGCTTAGGCGATTCCTTCACTGCGGTGTTTCCTACCTGACAGCGCTCCTCGCCTTGGTAGCGGGGTCACGGGGGACTTCGTACTGGAGCGGCTGTGTATTGCTGCATGCGTCTGTTTAGCGCAGCGACTCCGGCATGCCGTTTGTCAGGCAGCGCGAGGTTTGAGACCGTCACTTACCTCTGCCAGCACCTTCGTCAGCTCCCTAAGTTGAGTTTGGCTTTCCTTCTGTAACCTTCAGCTACTTGTTCGCCAGTGCCTCACGTACTGACATTCTGTCTAACTCTTTGATCGTTGGTGCTGGTGAATTCCTGTATATTAAGCACTGGTTGCCCTTGACTCGAGCACCAGCTATTCAGTTGTATTTTTGCTAATTAATTCATTCGAAACAAGGCCCCCGGAGTAGACAACATTCCGTTGGAACTACTGACGGCCTTGGGAGAGCCAGTCCTGACAAAACTCTACCAACTGGTGAGCAAGATGTATGAAAAAGGTGAAATACCCTCAGACTTCAAGAGGAATATAATAATTCCAATCCCAAAGAAAGCAGGTGTTGACAGATGTGAAAATTACCGGACAATCAGTTTAATAAGCCACAGCTGCAAAATACTAACACGAATTCTTTACAGACGAATGGAAAACTAGTAGAAGCCGGCCTCGGGGAAGATCAGTTTGGATTCCGTAGAAATGTTGGAACACGTGAGGCAATACTGACCTTACGACTTACCTTAGAAGAAAGATTAAGGAAAGGCAAACCTACGTTTCTAGCATTTGTAGACTTAGAGAAAGCTTTTGACAATGTTGACTGGAATACTCTCTTTCAAATTCTAAAGGTGGCAGGGGTAAAATACAGGGAGCGAAAGGCTATTTACAATTTGTACAGAAACCAGATGGCAGTTATAAGAGTCGAGGGACATGAAAGGGAAGCAGCTGTTGGGAAGCAAGTAAGACAGGGTTGTAGAGTCTCCCCGATGTTATTCAATCTGTATATTGAGCAAGCAGTAAAGGAAACAAAAGAAAAATTCGGAGTGGGTATTAAAATCCATGGAGAAGAAATAAAAACTTTGAGATTCGCCGATGACATTGTAATTCTGTGAGAGACAGCAAAGGACTTGGAAGAGCAGTTGAACGGAATGGATGGTGTCTTGAAGGGAGGATATAAGATGAACATCAACAAAAGCAAAACGAGGATAATGGAATGTAGTCGAATGAAGTCGGGTGATGTTGAGGGCATTAGATTAGGAAATGAGACACTTAAAGTAGTAAAGGAGTTTTGCTATTTGGGGAGCAAAATAACTGATGATGGTCGAAGTAGAGAGGATATAAAATGTAGACTGGCAATGGCAAGGAAAGCGTTTCTGAAGAAGAGAAATTTGTTAACATCGAGTATAGATTTAAGTGTCAGGAAGTCATTTCTGAAAGTATTTGTATGGAGTGTAGCCATGTATGGAAGTGAAACATGGACGGTAAATAGTTTGGACAAGAAGAGAATAGAAGCTTTCGAAATGTGGTGCTACAGAAGAATGCTGAAGATTAGATGGGTAGATCACATAACTAATGAGGAGGTACTGAATAGGATTGGGGAGAAGAGGAGTTTGTGGCACAACTTGACCAGAAGAAGGGATCGGTTGGTAGGACATGTTCTGAGGCATCAAGGGATCACCAGTTTAGTATTGGAGGGCATCGTGGAGGGTAAAAATCGTAGGGGGAGACCAAGAGATGAATACACTAAGCAGATTCAGAAGTATGTAGGTTGCAGTAGGTACTGGGAGATGAAGAAGCTTGCACAGGATAGAGTAGCATGGAGAGCTGCATCAAACCAGTCTCAGGACTGAAGACCACAACAACAACAATTCATTCTCTTAGAAGGGATCTCCCTTAAAGATTGTTGTTCTGCAGTTGTTTCGGGCTACACTTCTTGTTCTGGCGTGACCGCAAGCGCCGGAACAAAGATGCAGTACGCAAGACCCGAGAAGGCGGTGAGGAAACAAGAGCGACACCTAGAAGAAGTGAGTACAACTGCCGCTCCTGCCAGCCTCGGCCGCTCACCTTGGCCCCGTTTCAGACGGGCATTAGTGCTACGCCATCAGATTGTCGTGATCCGTATCAAGTGCTTACTTGGACTTCATGTATAGCAAGAACTTCACTGTTTTCATGTCCCCTCTCGCTAGCGACATTTGCTGTGATCAATGTTAACTATTGCCAATTTCCTTTCTACAAATAAAACTACTTATGTTACTTGTTTGAATTGTTGTATAGCATTCCGAGAACGCTGCATCCCTTAGGAACCCTATTAGCGAGGAGTGGGCAAGATCTCACACTTCTAACTTGGTATTGCTTGAAATACAGTTCTATATTTTTTTACCTGTCGGGCTTTATTTAGGTCAAAAGTTATTCAGTACTGAATATTTGTCCAGCACCTTATACGTCAGTTCTCTAGTTGTTTTAATTGTATTGCAGCAATACCTCAACAAATAATTTAAAATTTTTGTTGCTCCGTTATTTATCTGGATTGTGATGCATAATATTCGAACTTGTAATGTAATTAACTGTTTTAGAATTGTTCGAATTCTTTGGGGTTAATTAGTCCTTTTTCCATCGTGATTATCTCCTTAAAAAGCTTCAAACTGTGGGAAGAGATGAATGATGTCATAACCGGAGCTTTGCTTTCCACGATGAGTTCTAAATCTTGTCCTCTTCTTGAGGATTTCACTCTTGACACTGTGAATCTCTGAACACTGAATTCCCTGATTCCCGAAATGGAATGCCCCATTCGTTTAACTCCAGCTACCATTCCGCGTTCAAAGTCTGTTAATTCCTGTCACGTGGCCATGATCACTTTGGAATCGTTTTCATATGAATGACCAGAGTACAAATGACAGTACTGCCAATGCACTGTCCTTGTTTGTCTTACGTACGCAAGACTACTTCCATCTGTATATGTGCGTTTCGCTGTCCCATCGGCTATGTCCCCTTAGAGTAAGCTACACATCATTGCTGGGCGAAGTAACACTTGAGTGGCGCCGCTAGCAATAATTATACACTACCATAATGTTATTGTGCTGAGCCAAACGTTTCGGGGCACGCCAGTGTTGTTTAATATTCTCCCCTAGTGTCATGAGAGTTTCTACCATAGCAGGTACGTGCGTAACTATCACAGATGTGAAGTCCTTATAATTTCCTTCTTCTTCTTTTTCTTCTTCTTCTTCTTCTTCTTCGGAGCTATCTGTTTTCGACGAGTACAAGCTTCTTCTTTTCCAATCATCCATTCCTAGATTTCTGCCTTCCATTGCTTCATGTACGTATTTCCCATCTTAGCTCTGGCCTTCCCCTCTTTCTTCTTCCGTTCGATTCCCAGTTTAAAATTTTCTTTCTCGACTTGTGGTTAGACATTCTCTGCGTATGCCTGTACCGCAGAGGCGCTCAATCATCCCAAGTTCTTGGTATGGACCACGTTTATTTCCATTCGCATCCAGATCTCCTCCGTTCCTATACTATCTTGAATGATTAACTGCAAGCTTCCCCTCATGCAGTCCATTTCCAGGGTTCTAATTTTCTCCCAAACTTTCCTTGTTTGAGGCCACATCTCAGCTCCGTGCCGAACTGTAATTTCCACCACACTGTGATATATTCTTATCTTAGTGTCCTGCCAAACATTATCATTCCATATTATCCTCTGCAAAGCAACATTACTTCTTCCCCACTGCTTTCTGGAACTAATACAGTTGTCACAAAAGGGAAATCATCTGTTATTGCTCCCGAATATTTGTAGCTTCTGCAGGATGATGTTTCTGCCTCCTCCCGTCAGTTTTTGCCAAATTCTGTTCTACACACAACAGCTTCGTCTTGTCAACATTTTTCCCAAATTCCATTTGCTATACTCCTCTCTAAGCTCCATCAGCAAGTGTTACTCATCTCTTCATCCTGAGAGAATATTACCTGCAGATTCGGAAATTAAAGAAAATGGTGAGTGTCGTTACCAATCTTTATTTCCATACATAAGCATTTCCTGTAACAGACATTCAGTACCTGTCCAAAACAAATGTTAAACGGAACAGTTGACATTTTATAACGAGTATTATTTGCGCATCCATTATTCCCATATTAATCATTAATTTGGTACCAGTATTGATTTATAACTTTTCAACTAGGTAAATCCTTTTTAATCTCACATGAACCCTTTCATTGTTTCCTATGATTTTACTCTAGGGACATTCCCATGCCACTTCTGTAAGTTATTTCTGCATTTGTACTATAACTGATACAGTGAATCTTACCAAGGCATGATCGTCCTTATCTGAAACCACTTTTCTCTTTACTTATAGCCGACACACCTTTATCTGTATTATTAGTTAAAATAGTGGAAGTAAATTTAACTTTGCCCGGTTGGCCGTGCGGTCTAACGCACGGCTTTCCGGGCGGGAAGGAGCACCTGGTCCCCGGCACGAATCCGCCCGGCGGATTTGTGTCGAGGTCCTGTGAACCGGCCAGTCTGTGGATGGTTTTTATGCGGTTTTCCATCTGCCTCGGCGAATGCGGGCTGGTTCCCCTTATTCCACCTCAGTTACACTATGTCGGCGATTGCTGCGCAAACAAGTTCTCTACGTACGCGTACACCACCATTACTCTACCACGCAAACATAGGGGTTACACTCGTCTGGTGTGAGACGTTCCATGGGGGGTCCACCGGGGCCGAACCGCACAATAACCCTGGGTTCGGTGTGGGGCGGCGGAGGGGTGAAGTGGACTGCGGTAGTCGTCGTGGGGTTGTGGACCACTGCGGCTGCGGCGGGGACGGAGCCTCTCCGTCGTTTCTAGGTCCCCGGTTAACATACAATACAATATAATAAAAATCCAACTTTTGCTGGAATAACCCTTAGTCCTCTATATTTTGCGCCTACCCTCTTGGTACCTTTCCTATATTTCAAGAAGGTGTAGTTCATGTGTAAAACGTAAGTATTTGCAACCCTTATGCCGACTTTGTTACCTTACTAGCATACGTAACACATCGAAGTGCTACTGAAATGGAATTATACAAGATTTTATTGTTTAGTTCTCTTAATGACGTTCAGAAGTTATCACCGGTTCCAAGCAGTTCTTTGTGAGACGCGATACATTATTCGTAACGGATTCCGGTTCACCTTGCATGATAAATGTGCTCCGAATGCAAGCAAAGTTCGAGAAACTGCTCACAATACAGGTCAGGAATATAAAGTGCCGGCTGTTTCGTATGCTCGACTTAGTGCACTCTATACGTGCTTACTGCGTTCTCGCGCCCCTCACCCATTCCATCTGCACCCACACGCGCACACATGCACTTATGGCGCCCAAGCTTTCTCTCTCTCTCTTTCTCTCTCTCTCTCTCTCTCTCTCTCTCTCTCTCACACACACACACAGAGGAGAGGGACTGGTGTGCAGTCTGGCATACGCCTATGATGGTGGGCGCACTAGTTTCTTCATAAAACATTTCCGTGCCGCTATGGCGCGGCCATATTTCATTTTCCGACAAGGCCGAAATAAAGTTGGCCCGGTTTATTCCAGCGATTTCGCGCACTGGGCGAAACGCTGCAGTGCCATTCGCGTCTGATAGCAGCCTTTCGCCACGCGGTATTATAGGCTGAATTGTAAAAGCGGATGTTATCACTTTATGGCCCTTCTGTCCTTCTATGTAGAAAGATTGTCCAGGTATGAAGCACGCTTCGCCTTTCTTTCCGCGTATCGGTCCCACGTTTCCGGTGCACAAACCTACAGCTTCGTATTCATCAGGTAAATGTCTATCCATGATATATTCTGTATTAGCTTTTTTTCCAATAAAGGGATGCAGTAAAAAGGCAGGTGGCTATCATCCGGCGACCTGTCTTTATCATTCCTTTTCCAGGCAGACGCAGTTTTTCACTAGTGGCTACTTGTAATATAAAATACACACATGCGCATGCACACACACCCGTATACACATAAAACAATACACATATTGAATATGCGTGTTATTTTATGTAGACTATGACACAGCCAAAAGACTGTTTTCATGATTGCCAGTTTTAATTATGACTAAGCCTATTCGTGACACATGATAAGACTTCTAAAGGCGGCCCAGTTACATGGGTTGAAAACTAGCTCAAGAGCTTTTTACTGGCCTGCCGCTGTGGCCAAGCGGTTCTAGGCGCTTCAGTTCCGAACCGCGCTGCTGCTACGGTCGCTGGTTAGAATCCTGCCTCGGGCATGGATGTGTGTGATGTCCTTAGGTTAGTTAGGTTTAATTAGTTCCAAGTCTAGTGGCCTGTTGACTTCAGATGTTAAGTCCCTTAGCGCTTAGAGCCATTTGACTACTATCTTCCACATCTGGTGGCTGTTTTTATTCCATTAAAAAGTGAGTGTGTAGAAACTGTAGAAATATAGTTCGTGGGAACTGCTTGCAGATAAACGGTGTTGTTTGAAAAAAGTGGAGCTCCAAGACCGAGACGTGATCACAATGAAACTTATTCTTCTGATTAGGGACGTGACACTAAACAGACGATTAGCCTTACAGACCGGTAATGCACTGTGACTACCGATATTCAGTACGGAGTAGCGCCGCTACGTGCTGGTACTAGTAATGCTACACTTGGTGGCGTGGTGCCAAAAGAACGCCTGAGTACGCTGCCACGCAGATCGTAATCGCGTCACAAAGCACGAACTGTGGCTCCAGGAGTACCTGAATGAACACACTGCAGACTAACCAATCGACCGAGCGAGGTGGCGCAGTGGTTAGCACACTGGACTCGCATTCGGGAGGACGACGGTTCAATCGCGTCTCCGGCCATCCTGATTTAGGTTTTCCGTGATTTCCCTAAATCGCTGCAGGCAAATGCCGGGATGGTTCCTTTGAAAGGGCACGGCCGATTTCCTTCTCCATCCTTCCCTCACCCGAGCTTGCGCTCCGTCTCTAATGCCAGATTCTTCGAAGAAGCTTTGTGCATTCCTCGCCACATGAGGTCTGACCTTGTCCTGCTGCAAGTAGCTTGTGGAACGGCTTGTAGGAGAGGCAGTGTCTCAGGTTGTGAAACCCCCCTGATGCAGCGGTAACAGTTCAGACTGCCCTCAAGACGTAGGAAACGATATCGCGATTTAATAGCAATGGTGCCCCAATCCATTAAACTTTGCTTGTGGCGTAAAACGCATATGCAGCCATCAGTGTAGCACATTTGGAAGCGGGACTCATCCGAAAACATTAAATCTTCGCACTCTACGTGCCAGAGCAGACGTTCACGTGCCCACCGCATTTCTCAGTGTTAGTAGGTTCTGGTCAGTGGAAGCCGACACAATGACGTGCATGTCACCAGTCCAGGCCACAGAAGATGGCGTCGAACATCGACGCAGAAATGTCCACACCCGTTGCAGTGTTCCAGTGCCCCGCCGACACTATGGACTATGCTGTTGTGTCCGTTACGGCCAAGTACGGCCAGTAGCCAGTCGGAGCTATGTACGACCCTCTTCCGTCCACTGGTTCCACATACGCCTGACTATTGAAGCTGCGAGCCCTGCACGAGTCACAGTGCCACGAAACGACAGACACGCCTCCTGGAGACCAATCAGTCTGCCCCGTTCGAACGCATTCACTTGCCGATATTCCACCTTGCGGCGACGGTGAGGCAAAGTGGCACTTACTTACACCTTTCCACTTCGTATAACGGCTCCGCATTGGGTGAGCCTTTCTTAACAATGACCTGTCCAGTCACACAAGAGGGCGCTGCTGGGTAAACGTGCACGTCACTTCTCTGCAATTTAAGTTACTTATTATGGTCCCACTATTCTACACGTCCTCTTGAAGATCGCTGCGTCTGAGTGTTTTAGAAACAGTAGTGTGTAAATTGATTCGAGCAAGTAATGTAATTTGCAGTTTTAGACAATCATCATAAACGGCATACTATGACAAAGTCTCTTATAGAAAGTACAGGGTGTTTCAAAGAGGACTGAGCCGTGGACACTTCGCGTTCATGCCGTTTGTTCTTTGGCATTTTGTCGCAATCTGGTGGCGTCTTAATTTCTCCCTGAGTTACTACCATAACGAGTTGCTCACTTGCCACCATCTGTGGCAGTAGTAGCGCTTATCGATACTAGTACTACTGTACCATCTTTGGTGTGGCCGCTGTATTTCCGTGTAGTGGTGTGTGTGTGTGGCAGTGGGTCAGTTGGGAGAGAGCGGCGAGAAAGTCTTCGCAGTGCGGGGTCAGGCCAGGACCGCTGGTGGCGTGCACGCACAGTGGGATTGTGAGGCGCTAGCTGCAAGAGATACGAAGTTCGTTCACCACCGAACATGGGCACTGAAGTTGAGTCATCAGTAACTTGTTATGAAACCTCAACTGCTTTGACATTTATTTATTTATTTATTTATTGTTCCGTGGGACCAAATTAAGGAGAAGTCTCCATGGTCATGGAACGAGTCAATACATGAAATTATAACACGATATTAGAAACAGATAAAATGAAATATAAAAAAACATATTCAGGTGACAAGTCGTAAGTTTAAATAAAGAAAACAATGTAACACTGGAATTTGCTTAATTTTTTAGCTCTTCCAGGAGCTCCTCAACAGAATAGAAGGAGTGAGCCATGAGGAAACTCTTCAGTTTACACTTAAAAGAGTTTGGGCTACTGCCAAGATTTTTGAGTTCTTGTGGTAGCTTATTGAAAATGCATGCAGCAGAATACTGCACTCCTTTCTGCACAAGAGTCAAGGAAGTGCATTCCACATGCAGATTTGATTTCTGCCTAGTATTAACTGAGTGAAAGCTGCTAACTCTTGGGAATGGGCTAATATTGCTAACAACAAACGACATTAAAGAAAATATATACTGTGAGGGCAATGTCAGAATTCCCAGACTATTGAATAGGGGTCGACAAGAGGCTCTCGAACTTACACCACATATAGCTCGAACAGCCCGTTTTTGAGCCAAAAATACCCTCTTTGAATCAGAAGAATTACCCCAAAAAATAGTACCATATGACATAAGCGTATGAAAATATGCGAAGTAGACTACTTTTCATGTTGAAGTGTCACTTATTTCAGATACTGTTCTAATGGTAGATAAAGCAGCATTTAGTTTCTGAACAAGATCCTGGACATGGGCTTTCCACAACAGCTTACTGTCTTTCCGAACGCCTAGGATCTTGAACTGTTCTGTCTCGCTTATAATATGCCCATTCTGTCTGATCAAAATATCGGTTCTTGTTGAATTGTGAGTTAGAAACTGTAAAAACTGAGTCGTACTGTGATTTAGCATCAAATTATTTTCCACAAGCCACGAACTTATTTCATGAACTACATTATTTGTTACTGTTTCAATATTACACACAAGATCCTTCACTATCAAGCTGGTGACATCAGCAAACAGAAATATTTTTGAATCATCTGTAATACTAGAAGGCATATCATTTACATAAATAAGAAGCAGCAGTGGCCCCAGCACCGACCCTTGGGGAACGCCCCACTTAACAGTGCCCCATTGGGACTGAACATCACTACCACTCTCAATATTGCGGAGAATTACCATCTGCTTTCTGTTCTTAAAGTAAGAGGCGAACCAATTGTAAGCTACTCCCCTTACTCCATAATGGTCCAACTTCTGCAGTAATATTTTGTGGTCAACACAGTCAAAAGCCTTCGTTAAATCAAAGAAAACACCTAGCGTTCGCAACCTTTCATGTAATCCGTCCAAAACCTCACAGAGAAAAGAGAATATAGCATTTTCAGTTGTCAAACCATTTCTAAAACCAAACTGAACATTTGACAGCAAATTATGTGAATTTAAATGCTCCACTAACCTTGTATATACAACCTTCTCGATAACTTTAGCAAACACCGATGGCATAGAATGTTGTTGTTGTGGTCTTCAGTCCTGAGACTGGTTTGATGCAGCTCTCCATGCTACTCTATCCTGTGCAAGCTTCTTCATCTCCCAGTACCTACTGCAACCTACATCCTTCTGAATCTGCTTAGTGTATTCATCTCTTGGTCTCCCTCTACGATTTTTACCCTCCACGCTGCCCTGCAATGCTAAATTTGTGATCCCTTGATGCCTCAAAACATGTCCTACCAACCGATCCCTTCTTCTTGTCAAGTTGTGCCACAAACTTCTCTTCTCCCCAATCCTATTCAATACCTCCTCATTAGTTATGTGATCTATCCACCTTATCTTCAGCATTCTTCTGTAGCACCACATTTCGAAAGCTTCTATTCTCTTCTTATCCAAACTAGTTATCGTCCATGTCTCACTTCCATACATGGCTACACTCCATACAAATACTTTCAGAAACGACTTCCTGACACCTAAATCTATACTCGATGTTAACAAATTTCTCTTCTTGAGAAACGCTTTCCTTGCCATTGCCAGTCTACATTTTATATCCTCTCTACTTCGACCATCATCGGTTATTTTACTCCCTAAATAGCAAAACTCCTTTACTATTTTAAGTGTCTCATTTCCTAATCTAATTCCCTCAGCATCACCTGACTTAATTTGACTACATTCCATTATCCTCGTTTTGCTTTTGTTGATGTTCATCTTATATCCTCGTTTCAAGACACTGTCCATTCCGTTCAACTGCTCTTCCAAGTCCTTTGCTGTCTCTGACAGAATTACAATGTCATCGGCGAACCTCAAAGTTTTTACTTCTTCTCCATGAATTTTAATACCTACTCCGAATTTTTCTTTTGTTTCCTTTACTGCTTGTTCAATATACAGATTGAATAACATCGGGGAGAGGCTACAACCCTGTCTCACTCCCTTCCCAACCACTGCTTCCCTTTCATGTCCCTCGACTCTTATAACTGTCACCTGGTTTCTGTACAAATTGTAAATAGCCTTTCGCTCCCTGTATTTTACCCCTGCCACCTTTAGAATTTGAAAGAGAGTATTCCAGTCAACATTGTCAAAAGCTTTCTCTAAGTCTACAAATGCTAGAAACGTAGGTTTGCCTTTTCTTAATCTTTGTTCCAAGATAAGTCGTAAGGTCAGTATTGCCTCACGTGTTCCAACATTTCTACGGAATCCAAACTGATCTTCCCCGAGGTCGGCTTCTACCAGTTTTTCCATTCGTCTGTAAAGAATTCGCGTTAGTATTTTGCAGCTGTGACTTATTAAACTGATAGTTCGGTAATTTTCACATCTGTCAACACCTGCTTTCTTTGGGATTGGAATTATTATATTCTTCTTGAAGTCTGAGGGTATTTCGCCTGTCTCATACATCGTGCTCACCAGTTGGTAGAGTTTTGTCATGACTGGCTCTCCCGAGGCCATCAGTAGTTCTAATGGAATGTTGTCTACTCCCGGGGCCTTGTTTCGACTCAAGTCTTTCAGTGCTCTGTCAAACTCTTCACGCAGTATCTTATCTCCCATTTCGTCTTCATCTACATCCTCTTCCATTTCCATAATATTGTCCTCAAGTACATCGCCCTTGTATAAACCCTCTATATACTCCTTCCACCTTTCTGCCTTCCCTTCTTTGCTTAGAACTGGGTTGCCATCTGAGCTCTTGATATTCATACAAGTGGTTCTCTTCTCTCCAAAGGTCTCTTTAATTTTCCTGTAGGCAGTATCTATCTTACCCCTAGTGAGACAAGCCTCTACATCCTTACATTTGTCCTCTAGCCATCCCTGCTTAGCCATTTTGCACTTCCTGTCGATTTCATTTTTGAGACGTTTGTATTCCTTTTTGCCTGCTTCATTTACTGCATTTTTATATTTTCTCCTTTCATCAATTAAATTCAATATTTCTTCTGTTACCCAAGGATTTCTATTAGCCCTCGTCTTTTTACCTACTTGATCGTCTGCCGCCTTCACCACTTCATCCCTCAGAGCTACCCATTCTTCTTCTACTGTATTTCTTTCCCCTATTCCTGTCAATTGTTCCCTTATGCTCTCCCTGAAACTCTCTACAACCTCTGGTTCTTTCAGTTTATCCAGGTCCCATCTCCTTAAATTCCCACCTTTTTGCAGTTTCTTCAGTTTCAATCTGCAGTTCATAACCAATAGATTGTGGTCAGAATCCACATCTGCCCCAGGAAATGTCTTACAATTTAAAACCTGGTTCCTAAATCTCTGTCTTACCATTATATAATCTATCTGAAACCTGTCAGTATCTCCAGGCTTCTTCCATGTATACAGCCTCCTTTCATGATTCTTGAACCAAGTGTTAGCTATGATTAAGTTATGCTCTGTGCAAAATTCTACAAGGCGGCTTCCTCTTTCATTCCTTCCCCTCAATCCTTATTCACCTACTATGTTTCCTTCTCTCCCTTTTCCTACTGACGAATTCCAGTCACCCATGACTATTAAATTTTCGTCTCCCTTCACTACCTGAATAATTTCTTTTATCTCGTCATACATTTCATCTATTTCTTCATCATCTGCAGAGCTAGTTGGCATATAAACTTGTACTACTGTAGTAGGCGTGGGCTTTGTGTCTATTTTGGCCACAATAATGCGTTCACTATGCTGTTTGTAGTAGCTAACCCGCACTCCTATTTTTTTATTCATTATTAAACCTACTCCTGCATTACCCCTATTTGATTTTGTATTTATAACCCTGTAATCACCTGACCAAAAGTCTTGTTCCTCCTGCCACAGAACTTCACTAATTCCCACTATATCTAACTTTAACCTATCCATTTCCCTTTTCAAATTTTCTAACCTACCTGCCCGATTAAGTGATCTGACATTCCACGCTCCGATCCGTAGAACGCCGGTTTTCTTTCTCCTGATAACGACGTCCTCTTGAGTAGTCCCCGCCCGGAGATCCGAATGGGGGACTATTTTACCTCCGGAATATTTTACCCAAGAGGACGCCATCATCATTTAATCATACAGTAGAGCTGCATGTCCTCGGGAAAAATTACGGCTGTAGTTTCCCCTTACTTTCAGCCGTTCGCAGTACCAGCACAGCAAGGCCGTTTTGGTTAATGTTACAAGGCCAGATCAGTCAATCATCCAGACTGTTGCCCCTGCAACTACTGAAAAGGCTGCTGCCCCTCTTCAGGAACCACATGTCTGTCTGGCCTCTCAACAGATACCCCTCCGTTGTGGTTGCACCTACGGTACGGCCATCTGTATCGCTGAGGCACGCAAGCCTTCCCACCAACGGCAAGGTCCATGGTTCATGGGGGGATGGCATAGAAATAGGTCTAAAATTGTCAACATTATCAATGTCTCCCTTTTTTATAAAGTGGCTTCACTACCGAGTACTTTAATAGGTCAGGAAACCGACCATTCCTAAAGGAAAAGTTACAGATATGGCTAAGAACTGGGCTAACATACATAGAACAATACTTCAGTATTCTGCTAGATACCCCGTCATATCCATGAGAGTTCTTGGTCTTTAGTGATTTAATTATTAACTCAATCTCCCTGTTGTCAGTATCACGGAGGAGCATTTCAGGTAACAGTCTCAGGACACTTTTTTCTAAGAGCGTTATATGATTCCCTGTTGGGACTAGGTTTCTATTTCGTTCGCCTGCTATATTCAGAAAGTGATTATTAAATAGTATACATATATGCGACATCAGTAACACGGACATTCCCACTACGCACTGATTCTATATCCTCGACCTGTCTCTGCAGGCCAGCCACTTCCTTTACGACTGACCATATGGTTTTAATTTTATCCTGAGACTTAGCTATTCTATATGCATACCACATACTTTTTGCCTTCCTAATAACATTTTAAGCACCTTACAATACTGTTTGTAATGGGCTGCTGCATTTAGATTTTGACTGTTTCTAACGTTTTGATATAATTGCCACTTTGTTCTACAAGAAATTCTTATCCCTCTAGTCAGCCACCCAGGCTGCCTGTTTATGCTAGTACCCTGTTTTGAACGTTCTAACGGAAAGCAACTTTCAAAGAGCATGAGAAAAGTCTTGAGAAAAGCATTATATTTATCGTCTACTGTATCAGCGCTATAAACATCTTGCCATCTTGTTCCTTGATAAGGTTTACAAAGGTCTCTACAGCAACTGGATCAGCTTTCCTAAACAGCTGATGACTATATTTAACACGTGTTGCAGCACAAAAACCTTTTAGAGTTAAAATTTGTGCATCATGATCTGAAAGGCCATTCACCTTTTTGCTAACAGAATGCCCTTCTAGTAATGAGGAATGAACAAAAAAGTTGTCTATAGTTGTTCTACTGTTCCCTTGCACTCTCGTTGGAAAGAATACGGTTTGCATAAGATTATATGAATTAAAGAGGTCTACCAGCGTCCTCTTCCTTGCACAATCACTTATACAATTAATATTGAAGTCACCACATATAACTAACTTTTTGTATTTCCTATAAAGTGAACCAAGAACCTCCTCTAGCTTTAGCAAAAATGTTGTGAAATCGGTGTCTGGGGATCTATAAATAACAAGTTAGAAGTTTAACTCCGTTAAATTTAACCACACCTGCACAACATTTAAACACCTTTTCAGTGCAGTACTTTGAAACATCAATTGACGCAAATGGGATGCCGTTTTTCACATACATGGCTACTCCCCCACACCGCAAAGAGCTCCTCGAAAATCTACCAGCCAACCTGTATCCTGGTAAAGAAGCCTCTAAATTATCTCATTATTTAAGAAGTGTTCAGGTATACCAATAATTTCAGAGTCAACATCTATAAGCAGTTCACTAACTTTATCTCTAATACCTTGTATATTTTGATGAAATATACTAATTCCCTCATTACTCGAATATCTAAGCTTTGTCAAAAGTGGTTCCTTTGTTAGAGAGAGTTCCCTTAAGCAGGAATACCTATCAGCTGACTTCAATCTAAAAAAAAGGTGCAGCTCTAACACCCACTAGTACAGGAATTTTCCCATGAGTGATCCCACCACCCCCACCTATGCTGTCACCTATAAGCTTTGCCAACCTCCCCTTCCCATACCTGTTGAGGTGCAGGCCATGTCTAGTGAAACCCGTCCTGCTGATAGACTCCACTGACACCTCTGAAATATGACCCATGCTTTCTGTCATCAGCGCTCCCCCAAGTCTCATGTTATTACGCCTGACGGCTGTATTAAGATGAGGCCGATCGTGACGCTGAAACAGTTCCACGAAATGCACATTCGTGTTGCCAGTCTGAGTGGCTATCTTTTCCAGGTCACCATCTATGTTATACTCCCCATCCCTATTAATACTATTACCAGCCCCACCCACAATCACTACCTGATCCTCTTTAGCAAAATCCCTAGATAACCCCCCTATGTTAACAGTCACCTGAGCCAATCCTGCATTAGACTTCACAATGCTGGTGGCCTGGTACTCACTCCCCAGCACTTCCTGCAACTGCTGGCCTACACCTCTGCCATGAGAACTTCCTAACAGCAGAACCTTCTTCTTCCTCTTCGACTTTGCAACTGTTCTAGCCACCGTAACTACTGGGGTCTGCTGCATACTTCCTACATCTACAGCTACTAGAGATTCCTCTCCGCTAGTCTCTGACAGTTGGTCATATCTATTGTAAACACAAATAGTAAAACTATTTGAAAATCTTCTTCTCCTAGCAGATCTCTTGCCAACAGCCAGCTCCCATTCCCCAACCCCCTTCTCCCTCCTCATCCTGTCTAGCTCCTCCTGTGCGTTTTTCAACTGCACCTGAAGGGCACAGATCTTACGCTCCTGCTCCTCTATTAACTTACTCGTGCTACATAACTTGCAGTTCCAGGAGAGGATCTCACCAGAATGCCCACTAGCTTCCCCACTGCATTCCCCCCAGTGAAAATACTTCGAACAAGTCTCACACCGCAATCCACTACTCACGAATCTACGGCAAAGCCCACACTTGTCACTCACGGTAAAATTTTACTTTTTCTAAGTTCCGCTACTACAATAAGAAGATGTTAAAAACCTGACTACAATAATCACAAACTTACTCTACAAGGGAAGTAACTACTGTTGTTAACAGTATTAATAAACAACAAATGTGAATATAACAAAAGACTAATACAGAAAGAGAATCAAATGTCTAATGACACAGTAACGAAGCTGAAAACAGTTCCCAAAAGTTTCTTCTGAAATTATTTCACCAGAAAACACCTAGAGCACCGGTTGAAGACTACTAAAGTTCCTAAATAAACCACTATACACAAACAATTAATTAGTACTTAGCTTTCGATGCGCCGCTACAGCTGCAACTGGTCAGCGCGGAATGTAAACACAGGCAAGAGGTTAAGTTGCTCGATACGAAACACTCACAAATATCAGGTCACAAGAAAGGCAGAGGTGAATGAAGAAACCACTAATACGTCACTTTTATAGTAAATATTATCACAAAACCGTTAAAATATGTATGTGAAACCTAAAAATATATAAAAACTTGGAGAGCGATCTCACACGCAGTCACTCGCTTATGACGTCACTCTTCGTTACCTGCTGGTTGTTGGTTCCTGGGCCATTCGAGCTAGCAGCAACGTATGGTGTGTTGGAGTTGGCGAAATTGTGCAGCCATCTTCCAGTATGGTCTTTAACTATTAAATTGGTTGTTACTTATCAGTGAAGTGCACGAGCGTTATTTTCTACCTTGTGACCGTTAACGCCCCAGTTAAATTCCCTGGTCTTTAGCGTAGTTTTCCAGCAGTGTGTTTTCCTCGCCGTATTGATGCTGTCTGGCATGGCGTGTAGTTCGACAGCCTTTTAGTTGCTTGTTCATATTTTTTTTCTTAAGTGTGGTTACTGTGCCTTGGCTGTTTTTAGATGCCACTTTTGAAGAGGTAATGCGGCTGGTGTCTTCGTCCTCGGCTGATATTTTCCGTTGTCGTACCGTTGGTCGGGCGGAAGGGAATTGATTATCTTGATGGTCGGTCCTTCAGCCGTCCCTGTGTCGGTTTGCCATCCGATTATTTAACCTTACTCTTGGCTGCCTGTCTCACCTCACCTTACGTTGGAGCTACCTCCTCAGGCCGAACCCTGGAACACTTCTGAGCACCACTGTTTTGTTGGTTTTAGATTGTGATTTTCATTTTAGTCTGATGTATTGTGCTAGGCCTTCAGCTGTCTATTAGTTTAGGTTGTTTTAATTTGAAAATAAGGCCTTCAGCCGACCCAAATTAAAATTTTAAGACTGATTTGCTTAAAAACTAAATTTTGAAAGTTTATTCTATCTGAAATTCTTGTTATCCAGGCCCTTAGCCCTGAGATGTTCAATGTCTTGTATGCGGCCTTCAGCCGAGTATTTACGTGAAATATTATTTTTTAAGGAAGGTCTTCAGCCACGTGTATTCTTTACAGTAATTTTTATAAATTGTGTCCAGGCCTATAGCCGTTCTTGTTTTTGGTGTAGTTTTGTGCCTTCAGCCCTGGAGGTATTGCAAGTTTTCTTAACTTGACCTTCAGCCGAATTGTTTTAATTTGATCCTTTTAAGGCAATGTGTAATTAAGTGGTTCTTAGGAAAATAAATTCTGTGTGTTTTGTGCAATTAACAGTAACTAATTATTGTCCCCTCCACAACCATAACCTGATCCGCACTATCCTGCGAAATCAGATTTCAAGGAATTTACAAGGTTCAGTATAATTTTGTAGGGATACACATCAAGTTCTTTTACCTTAAACTATAGATGTTGTAAGTAGTTCTGTTGGTTATTCTGCATACATCCCATCGTCATTCAATTTCTTCCAAAAATCGCTTTATCATTGAAGGTGTAACTTGCTCAGTGGCGGCGTAAATTCTTACTCTAAGTTCAGGTAGAGAAGTCGACACAGGAGGTACAAACACGATATGCTTGATGAATCCCCATTTAATAAAATCGAGCGCTGTAAGGTCTGGGGAACTCGGGGGCTGTGAAATTGACGTATCACGGCGAATCCATTGGCCTGGAATGCGGTCACTGAGAATAATCCGGACGTCAGCTAGGTGTGGGTGGTGCACCATCTTACGTTAAGTAAACATTTCGTTTCTGGTCATCTTCATCGAACTGTGGTATCAAAAATTGTAACATATCCGGGTCCACTATACCAATGATGGTTCTCTCATGGAAAAAAAGAAGGGGCCATACACTTCGGTCTTGCTCAGTGCACAAAAAACGTTCAGTTATGGCTATCTCGAAAATGCTGGAACGTTTGATGTGGATTTTCACTGCCCCAAATCCTACAGTTATGTGTGGTAACCTTGCCACTTAAGTGAAAAGTCGACTAGTCAGAAAAGATGATTTTGTCCGAGAAATGTTCATCCTCATGTAATCGATTTAACATATCTGCACAGAAGTTCTTGCGAGCAATTTTATCTGTGTCTTTTATTGCTTGTACGATCGTCAAACTGTACGGTTTCAAATGCAAACGGTTTCTCAACACACGCCAAACAATCGCGTGTGGGATTTGTAGTTCGTAGAGTTCTTGATATAACGTTGTCTCAGTCCCTCAACGACGTCGTCAGATGTGCTTGGAATTACCCATGTCTCACCGAACACGCTGTTTCTACAAAACATTTATGCCTACTAGGAGGATCTTTAGCATACTTGGTACGGAAATTACGCTGAACTGTTGTCGCCGACTTCGATTCTTCAAATCAAAACACACGGCTAGCACGCTCGGCACCAGAGAAGGCAGCCATCATTAAAGCATCAGCCGCTAGCGCTCCTTACGGTGCGATTCGGCACTAGCGAACTAATTGAGACAAAACTTGATGTATTTTCCTACAAATTGACACTGCCATCAACTCTGTAGGTACTATGAATTAATTTATATGAATTTTCAAAATTGTAAAGTCCTTTTTGAAACACCCTGTAAGTAAAGAGAGTATGCAAATACAATATTCATGTCCAACGTGGCCACTTCGCATCACAACTCAGTAGAAAGTAATGAAAAAAGGAACATACTAAGTTAACATCGCATCAAAGTATGTAACGAGGGCAACAAAGATGGAGAATGAGCTCGAATTCTCAAACAATGGCGAAGGAAGTACGCAGTGACTGTGTGTAAACATTCATTTCGTCAAGTAATGTAGGGAATCTCCAGGAAATTATTTCTCTGTACTAAAATAAGAGGACGTTACCTGTGTTACTTCCAATTAGGCGTCCAGGGCCATTAACAATATGCCATCTGGTTCAGTTTGATGAATCTATCCACGCTGGCCTGCCCTGTGGAAGCCCTTTCATCTCTATATAACTGCTGCAACTAACATATATTCGAATCTGCTTACTAGTCTAGCCTTGGCCTCCGGCTACAATTTTTACTGCCCACACTTCCCTCCATTCCCTCCAATATGTAAACTGAAGATCTCTTGATGCTTCAGGATGTTCCAAGTAACCGATTCCTCATCTTACTCAAGTTGTACACACTACTTTACACGTATGGCAACCACAGCCGAAATATTCCACGAGACTATTCGAATTCTTTATTGTAGACCACGACCGGTTTCGCAGATTAAATTTGCATCTTCAGGTACTCCACTGTACACAAAGGAATAAAACAACTTTTAAGAAATTCAGCCATTCCAAGAAACGGACAAATAAAGCGGTAAGGTCTGTGTCTTCTTAAAGTCAAAAGATTAAGGTTCTATTTAAACTGGATAAATCTATTCCCTAATTTATATCCAGGTATTCAGAACTTCTGATTCACAAATGTGCGACCGTCTATGATAAAATGTATTGGGGCTAAGGCCATCCCAAACCTAAAAAAGGGGCCAGTAAAAAGGTCAAAATAACAACGTAGTAGCTATTAAAATAATTTATTATAAAAATTATTAAAATACTTTTACCTCCAATGTAGACGCTCTAGGGAGGAAGCGATTCTGTTGCCGACGCCAGCTAACCGCTATCTGTATCGATGCCTACGTAGGAAGCCCCGCAGGCGCAGTGTCGCAAATATTAAATAACCAGATACCTTGATTGAAAAGTTGAGGCTGGATGCACATTTTAAATTACCAAACTGCAGTAATCAGAAATAAATGACTCTGCTTATAATTCGTATAAGTCAGAATTACTGTTATAACTAATTTCAAAAGGCTTTCTGATGTTGTCTAGGGTCTTACATGACAGCACTATCCAACGCAATGTCCTTAAAATTAATAAAATTGTTTTCACAAATGGAAAGCCTGTTAAATTAATAAAAAAACAGTGGTACGGTAGGTAAATGTCATTCACTTAAATAATCAGAACTAGTAAGGACTTCCCTGTTACGTAGATAAGTCTGGGACTCATTTCAATGCTCTCAAAATCTCCAGTTCTTCTAAAATATTTAGAGCATTACCCTTCTTCTCCCGCTGAAGTATTTGAAGATTGGGGGCAACTTCACAGACTGTGTATCCTGTCTCCAGCAAGTGGGCACTCAAAACTGACTTTGTACTGGAATTAGCAGTATGCTCCCTAAATCTTACCTCAGAACTTCTCGTTTGGCCTATATATTCTAAAGGGTAGGTATCAAAAGAAATTCTCTCCACCACAGAAGCTTTATATAACTCCTTCAAGTTGTGCCATAAATTTCTTTTCTCTCTTTTCTCTCTTTTCTTTACACATCTAATCTCCCTCTAGCACCAGATTTGTGGAGCTTCTGTTCTCTCACTTCCCACTGCACCCCACACTCAAAGTCTTTCAAAAATGTAAATTTATATTCGATGTTAAAAAGTTTCTATTTTCCGGAAATACTTCTCACGCTATCGCCAGTTTGTCTTTTTACACTTTCCCTACTACCGCCGTCGAATGTTATATTGCTACTCAAATAACTAAACTCGTTCCCTACTGTCAGTGTCTCATATCTTAATCTAACTCCTTCACCATCGCCTGATTTAATTCAACTTAATTCCATTACCCATGTTCTACTTTGGTGATGTTCATCTTCTAATCTCTTTTCGAAACATTACTTTTTGCGTCCCACTGCTCTTCGAGTTCCTTTCCCATATCCTACATTATTACAGTTTCATTTGCAAATCTCAATTTTTTTATTTATTCTCCATAACTTTAATGTCTTTCCAAAGTTGTCCTCGGTTTTCTTCACTTCTTGCTGTTCAAATGTTCAAATGTGTGTGACATCTTATTGGACTTAACTGCTAAGGTCATCAGTCCCTAAGCTTACGCACTACTTAACCTAAATTATCCTAAGGACAAACACACACACCCATGCCCGAGGGAGGACTCGAACCTCCGCCGGGATCAGCCGCACAGTACATGACTGCAGCGCCTAAGACCGCTCGGCTAATCCCGCGCGGCCTCACTTCTTGCTTAATACACGATTTAGTAACGATAGGAATAGTCTACAAGCCTGTCTCATTCCTTTCTCACCTACCATTTCACTTTCATGACCTTCGACTCATATAATTTCAGCCGGGTTTCTGTATTAGTTGAAGGTAGCCCTTCGCTTCCTGTCTTTTGTTCCTGCTATCTTCAGACTTGAAAATAGTGATTTCTAGTCAACACTGTGAAAGATTTCTCTGTATGTACTTTAGTATGAGAGCGTGCTGAGAAATAATACCTCCGAATTTTTTTCTGTAAAATCTCGTAAAGCTGTTTAAACAAAGAAAACCTTATTGAAATTTTACTTCTTTAATATAATCCATTAAGGATTATTTATTCTACATATTCATTTCTCAACACAATCACCCGGCGATGAACACATTTCTCCCAGCGGTGGACCAATTTGTTGATACGGTTAGTGTAGAATGTTCGGTTTTGTTGATGAAGCCACAATCTCACCTCTGCCTGCACCGCCTCATCATTATCAAAGTGAAGTCCTCGAAGGTGCTCTGTAATTCTTTGGAACAGATGAAAATCGGATGGGTCCAAGTTGGGACTGTGAGGAGGATGATCGATGGCAGTGAACGCAGGCGTTGAATTGTTGCAGACGTTGTAACGTTCATGTGTGATCTGGCATTGTGATGCTGGAGAAGATATTGCTCCGTGTGTGAACCAATTTTCGGAATTCGTGCTTTCAGATTCTCACACACCGATGCAGTTACGTTACACACCGCCATATTACGCGCTCCGGTTAGGATCCATCTAGTGGCAGAACTACAGATATGTAGGCAAGAAGAATAAAGTTCTAGAATGTTAATAACGTTTATTTAATTTTAGAAGACTTAAGAGTTTTCACATAAAAGGTCGGAGCTGTTACTTTTCAGCACGCCTTCGTATAAAAGCAGGTTTGCTTTTCTTAATAATCATTCTAAGACAACGTGTGTGATTAGAATTGCCCACAAAAATTTTCACGTAGGTCGACATTGTTCTCTAAATAATTTGTGGCATTCCTTTGGAACCAAGACTTACTAAACAGTTGTTTCGGTAATATTCGTACCTGTCAGACCCCACATGCTTAGGACTTGGATTTATTACATTCTTCTTGAAGCCTCTGGGTACTTCGCCTGTCTCATATATTTCACGTACCAGGTGCTTGTTATGGCTGGCTTTCCTCAGGATCTCAATAGCCTTGAGGAAATGCCTTCTACCCGACGGGTCTTGTTTCCACTCAGTTCTTTTAGTGCTGTGTCAGATTCTTCTCTTAGTAAAATTTCTTCCATCCGAGCATTATGTATTTTACTTTGCTTTACTGTAACACAGTGTAAGTTAGTTTCCCTTTTATAGCCTTTCTACACATACTCTAAGACAAACAGGAAAAACGACGCACCACAAAGTAGTTATGCAGATTGGTCACAAATTGATATTCATACAGGTATCGATGGAATAGGCAAAATTGTAAACTTCGGCGCTATAGTGAAATTTCACCGCACAGCATTCAAGCGTAGTAAACAAGAGTCATGTCCATAGAATCTTATTCCGTGTACCCAGTTGGACAGTAATTTCGCCTCATAGAGGCGCGTAACGCTATCTACGGGTGCCAGCCTTTGAGAGAGGACATGCAGTTGGGCTCAAAGACAAAGGTTAATCGGCCATACGCTCGACATTTGAAGAGGAGCAATGCCACTATACGACAGTGTTGGCAGGAATGGGTGAACCATGGCCGGACACAGCGTCAGGTAGGAAGTGATCAACCTTGAGAGACGACAGAACGTGGGGTCCGAGTAATCGTCAGAGAGGCACTCAGAGCCCCGGCTTCATCTTTATCATCGACGCTTCAGTGTCCACAAGCACATGTAATAAAAGCCTCACTGAAAGGAGGCTGAGCTCAAGGCGCACCTTGTGCCAACTAATATTGACCTATGTACACCAAACAAACAGTGTTTTCGGGCACATTCGGCCTGGAATATCATTTACTGGAGTAGGACTGTGATGAGTCCCACTTCCAAATGAGCCCCGACGACAAGGGAAGGCGTGTCGGGAGACGCCCCGGACAGCAGTGGGATATCAACCTGACTGTCGTCCACCATACGGCCCGATAACCCGGAATGATGGTCTGGAATGTCATTTCATTTCATAGCAGGACCACTTTGGTAGTCATCCGCAGCAGCTTTGCAACACAGCGATACGTTGACGATATGTTACCCGCGTGTTGTTGCCCTTCATGGAAAGCCACCCTGGGCTCACATTTCAGCAAGATAATGCCCACCAGCGCACGGTGAGAGTTTCTACTGCTTGTTTTCTCGCGTGCCAAAGCGTACGTCGGCCAGAAAGATCACCGGATCACTCCCCAGTTGACAACGATTGGAGCATTGTGGACATGGTCCTCCAGCCAGTTGGCCATTTTGACAATCTAACGCACTAATTAGCATCTGACCTTGTAACACTAACGAAAACGGCCTTGCTGTGCTGGTACTGCGAACGGCGGAAAGCAAGGGGAAACTACGGCCGTAAGTTTTCCCGAGGGCATACAGCTTTACAGTATGGTTAAATGATGATGGCATCCTCTTGGGTAAAACATTCCGGAGGTAAAATAGTCCCCCATTCGGATCTCCGGGCGGGGACTACTCGAGAGGATGTCGTTATCAGGAGAAAGAAAACTGGCATTCTACGGATCGGAGCGTGGAATGTCAGATCCCTTAATCGGGCAGGTAGGCTAGATATAGTGGGAATTAGTGAAGTTCGGTGGCAGAAGGAACAAGACTTTTGGTCAGGTGAATACAGGGTTATAAACACAAAATCAAATAGGGGTAATGCAGGAGTAGGTTTAATAATGATTAGGAAAACAGGAATGCGGGTAAGCTCCTACAAACAGCATAGTGAACTCATTATTCCGGCCAAGATAGATACGAAGCCCACGCCTACCACAGTAGTACAAGTTTATATGCCAACTAGTTTTGCAGATAGATGAAGAAATTGAAGAAATGTATGATGAAATAAAAGAAATTATTCAGATAGTGAAGGGAGATGAAAATTTAATAGTCACGGGTCACTGGAATTCGTTGGTAGGAAAAGGGATACAAGGAAACGTAGTAGGTGAATATGGATTGGGGGTAAGAAACGACAGAGGAAGCCGCCTGGTAGAATTTTACACAGAGCACAACCTAATCATAGCTAACACTTGGTTCAAGAATCATAAAACAAGATTGTATACATGGAAGAAGCCTGGAGATACTAACAGGTTTCAGATAGATTATATAATGGTAAGACAGAGATTTAGGAACCAGGTTTAAAATTGTAAGACATTTCCAGGGGCAGATGTGGACTCTGACCACAATCTATTGGTTATGAATTGTATATTAAATCTGAAGAAACTGCAAAAAGGCGGGAATTTAAGGAGATGGGACCTGGATAAACTGAAAGAACCAGAGGTTATACAGAGTTTCAGGGAGAGCATAAGGGAACAATTGACAGGAATGGGGGAAAGAAATACAGTAGAAGAAGAATGGGTAGCTTTGAGGGATGAAGTGGTGAAGGCAGCAGAGGAGCAAGTAGGTAAAAAGACGAGGGCTCGTAGAAATCCTTGGGTAACAGAAGAAATATTGAATTTAATTGATGAAAGGAGAAAATATAAAGATGCGGTAAATGAAGCAGGCAAAAAGGAATACAAACGTCTCAAAAATGAGATCGACAGGAAGTGCAAAATGGCTAAGCAGTGATGGCTAGAGCACAAATGTAAGGATGTAGAGGCTTATCTCACTAGGGGTTAGATAGATACTGCCTACAGAAAAATTAAAGGGACCTTTGGAGAAAAGAGAGCCACTTGTATGAATATCAAGAGCTCAGATGGAAACCCAGTTCTAAGAAAAGAAGGGAAAGAAGAAAGGTGGAAGGAGTATATAGAGGGTCTATATAAGGGCGATGTTCTTGAGGACAATATTATGGAAATGGAGGAGGATGTAGATGAAGATGAAATGGGAGATATGATACTGCGTGAAGAGTTTGACAGAGCACTGAAAGACCTGAGTCGAAACTAAGCTCCGGGAGTAGACCACATTCTATTAGAACTACTGACGGCCTTGGGAGAGCCAGTCCTGACAAAACTCTACCATCTGGTGAGCAAGATGTATGAGACAGGCGAAATACCCTCAGACTTCAAGAAGAATATAATAATTCCAATCCCAAAGAAAGCAGGTGTTGACAGATGTGAAAATTACACAACTATCAGTTTAATAAGTCACAGCTGCAAAATACTAACACGAATTCTTTACAGACGAATGGAACAACTAGTAGAAGCCGAACTCGGGGAAGATCAGTTTGGATTCCGTAGAAATATTGAAACATATGAGGCAATACTGAACCTACGACTTATCTTAGAAGCTACATTAAGAAAAGGCAAACCTACATTCCTAGCATCTGTAGACGTACAGAAAGTTTTGGCAATGTTGACTGGAATACTCTCTTTCAAATTCTGAAGGTGGCAGGGGTAAAATACAGGGAGCGAAAAGCTATTTACAATTTGTACAGAAACCAGATGGCAGTTATAAGAGTCGAGGGACATCAAAGGGAAGCAGTGGTTGCGAAGGGAGTAAGACAGGGTTGTAGCCTCTCCCCGATGTTGTTCAATCTGTATACTGAGCAAGCAGTAAAGGAAACAAAAGAAAAATTTGGAGTAGGTATTAAAATCCATGGAGAAGAAATAAAAAATTTAAGCTTCGCTGATGACATTGTAATTCTGCCAGAGACAGCAAAGGACTTGGAAGAGCAGTTGAACGGAATGGTTAGTGTCTTGAAAGGCGGATATAAGATGAACATCAACAAAAGCAAAACAAGGATAATGGAATGTAGTCGAATCATGTCGGGTGATGCTGAGGGAATTAGATTAGGAAATGAGACACTTAAAGTCGTAAAGGAGTTCTGCTATTTGTGGAGCAAAATAACCGATGATGGTCGAAGTAGAGAGGATATAAAACGTAGACTGGCAATGGCAAGGAAAGCATTTCTGAAGAAGAGAAATTTGTTAACATCGAGTATAGATTTAAGTGTCAGGAAGTCGTTTCTGAAAGTATTTGTATGGAGTGTAGCCATGTATGGAAGTGAAACATGGACGATAAATAGTTTGGACAAGAAGAGAATAGAAGCTTTCGAAATGTGGTGCTGTAGAAGAATGCTGAAGATTAGATGGGTAGTTCACATAACTCTTGAGGAAGTATTGAATAGGACTGGGGAGAAGAGAAGTTTGTGGCACAACTTGACTAGAAGAAGGGATCGGTTAGTGGGACATGTTCTGAGGCATCAAGGGATCACCAGTTTAGTATTGGAGGGCAGCGTGGAGGGTAGAAATCGTAGAGGGAGACCAAATGATTAATACACTAAGCAGATTCAAAAGGATGTAAGTTGCAGTAGGTACTGGGAAATGAAGAAGCTTGAAGAGGATAGAGTAGCATGGAGAGCTGCATCAAACCAGTCTCAGGACTGAAGACCACAACAACAACAACAATTAGCACCTGACACGATATCCCTCAGGACGACATTCAACTTCCCTATAAATAAATGCCAAGCCGAATAACTGCTTGCATAAGCGCCAAGGACGACCAACGCGTTACTGACTTGCTCAATTTTTGTAGTCTTCTTGTCTTTGTTGCTGGCTTGCCAACTGTATTATTGATATTTCTATAGATTCTTCGCCTTTCTGCAAAGGCCTCTTTAATTTTCCTACAAGTGGCATCTTACTTTCCCCTAGCCATGCATGCTTCTAGATTTTTGTGTTTCTCCTCCAGTTTTTCTTTCTTTACTTTGCTTCACACTGCGTCAGTCTCTTTTTTAGATTCCTTTTGCCTACTGCTGCATTTTTACGTTTTCTGCTAATATAATATCTAATGTACTATTTAAGGACTTCTATTGGGCCATATCATTTTGCCTATTTGAGCGCCAGTCTGCATTATTTCATATGTCATAGCTACCCATTCATCTTCTATTACATACTCCCATCTTTCTGTCAATCTTTTCCTAATGCTTCTTTCTGCACTCTCAACAAATTCTGTTTCTTGAAATTTATCAAGCTATATCTCCTCAGTTTCTTATATGTCTGCATTTATTCAGTCTTAATCTGAAGCTCACAGCCGATAAATTAAGTTTGGAGTCGACAAATGCCTTTGGAAGTATTGTGCAATTTAAAATCTGGTTCCAAAACCTTTGTCTTGCCATTATGTATTCTATTTGAAACCTTCCGGTGTATGAACGTCGTCTTGACTTATAAGTCATTCTTGAATGGTTCTCAAGCCAAGTCTTAACTATTAGTAAATTATGCTCTGTGTAAAATTCCACAAGCTGGCTTCTCCTTTCATTTCTCTTCCCAAGTCTATGTTCCACACGTTGTTCTTGTCTTCCTTTCCCTACCACCGAATTCCATTTCACAGTCACAGTCAACTTTCGTTTTCAGTTAACTCTCGGAATTATTTATTTTACTTCCAATAAAGTAATTCATAGCTCACAAGCGTAAAATAGGAATGCCGGTAAGATACGAATTTCATTTATGGATGTAAATTATGAAGAGCGAGAGGTATTTACCTGAAATAGTGTCCGGCAGAAATGCAGCAGCAGTTTAAGACCTATTTCCTACATATAGTGAAAGAAATAGAAAGACTGATCTGTGCAGCAGTATGAGCACAACTTGAAAAGGTAGTAATAAGTACTGTCGCTAAATTTATTTTCTGCAGAGAAACAACTAGTTATAACAGCAAAGGCAACATTATAACAGGTGTATAATGAGTACTTATTGCGAAATTTCTCAATGCAAAGATTACCGAAAATGACGACTAACAATAGTTCCTGCTGTGTAATTGCAAATGAATAATGTGACGTTGAGAGATGGTCCTGTCTATTAGCGACGAAGTCATTATACGTGATCTGCGTAAATCAGGTTTTGAATATCTATTCTCAGAAAATAGCTCACAGTGGTACAGAATTTCAGCAGTGTTAATGATAAAATTAATTTGAAAGGATTTTTGCAGCGGAAGTTCATTCCAGCTTGCAGAATTTATATGGAAATAATCGCATGTCTGCTGATTCGTTAAAGCAATTTAATATAAAAACTAATGGTCCTGGAGAGTATACTCACATTATTACGGTGTACCAAAACCTGTAAATTATGAGTAACTGTGTTTCTGTGAACTTGACGAAGAGGTGATCAATAGAGCATCAAGATTTGGGATATCAAGAAGTGTATTGTTCGTGGTTTCAGCAGTTGATCGTAGATTTCAAGTGAGGACAAATCAAAACGAGTCGAATTCTTTTGCATCCCTCTTTAGAGTCAATGCTCGTATCAGTCTTTGCGATTAGCATTTAAGTTATTTTACGAGGTGCGGCTAGAAAAAAACCGGACTGATGCTGGAAAAAACATTTATTTACAATTATGTACAATTTCATGTTATCTACTTCAATGTACTCTCCTCCTCGGTCTCTACACCGCTCAATACGAATTTTCTACTGTTCATAGCAATGCTGCAGATCATTTTCGGTAAGTCCATGCATTACTTCCGTCGCTTTTTCTTTTACTGCTTCAACAGTCTCAAATCTAGTTCCTTTCAAAGCTGACTTGACTTTAGGGAAAAGAAAAAAGTCACAGGGGGCCAAATCAGGTGAGTAGGGTGGATGATCTAAGATGGGAATGTTGTGTTTTGCCAAAAACGTCTTCACTGACAACACACTGTGAGCTGGGGCATTGTCTTGGTGAAGGATCCATGACTTTTTTCTCCACAAATCGTTCCGTTTTCTCCGTACTCGCTCACGTAGGGTAGCCAGGACGCTAATGTAGTAATGCTGATTCACTGTTTGTCCCTCTGATACCCAATCAATGTGCACAATCCCTTTGATGTCAAAAAAAAGAATCATCATTGCCTTGAATTTCGATTTTGACATTCGTGCTTTTTTTTGTCGTGGAGAACCAGGAGTTTTCCAATGCATCGATTGGCGTTTAGTTTCGGGATCGTAAGTAAAAAACCACGATTCATCGCCAATAATAACATTTTGTAAGAAGGTGGGATCACTTTCAATGTTTTCCAGGATGTCAGAACAAATCATTCTTCGGCGTTCCATCTGTTCAATTGTGAGACACTTTGGAACCATTTTTGAACACACTTTGTTCATGTTGAAACTTTCATGAAGAATCTGCCTAACACTTTCCTTGTCAACTCCTGTTAACTCAGACACTGCTCTGACTGTTAAACGGCGATCTTGTCGAACAAGTTTACCGATTTTTTCAATGTTTGCATCAGTTTATGCTGACAATGGTCTGCCAGTGCGAGTGTCATCACTGGTGTCTTCGCGGCCATCTTTAAATCGTTTAAACCACTCAAACACTTGTGTTCGCGATAAACAATCATCGCCGCACACTTGTTGTAACATTACAAACGTTTCACTTGCAGATTTTCCTAGTTTGAAACAAAATTTGATGTTAACACGCTGTTCTTTCTGTACACTCAACATTTTCCGACGCACAGACAAAACGTCAACTACTTAAAACAGACGCCACGGGCAGACTGAGTGCAGGAGGCAGATGAAACTCGAGCAGTAGGCGGAGCGAGAGTCACGTGACAGGCCACGCGAATTTCAGCCTTATTGCATTCGTTTTATTGTTTCACCAGTACTAGTCCGGTTTTTTCTAGCCACACCTCGTATATTGGGTCAAGAATAGAATGTGAAGCGATCCAAATGGTAGGAATCGCCATGTGGACCTACTCATTCAGCTTAATCTGTGCGTAGCTAGAATGTTTATGGAGGAGGTATATTTCAACTTATAGAACGATTTTTGCAATGGAAAAATAAACTTATGTACTTTCATTAATGTATATCCCATTGTGTCTTTTGACGCGGCGTTTTACATTTTTACATGTCTCTAGTCAACTGTGGATCACGTTTTCTGTACTGGCAGAACTGTAGCTGTAAGGGCGAGTTATGCGTCGTTTCTGGCAGGTTAAGTCGATAAAAGCACTGCCCGTTTAAAGACAAGGTTCCAGGTTTGAACCATGATTAGTGCATACTTTACACCTTCCATGACATTTCGCTTGACTATGAACATCACGAAGAACCTAAAGCAGGATGACTAGAGAGATCTGGACAGTACTCCTCCAGAATTTCAGTCCAGTGTCTTTACCACCGCGGCACTTGGCTCTGTTGCAGCATCAAAGTGTGCAAGCTCTTTCTACTATGAAACTAAACTAATTAAGCGAGCTATAAATTGGCTGATTGGTGGATAACTCTGCTTCAAGCCGTCTCCAAATTATGGAATACAGGACAAAGTACTAGAATATATTACGAGGCCGCTCTGGTAGCTACAGCCGTTTACGGAGGATGCTTCTCAGCTAGAATGAGATTTTCACTCTGCAGCGGAGTGTGCGCTGATGTGAAACTTCCTGGCAGATTAAAACTGTGTGCGTGACCGACACTCGAACTGAACTCGGGACCTTTGCCTTTCGCGGGCAAGTGCTCTATCATCTGAGTTACCCAAGCACGACTCACGCCCCGTTCTCACAGTTTTACTTCTGCCAGTACTTCCTCTCCTACCTTCCAAACTTTACAGAAGCTCTCCTGCGAACCTTGCAGAACTAGCACTCCTGAAAGAAAGGATATTGTGGAGACATGACTTAGCCACAGCCTGGGGGATGTTCCCAGAATGAGATTTTCACTCTGCAGCGGAGTGTGCGCTGATGTGAAGCTTCCTGGCAGATTAAAACTTTGTGCCAGACCGGGACTCGAACTCGGGAGTTTTACCTTTCGCGGGCAGGTGTGAAGTTTCACATCGGCGCACACTCCGCTGCAGAGTGAAAATCTCATTCTGGGAACATCCCCCAGGCTGTGGCTAAGCCATGTCTCCGGAATATCCTTTCTTTCAGGAGTGCTAGTTCTGCAAGCTTCGCAAGAGAGCTTCTGTAAAGTTTGGAAGGTAGGACAGGAAGTACTGGCAGAAGTAAAACTGTGAGAACGGGGTGTGAGTCGTGCTTGGGTAGCTCAGATAGCAGTTGCCCGCGAAAGGCAAAGGTCCCGAGCTCGAGTCTCGGTCCGGCACACAGTTTCAATTTGCCAGGAAGTTTCTGCTTCTGAACTAATTACAGCGGCGGAACACACACAAGCCCCGTCAAGTTCGTTTTGTAAGGGAGTAGAGGCCTTTGTAGTGGTTTTTGGAATCTGCCCGAGTTCAGAGTAAGGAAGACGTGTAATTTGCATGGAAGGAAAATATCCAAACGGCCAGGAAAAACAAAGAAAATCCTGTCACAACTAAACAAAAAGTTGAAGTACTGCTCTCAGGAATGACAACGTTCCCGTGGCCAATAAACAACAGAATGTCTTGTTGAAAATTTCCTTTCGAACGTGTAGCAAGGTTGGTTTGAGATTGATGGCACCCTGGAGGCTAACGCTCCACTAGTTGACTGGTGTAAAGGGATGTCGGCTAGATTTCGGCGAGTGATTATCTGCTGGAGGTGGAGTCTAGGTGTAGGAGATGAAGGTAACCTGTGGTGACAAGTAATTTATTGGCTCGCAAGTTGGACAGGCATAGATGCGACGACCAAAGGACGCGTGCGGCCGTACCGGTCTGTGAATCCAGGTCGGGAGTGGCTGGCCGGCCGGTGTGGCCGTGCGGTTCTAGGCGCGTCGGTCTGGAGCCGCGTGACCGCTACGGTCGCAGGTTCGAATCCTGCCTCGGGCATGGATGTGTGTGATGTCCTTAGGTTAGTTAGGTTTAAGTAGTTCTAAGTTCTAGGGGACTGATGACCACAGATGTTGAGTCCCATAGTCCTCAGAGCCGGGAGTGTCTGGCAGTGGTGCGCCGGTGTTAGCGCTTTTCGTCAGTACGGCTCGCTTGCGACTTTCCAAGCGGCGTATCGTTCTGCCTTGGTGTTGCGTCAGGTAGAAGCGTCTCTCTACTCATAAATGCTGTCGGAATGAGCCAGCGTGTGGTCCCGGAGGTAGTCGGCGGTGGTCCAGAGTCACACCCGGGACAGAGGCTGGAAGGGGGTGGCACTGTCGGACCAGAGTGACTCAGAGCTAAGAGGATGCCAGCTCGACCCCCCGCGCATCCACACTGGTTCTGGACCCACGGCTGTTGTTAGCGCAGGAATGGTGGAAGACGGCCTCGCGACAGCACGCAGCACACAGCGGATGCCGATTAGAAAACCCAGCTGTCGCAAATTGACCAGATTTTATGCACGAAAAGACAGGTCCTGATGCGGCTAAGGTTACGTACACGGCCTACACCGCTGAAGCATCTCGAAACGCCAGTTACTGCCCCAGTGCCTGGATCCTAGCTGTAGTGACCCTGACGTGGCTTACATGCTAAGCGAGGACTTCGGCATCGGCCCTGGCTTGAGCCTGCTTCGCTACACGGGACATGCAACACATCTGAGTTACATGAAAAGTGCAGAACCAGCAATTCATGTGAATTTGGCTATGGAGGAGGACCGGATCGTGTGGTACAGGAATGCAGTAGACAGTCTCAGACGACAGAAGGTGATACGAAATTATTCAGAACTAAAACAGAATGTACAATACCGGCACAAGATGGCTGTGACAAAAATTTGAGCAAGTATCAAACAAAGTTTCCTTGAAGAACTTGAAAATCTAAGTGGAGGAAAGAAGGTGTAGGTACAGCAGAAACAAAGGCAACAGCCTTGCAGTAACACGAACAAGATCGCAGGTAGATGCAACAAAAGATGATGCCGCTATGGGGATGTAATAAATAATACAAGAGCGTCAACATGAAGATGAAGTTGAATGGAGACTCCCAGAGACATTGCGCTTCTGATGATCGGCAACGAAGATGTAATAGGCTGCAGTTTCGTACACCGTGAGTGGCCTATAAGATATATTTTCGGGATATGTCCTGGAGTACTACATGCAGAACCGTAAGAATGGAAAGACCACTCAAGCCCACGTAAGTGGTAACTAGAAAAGCATGAGCCCATCTGCGGGTACCTCTCTGTCATCTGGATTCCACTGACCGTTTGCTGGAGAGGAACGCAACTGCAGAATAGACCATGAGTACAGAAAAAAATACTGGACATATTTTTTATACTTATTAACGCGTGGTCTAGGGGTAACGTCTTTGACGATTAATGAAAACGTCCTGGGTGCTGGTTCTGAATTTTGAATAGAAACCATCGCAAATGGCAGCCGATGACTTCCGACGTAGGAAGTCACCACAGTTCGGCCAAGGGCCGTGTCAAAGAGGATGGAAGAATGGAACATACGTTCAGGACACTCTCCTGCTATTGGGGTGGAAAACTGCATCAAAACAGCGGAAAGATCAGCAATGATGACGAAGTGAGGGTGCGAGAAGGAATGGATACGAATGCATTACAGGCACGTAATTTGAATCCGAAGGACATAAGGTCTGCAATGTAAAAAGTGTCATGATGATTTTTCCATTGGAAAAAGATTCCGGGTTAGTCACCCATTGGACTGCTAAAAGGGAGAGGACCATGAGACAAAGATGAAATAGCAATCGATTAGGAACATGAAATGTCAGAAGTTTTAACGCAGCAGAAAGCCTAGAAAATCTGAAGTGGGAATTGCAAAGGCTCAGTCTACGTGTATTACGGAACAATGAAGTGAAACTGAAAGCAGAAAAGGATTTTTGGTCATTCGAATATAAAGTAATACCAACAGCAACAGAAAATGGTATAAAAGGAGTAGGATTAGCTATGAATATCAAAGTAGGAAGAGACTGAGTTTCTGTGAATGGTTCACCGATAGGTAAAATATGGCGTTTCAGTCTTCGATCGCTATTCTTTATTCTCAATAACCGGTTTCGGGCTAGCTGCCCATCTTCAGATCATATGTTGTAGTTACAGAGTAACTTGTCCGTACAGAACACACAGTTCACTGTCATAAGTGAACTGTGTGTTCTGTACGGACAAGTTACTCTGTAACTACAACATATGATCTGAAGATGGGCAGCTGGCCCGAAACCGGTTATTGAGAATAAAGAATAGCGATCGAAGACTGAAACGCCATATTTTACTTAATGAACGATCGCGGACCTCCCAGTGAGACAACCATGTCTTGTTTTGATAATGGTTCACCGATAGGGTTTGTCTCATCAGAATCGACAGCAAATCAACGCCACCAACAATAGCTCAGATGTACATCTCAACACTGCAAGCAGCAGATGAAGAGTTAGAGAAAGTATACGAGGACATTGAACGGGTAATTTGGAATGCAAACGCAGATGAAAATCTAATAGTCATGGGAAAGTGGAAAGCTGTTTTAGGAGAAAGAACAGAAGAAAGAGTTACGGGAAGATATGAGATTGGCAGTTGGAATGAGAGAGGAGAAAGATTAAATGGGTTCTCCAACAAGATTCAGATTCTAAAAGTGAATACTCTGTTCAAAAATCACAAGAGGAAGAGGTATACTTGAAAAATACCCAGAGACACGGGAATGTCCCAACTGGATTAGTTCATAGTCAGACAAAGAGTCTGAAATCAGATATTGAATTGTAAGGCGTACCCAGGTGCAGATCAAGACTCAAATCACAAATTAGTAACGGTGAAGAGTAGACCGAAGTTTAAAAGAATCGTCCGAAAGAGTGAATTGGGAAGAAAGTGGGATAGTGAAATACTAAAGAATTATGAGACATGTTTGAAATTCGTTAAGGACGTCGATACTGTGATAAGGAACACCAGAGTAGGCAGATCAATTGACGAGGAGTGCACGTCTCGGAAAAGGGCATTCATAGATCAGACAAAGATTAGTACTAGGACGCTAACCGAGAAGAAACCTTGGATAACAGAAGGAATACTTCAATTGATCGACGAGTAAAGGAAGAACAAAGATGCTAATTACTCACGACTGAAATAAATAGCAAGTGCAGGGTATCCAAGGCGAAATGACTGCAGGAATGATACGAAACAAACTAAAAAGATTTTTTAAGGAAATTTCCTCCATTTGACTGTTAATTATTCATAGGTACATATAGTCTGCGGCCGCGAGCTCGCCTCCAGTTCACCACCGGCAATGGAGGGTGAAGCTTTGACAATGCCAGCCACTCGTGCTGGCGAAACGTCAGAAAAATCATTAGATGAACGTCGGCCGAAGAACCCGAGACAGAAGCCAATAGGCAGTTTGTCAATTATTCATTTGTTGAACACAATCATGATTTCGGCTTTGAAGAAATTCTCAAGCGCATGTTGAAATATTAAAGTATGTCTGACCTCTCTTTGACATACAATCGTACGAGAGTCTGAGTAGTAAAAAATAAATACATTAAATATTCATGGGTGATGCGAAATTTTTTTACGTTTCTCAGTATTTACGACGTCATATCTACTTTACTATGGTGGGACCATGGTATACTTTTGTACGTGTATTTAGCGGCACTTGTGTACACTGCGTGCGACCTTTGTAAGGCAGAAGTAATACACCTAAACGTCATGCATGATGCGGCAGTTTTCTACGTATCTCACTATTTAAGACTGAAATATTGTAGGTAAGTGGTTTTTACCTCCACAGCGATCGTTGCCTGGCAGGATTCTTCCAATGAATCTCAGTCTGGCATCTGCTTTACCGGCGATCAACTTTATACGATCATTCCATTTTAAATCACTCCTAATGCGTACTCCCAGATAATTTATGGAATTAACTGCTTCCAGTTTCTGACCTGCTATATTGTAGCTAAATGATAAAACATCTTTCTTTCTATGTATTCGCAGCACATTACACTTGTCTACATCGAGATTCAATTGCCATTCCCTGCACTATGCGTCAATTCGTTGCAGATCCTCCTGCATTTCAGTACAATTTTCCATTGTTACAACCTCTTGATATATTACAGCATCATCCGCAAAAAGCCTGAGTGAACTTCCGATGTTATCCACAACGTCATTTGTGTATATCGTGAATAGGAACGGTCCTAAAACTTTCCCCTGCGGCACACCTGAAATCACTCTTACTTCGGAAGACTCCTCTCCATTGAGAATGACATGCTGCGTTCTGTTATCTAGAAACTCCTCAATCCAATCACACAATTGGGCTGATAGTCGATATGGTCTTACTTTGTTCATTAAACGACTGTGGGGAACTGTATCGAACGCCTTGCGGAAGTTAAGAAACACGGCATCTACCTGGGAACCCGTGTCTATGGCCCTCTGAGTCTCGTGGACGAATAGCGCGAGCTGGGTTTCCCACGATCGTCTTTCTCGAAACAGAGTAGATTTCTAGTTCCCAGAAAAGTCATTATACTATAACATAATTGGTGTTCCAAAATTCTACAACTGATCGACGTTAGAGATATAGGTCTGTAGTTCTGCACATCTGTTCGACGTCTCTTCTTGAAAAGGGGGTATGACCTGCGCCCTCTTCCAATCCTTTGGAACGCTACGCTCTTCTAGAGACCTACGGTACAGGGCTGCGAGTTCATTCGCGTAATTTGCGTAAAATCGAACTGGTATCCCATCAGATCCAGCGGCCTTTCCTCTTTTGAGCGATTTGAATCTGTCAAACAGCTTTGGAAGAAGACATTTAGTATTTCGGCCTCTAGTCTAATGTGGTTCTCAGCAAACGGACTCTCTTTAAATTTTGATAAAACACAGTATATACAGTTCCGTACAGTAAACGGCACAACTTCAGTAATAAATATAGACTTCGAACTGAAGTCTGTAGCTAAGGTAGAATGTTCAAAATTTTTAGGTGTGTCCATTGATGAGAGGTTAAACTGGAAGCAACACATTAATGGTCTGCTGCAACGTTTGAGTTGAGCTACGTGTGCTATTAGGGTTATTGCAAATTTTGGTGATAAGAATCTCAGTAAATTAGCTTACTATGCCTACTTTCATTCACTGCTTTCGTATAGCATCATATTCTGGGGTAATTCATCGTTGAGTAGAAAAGTATTCATAGCTCAAAAACGTGTAATCAGAATTATTGCTGGAGCCCACCCACGGTCATCCTGTAGACATCTATTTAAGGATCTAGGGATCGTCACAGTATATATATTCCTCCACAGCGATCGTTGCCTGGCAGTAAGGGATATGTCTACCAAGTTTGCCTGAAATCGGCCCAGTGGCTTAAGGGGCTCCGGAACGCCCTATACTTGCAATGTTAAAATAACGCTTATAAATTACATCTTTCCTCACAAAGTATTTGAGGTAGGAAGTTGAACTTTTTACAGATTATTTATTGGAATATAGGCTACAACTTAACACAGGGATTTTACAAAATTTTAGTTCAGTTATTAAAGATGATTTTTTTTCAATTGTAATGAAAATTCACAACATTTTTTTGCAATTTTTTATTTATATATTCAAAAATATACAGTTTTTTGAAAAAAGGCTGTGTTAAATTATGCAGAAGGTACTGTGTAACATTTACTGAAAGTTTGAAACAAATATGTTTGGAAGATCCTTAGAAAACATGTAATTAGTATGAGAAAATAAAAGTTTTGGGAATCGAGCGACAAAGATTGGATTAACTTTTTAGTGCATTCCAGGTCCATAGGATGGATTATCTTCATCCTCTGCAAACTCCTCCTCCAGCTTCCTCTTGTTCCTGCTCCTGTTTACTCTTGCTTGTATTTCTAGAGTCTTTACAGCCCTGTCTGCAGCCCGAAGGCGTTCCTTGTCTAAAGCAAGCATCGCTCGTACCATGTTAGAACCTATCTTCATTCCCATATTTCTAAATACCTTGCACCTTACAATGTTGCCATCATTGAAAGTCGCAACAACATCATACACACCAAAGTGAAGTGTTTCTATTCCAACAAATACAGTCTTGGGGATTCTCGACCATATAACACTATTTACACTTTCATTGGGGTTTTGAGTTTTTCCGTGAATACACTTTTTCAACAGTTCAGGTGCTGCTAAGTCTCTGAAAATAGGTTTTATCACCTCCATTATTGCATGAGGCAGACTATGCTTATGAGTGTACACTTCACCAGTTAGCAATCCTTTGTTATATTTACACCAACTGTCATCTTCTTTGGAACACAAGCTATGTTGGGGATTTTCATCGTCTTTATTGTTTACAGTAATAACACATACCTTTGGCTTTCCAACATTTCTCCTTTTCTTAAAAGCCTTCAGAGGATTTCTAATAACTTTACTTTTACTCATTATTATACTTCAAGAAAACAGAGACTCAAGAAACAGAATTAATTACGAATATTTTCGAGATAACGACAGAGTAAATAAACATGAAACAATCGACAATCACACCAGCGATATATATTGAACCATCACAGGTTAGCCACAACACATACTTTATCTCACATCACTAAAATGTACCTGATGAACACGGACGTTAATAATAACACCATTTGACAGCAGTTTAACAGCGCCACAGTAGGTCACGCCCATGTAGAACACATTTCAAAAAAAAAATTAAAAATAGTTGTAGTCTTCGGAATTGAATAAATTATATATCTATTAAAAGGTAATAGTCTGCAGATTCAGAAAACGCAAAAAAGTAAAAATTGAACTTTTCATGATTTTGAGCCTTTCCGGAGCCCCTTAAGAGACGTGGAACTTAAGTACACACACATACATCTATCCTCAAAAGAAAAGACAGAAGGGAAGGATTGCTTCAAATTTTTTGCTGGCTGCTATTCGAGGTGTGCGAAGAAAGTAATGAGACTAACCCCACTGCGAGCGGTCTGGCAACGCTGAGTTCTTCTGCTGACGTAGACCGATGTGTTGATCTCTCCCAGAGGCTCAGCCCAACTTCGTACAGCCACCACGTAAGTTTTGAGAGCTCCATCAGTGAAGTTGTGTTTTCTGTTACGTGTTACAAAAATGGAACAGCGAAAGTTAGAACAACGTTGTGTCATCAAGTTTTGTGTTGAATTTGAGGAATCCGCAAGTATGGCCCAAAAGTTGAAATAAGCCTATAGGAAACATTCTTGATCAGGAACACACAGTTTTCGCTGGCACAAATAACTTTTGGCGACCGAGAACATGCTGAAGATAACCTCGCTCAGGGTCACCTTAAACTTCAAAAACAGACGAAAATGTCGGACGGATGCATGTTCTTGTGAGATCAGACTGATGTTTAACGATAAGAATGATGCGTGACCTCTGAAACTTAAACAATGCTACCATAAATCAAATTTCGACAAAAGTTTTGCACATGAGAAAGCTTCCTGCCAAAAGAGTTCCGGTGAAACCTCATTACTGAGCAGGAGACCAAGCGAAGAATCGTGTGCGTTGATGTTCCTGAGAGGATTTCTAGTGACCACGAATGGTTCAGTCGTGTGATCACACGTGACGAATAGTGGGTTTCTGAGTACGATACTAAGACAAAGAAGCAAAGTGTAGAGTGGTGCTCTGAGACAACTCCTCGACAGAAAAAAGCTCGAATGAGCAAATCAAATATCAAAACATTTCTGATTAAAACATTATGATAGTAGGGGTGTCGTGCATAAAGAATTTGTTCCTTAGGGACAAAGTGCCAACCAAGTGATTTACAAAGATGTCTTTCAAGGACCAGGGAATGGGTGAACCGAGTGACGCGGACATTGCAGACAAGTGGATGCAGGATCACGACAATGCCTCATTCACTTTGCAGGGTTAAATCTGACTTTGGCACAGAAAGGGGTAAATTATGCTGCCACAAAAGTCTTTGCTCACCTACCAAACAGCATCAAAAGCCTGACAGATAGCCAACTAACATTTAAAAATAAATTAAAAGAATTTCTAGATGACAACTGCTTCTACCTCATTAGCTGAATTTTTAGATATAAATTAAGGGGGGGGGGGGGGGAACAACAACAACAACAACTTAAACATTAGTGTCATGCAATATTTTGTGTAATGTAATATCTTGTACAGACATCTTTTATTAACCTGACACGTTCCACATCATTACGAAGTGTCGTATTCATGATCTATGGAACAAGTATTCATCTAATCTAATCTAATCTGTATGGCTGCCAAACGGAACTACTTTGAAACTGTTGTTCGAAAAAAAAATATGTGGTGCATACAAAATCCGTTTCATTAAATTTCTCAAACCTCATGAAAACGAGAATGGACGACTGGATGCAGGGAAACGCTGAGTAGGAGAATTAAGAGAGTGGTTGGGGAGTTGGAGTACTCACGTTCGCGGGGAGCGGCGGCGCGCGGCGGCGTCAGCTGCGGCATGGGGGCCGCCGTCGCGGGCGCCGCATCGGCGTCGACCACCGCACCTCCAGCGTCCGCCCGACCAGCCCCTGCAACCGCAACCAGCACACGCTGCACTCGACTCTCCTGGAGGGACGACAGAGGTCTGCGCTACGGAGGAGCGAACGGAGCTCGGCCGGGAAAGCAAGCTCATCGGAGAAAGTATGTAGTCCGCTTTAAAGAGCACACTGCTCGCCTCGAAGTGGTGTAGATGATGTTGTACTGGTATAGTTCAATTCTTTTATCTTGGCGGTTCGCGCATGCCCGCCCAGACGCGGGAGATTGCTGCGTTGCCAGTTGTACGCGCCGAGAAAAGCAGCGCCATAGTATAGTTCGCAATCTTACGTTTAGGGGGGAGCACGCACTTTATGAAGTAAAGCCACCACGGCTTCATTAACCCTTTCGCTGCTACAGAGACGTGCTCCCCGCATTCAGCACTGTGCGCGATTTTGTCATCACTGCACTGCTCGCCTGTGCAGACACATGGTGTTTCGACTGCTTTGACACACTTTATCATTCGATTTCACAAAAACTATTTGGCTGAATAATTTCATTTTTACACATCTTCTTGACTGATACTGTGGTGTGCGTACTGTAAGACCTTCGGTACACACACCATCAGATTATTTGACTTGTCGCTCTAACGAAGTAGGCGAGTGTCAGAAATATGTCTCGTGGTCTTATCGTGGCGTGTTTATCTTCAGCCGTTAGGCCAGAAGATAGAAATGCCACTTGCACACTTAGAGTAGCAGATTGACGGTGACCAACCTTAAACAGAACTTGATTAATTTTCACACACATTTATTAAAATAATAAAAAGTATAAAATTACTTAACTTGATTCTGGATGCTATTTACAATTGACATTCTGAAGTTCCTTTGGTCTTGGTACGTTAATCTTATTCTCACATATCTCTGATACTTGACAAAGTGTCTATACATTTCTCTTCATGGCTGTGTACAGGAATATGATAATCTTATTAGGCGCAGACTGAACTTGACTACAGACTAATGCAGACTGGTACAGACTAATGCAGACTGACTGATCGGAGGTCTGTACACTCGTTATAATACCTCGCGCGTTCAGGTATCACTGCGCGAGTGTGATCCGCGAGGTGAAAAGATTCTACGTTAGCAGCAATCTCATTGGCTGCGTTACATATTAATACGCGGATCGGCGGAAGCAGAATTTGGTCCGTCTCTATGACAGCGCCATCTCGTAGTGCGGAGACAGACGAGCGCTGCGCCTGCGCTGTTGTGCTTAGCGGGGCGCGCTCTAGTGGGAAAGTTGTGTACGCGCTGACTACGCGGACCTATGTACACAACAGATACCTTCCCCCCATAAATGACTTAATTTTGTTTCGACGTTAACCGCAGTTATCGTGCAGCATTAGATGTAGTAAACCATTGCACGAAATTTTGAAGAGTTTGCAGAGGTAAAAGTCCATAGCGTAAACTTTCTGTATGGTCGATTTTAGTTCTCACTAGAAATTTCAAAAAATTGCATTCAAACGAATAAAATTCATGAAGTAAGACACTTCGGTATTGTTTTAAAATCAAGAAAATGTTAAGCACCAAAGATGGTTTGAACTCAAAACCTTTCGCTTAGTAGGCAAACACTTTAACCATTACACTAACGCAACTTGGTAATTCGATGGATGTTCCGAAGAACTTAAAACTAGAACGGAAAATACAGACAAACACTGTTGGTAGGACTATGAATTACTCACGTTTCGTTGAAGTACAATAGGAAAGAAAGAATTACCGCTGTTCTTTATTGTGAAAAAGCGGTTAGTGAGAATGATACAAACACCTTTCCTTGCTATCGCCTGAATTAGGAGGGTTATTGCTTGTGTGTTTTAATTAATTAAAAGAATATGAAGCAATTGGTATAAAGAATGCTTTTTCCAAACTTTCTATAAAAGAAAGTCTGCTATCAAGACATTGCTTTTGTTCAATTACTTTATTTATGATTGAACGTTTCTAAAACTGAAGACACTCGTCCGTGCTCTGCACTGCAGTCGAGCTCTGGCAAACGTCGTTTTCTGTTCATTGGCTGACAGTGTTTTGTGACGTCAGATGCGCAGAACGAACCTAAACTCGGCCGCCGTCATAAATCACGCGCGCTTTAACTGGCGATGACGTGGCACTCAGCTTCTCACGTAAGTCATGAAAATGAATTGGTGTGTATGTGCCAGTGCTCGGGAATCATCCGGTTGCAGTGGGGCAGAGTGAAGGACAACGACATGGAGCATGCTAAATTTTAAAATTTGTACCTTCAGAAGGTCATAACTGCGTACTATCACATCTAATACCCAATTTATCGAGTGGAATCTGTAAAGACATTGCTTTCCCCGAAAGTCGATAGTATTTTTTTTTCTTTTGTGCGCTATCTTGTCATAGTACGTATGTATCATTTATTTTAACTATTCTTTATTTGTTAAATCGTCACATTGTTTCTTCATTCATTTTCATACTGTTTTATATTTTATATTGTACGAATATGAATTTTCTGGTTTTATACGCTTTGTAAATCTTTGGTTAGGCTAGGAGAAGTACTGTGTCAGAGAAAGAGCGAACGACTATCGATAGAGAGCGTGCGAGTTGTTGTGGTATCGTGGCCGGTTCAACGGTGGAGATATGTTGTAAAGTTCGGCGTGAAAGACGGTGATAGGCGGAGGAACAATTAATTACACTGCGTCCGCTGTTAACAGGAGATCGTGCATTATTAAGGCACCAGTAAAACCAGAAAAGTATATCGAGTGTTTGCGGTGACGATTTTACATACTGTGTAAACTTGTGACAATTAGCCGTGGACCAGACACCATTGTCGTGTGGAGACACTAACTGTTAGAATTGCGTGAAAGTGGAACAAACCAAAATGTTAAGTAAAAGAACAGTGCTGTGATTTGATCAAGAAACATTTATTATATCGTCCAAACTGTCTTAAAGACGACGACGTAAATTGAACTGATGTTTAACGGACTCTTATAGTGATAAACACATGTGACTGTTTTCCTGTGGCAACACGGTGTGCGAAGTATTGGCATTAACCGGCTATATATCGTGAATACTAAAGACAGTGCATAATTCCGACCTACCAGCACCGCGTGATTAATAAACTTTTAATAATAAAACGTCGCGCGCGTAACGACAACGCACACACTGGAACTATTACTATCGCGCCAGTGCTGCCAGCTGATTCGACTACAACGGAGACGTGGACCACCGCCGTAACTGGAATATTAATGAAACAGGAGGATCCATCATTATCTTCACGCCACGAACCACGATTAACTTCACACATCGTCCGCGCGGACCACCGCTGACGTCATCGCACTGCCTGCAGCAACAGTTAAGACATTAAAAGAGAATTATTACGCTCTCTCTCATTTCAAAATTAAAGACAATTGTAGTTAAATTAACTTTTTTAAAAATACTGTCACAATATCTCAATTTTGTTTAGTCACAATAAATATTCTTTCCATTATTTCGTCTTGTTGACAGTGTTGAAAACCCGCCAAATTAAAGTTCAATTAATAATTTTCTTTCAAATTCTTCTCAGACATTTTGCTGCTCATCATAATTTTATTTTAATGTTTCTGTGTAACTTCTTTGGAGGGAGTACATATTTTAAATTTGTGCAGTAAGATAAGCTACCATAAAATTACGTATATTACCAGCTGATGCCGTCCGCCATTACTGCTTGAAAACTAACCAATAGTATTTTTGCACCAGTTTTCTCATTGGCTGTCAGCTTCAAAACAAAATTACGTATTTCGTGGGTATCTAGCAGATGTGCGATGTTTATGTAGGCCCCTACAGTAACTTCTTTTTACTTTTGCAGGTTTACTGGAATTATATTGACTTCAATTGTTCATTTGGCCCCCCGTTAAAGTGATTTATCGCATCTATATAATATTTGTACTGAAGTACCTAATTTATTTTTTATTACATAAACACTGGCATACCATATTTAGATTCAAAATTGACGTCTTATTGGCCCCACATAATATTCTGCACGTTCTGACAAAGACTATGCAAATTTTTTTTTTCGTCCATGACTGACAGGGGTAGTCAGATTCCTTGTATGGGTCATGTTTTATTATTTAAAAGGTTTTTTTTTCAGAAGTAGAGAACAAGTTTCTTTACAAATCGATTTCTGGGGTGATATCTTACTAATGTGCTTTTCTGTCCTCAAAACATGCATTTGATGACGTTTCCTTGCTGGAGATGGCCAATGCAACCTCATTGTTCCTAAGCAGAACACCAATGTAGCGACATTTCGAAGTCAGTTAGTATTGGCATTCTTGGGAGCAGCAAACATGTCATCTGCAAAAATAGTGTACAGCGTGCTCACATCAGATCGTCGTACAGCTGAAATAACAACTGCCAATTCGTGTTTTCCGGACCATATTCAATATTACAGAGCCCTGATATTAAACTATCATCAACTATTAAGGTAGCTGTCCCAAGACATTGCGATGATTCTCTCCTAGGTGGCACTAGATTGTGCTCTTCATGTGCAATATCGTAAATCTATACGCTTTTCGGACAACTATGTGTCCAGCTCTGGTACTGACGCTTCTATATCTGTAGCTAGAAGAGTCAGATTATAGGCAGCATTTTATATATCGAAACTAGTTGCTTAGAAAGTTTTTCCAGCCCAGTGTGAAATTCTTAGGACTTACGGCTTTGTGGGTACTCGTACTGATGTTGTAGCTGGCAGCCGATCTACAAATTTTCTGCGTCACTGACCTGATAGCCAATGTTACCCCAATGTCGGTAACTAAAGGTTTTATCTTTAGGGATTACAATCTCTCTTCACTGAAAGTAGGTGCACATCTGTTGTCAAATTTTCCAGTTGCCTGCCGCGTTCTACGAAGTTCATCCCTGGCATGGTTACGCTACAGATTAAATTTCCCATTAGCATCCGTAAAAATTATGTCACACCTACAAAATGCGTAATTTTCTTGCCTCAATAATGGGGCGCGAGTATTGCGATTAAATGTATGAATTATCCTGCTTATTGTCGACTATAGTTTAGTCGTTTAAATGAGTAGTTTTTATAATTATTTAGTTTACTTTAATTTTGGTGGTACAGTATATTATTCGTTCATTGGTGGGGAGTGATATATTACACTTTTCTGTCAAATTTAATGATATTTGTGACTATTTATGGACATCTATTATTACCTTATATGTCCATCGCAATATTTTTATCATTTTCTTTATCGTCCATGTAGTGCGAGTTTTAGTACACACCATCTGAAGATTTGTGATACGGAAACGATGCGAAACGACTACATGTAACGATAACTGTAGCACGAAGTAAACCAAATCGTAGCTTATATCATAGTTACAACTGACATGTGGAAAGCAGTACGTTAAACACACACTTGTAGTTACCTCAGGCATCTCATGTGGTGCTCGTATGGATCGTCGTGCTATACTGCCCTGAATCGTATACTTCTCCGTGCTGTTCTTGCCGTATACAACGTGGGCAAAGACGGGCGCTTCATTATGCAAGCTGCACTGCAAGGATCTTGATAGGTCAGCACAGCGGACGAAAATGGGGAAACTAAATGAATTTTGTTGGAAGGGAAACGATTTTGTTCTAGTGAAAACTTATTAGGCGTTTTTATGGAAGGTGACGCAAAAATTTCCGTTTTATTTTATTAATTCGACTTTAGTCCATTAACCATTAAGTCACAAATATGTGTCTTACTTCCAATGTCTCCATCAAGTAACTTCTACGACAAGATATTAGAGGGATACACAAAAAGACTTAACTATCACCCTGAGAAGGGAAGTTACATCGTTTGATTTTTTGTTTGCAGGTATGTGCTATCTTTCCTCGTTCAGACTGAAATAGCGTCACCATGACACAGTAGCACGCCCTGTAGGAGCCAAAGAAAATGCTGCAGTCAAATGATAAAGTGGAGAGGGGATGCGCGCTTGTATCTCCACTGACGGCGTGTTGCGCTACGGTGCCAGTGGAATTTCATTGTGCACCAGACTGCAGGCAGGTACTTGCAAACAAACAGAAAATTCTGTTTTTAACACTACTACTGCAGAAATGATAATTAAAATTTTATGATTATTCCTCTTACGAGAACACCTATGATAGCTTTGTTTGTTATCAACCTTCCGAATGGTGTGATGAGGCTCGCCACCAATTCCTCTTCATCTCACAGTAGGCCTGGCACACAGTATACCTAGTTATTTGTTGCAGATATACCACTCTTTGTCTCCGCCTGCAGTTTTTATCATCTACAGGCCCCACATGTAGCACTGAAATTATCCCTTAATGTCTTAGTACACATATCTTTTTTTTTTTTTTTGCATCAGTCCGGTTCCCAAAAATCCCGTAGATATTGTATCACAGACAAAGTCCCTTTGACTGTTCGGAGATATAACTAAACCCGCTCAAAGATGTAAACCACCATGCATGAGCAGCGCCTATTAGATGGAGGAGGTCCGACAGCCGATCAGTTCCAGTTATTCCACCAGGATGGATGTACACGGCTCGTGTTGTCTGTAGTTCAACAATGCCTAGACGGTCAATACCGCGGTTCGATCGCATCCGCATTGTTACTTTGTGCAAGGAAGGGCTCTCAACAAGGGAAGTATCCAAGCATCTTTGAGTGAACCAAAGCGATGTTGTTCGGGCATGGAGGAGATACAGAGAGACAGGAACTGTCGATGACATGCCTCGCTCAGGCCGCCCAAGGGCTTCTATTTCAGTGGATGATCGCTACCTACGGATTATGGCTCGGAAGTACCTCTGACAGCAGCGCCACCTTTTCGTGCGGCGACAGGACGTCTTGTTACGACTCAAACTGTGCAGAATAGGCTGCATGATGCACAATTTCATTCCCGACGTCCATGGCGAGGTCCATCTTTGCAACCACGACGCCATGCAGCGCGGTACAGATGGGCCCAACAAAATGCCGAATGGACCACTCAGGATTGGCATCACGTTCTCTTCACCGATGAGTGTCGAATATTCCTTCAACCAGACAAACGGCGGAGACGTGTTTGGAGGTATCCCGGTCTGGCTGAACGCCTTAGACACAGCGAGTTCTGCAGGGTAGAGGTTCCCTGCTGTTTTGGGGTGGCATTATGTGGAGCGACGTACGCCGCTGGTGGTCATGGAAGGCGCCATAACGGCTGTAGAATGCGTGAATGCCATCCTCCGACCGATAGTGCAACCACATCGGCAGCATACTGGCGAGGCAATCGTCTTCATGGACGACAATTCGCGCCCCCATCGTGCACACGTTGTGAATGACTTCCTTCAGGATGGCGAGGTCCATCTTTGCAACCACGACGCCATGCAGCGAGGTACAGATGGGCCCAACAAAATGCCGAATGGACCGCTCAGGATTGGCATCACGTTCTCTTCACCAATGAGTGACGAATATGCCTTCAACCAGACAAACGGCGTGTGGAGCGACGTACGCCGCTGGTGGTCATGGAAGGCGCCATAACGGCTGTAGAATGCGTGAATGCCATCCTCCGACCGATAGTGCAACCACATCGCAGCATACTGGCGAGGCAATCGTCTTCATGGACGACAATTCGCGCCCCCATCGTGCACACGTTGTGAATGACTTCCTTCAGGATAACGACATTGCTCGACTAGAGTGGCCAACATGTTCTCCAGACATGAATCCTATCGGACATGCCTGGGATAGACTGAAAAAGGCTGTTTATGGACGACGTGACCCAGCCACCACTCTGAGGGATCTACGCCGAATCGCTGTTGAGGAGTGCGACAACCTGGACCAGCAGTGCCTTGATGAACTTGTGGATAGTAAGCAACGACGAACACGGGCATGCGTCAATGGAAGAGGACGTGCTACTGGGTATTACAGGCACCGGTGTGTACAGCAATCTGGACCACCACCTCTGAAGGTCTCGCTGTATGTGTTGATCTCTATTCCAATTTTCTTTACCGGTTCCGGAACTCTCTGAACGGAGGTGATGAAAAACTTTTTTTGATGTGGGTACATATCCTATCATCTTGTCCTCTCTTCTTGCCAATGTTTCCATACGTGCCTCTCCTCGTACATTGAACTTCCTCTTTTCTTATCAGTCCTTCTAATTTTCAGCATCCTTCTATACCATCACACATCAAACGTTCTTCTTCATTTCCTGTTTTACCGCAGTCCATGATGCACTTCGAAACATCGCTGTGTTCCAAATGCTGTTTTTATTGTTGTGGTCTTCAGTCCGAAGACTGATTTGGTGCAGCTCTCCACTCCACTTTAACTTGCACAAGCCTCTTCAACTTCGGATAACTGCTGCATCTTACATCCTTCTGTATCTGCTTTCTGGACTCATCTCTTGGGCTGCTTCTGCGATATCTAAGTTGATCCCTTAATGTCTGAGAATCTCCTGCAAACCGTTCTCTTCTTCAAGTGAGGTTGTGCCACAAATTTCTTTCCTACGAAGTTCTGTTCAGTGCCTCCTCATCAGTTACGTGATCTGCCCATTCAATCTTTAGCATTGTTCTGTAGCACCACAATTCAGGACCTATTCTCTTCTTGTCTAAACTTTCATCGTCCATGTTTGATTTTCATACATCTTACACTCCGTAGAAATACTTTCAGAAAATTCGTTATAACACTAAAATGTATATTCGATGTTTACAAATTTCTCTTCTTCAGAAACGCTTTTTTTTTATTGCCAGTATACCTTTCAGACCCTCCTTTCAAGATAATGTCCATTCCGTTCCACTGCTCTTCCAAGTCCCTTGCTCTCTCTGACAGAGCTGTAATGTCGTCGGTAAACCTCGTTTTATCTTCTCCGCGAACTTTAATTCCTACTCCAAATTTCACTTTGGTTTCCTTTACTGCTTGCTCAGTGTAAAGATTAAATAACAGAGAGGACAGACTATAACGCTGTCTCACGCCCTTTACCAACCACTGCATCTCTTTCATGCTCCTCGACTCTTTATAACTGCCGTCTGGTTTTTGTACATGCTGTAAACAGCCTTTCGCTCTCTGTATTTTAGCCCTGCCACTTTCAGTACTTCAGATACGGTATTACACTCAACATTGTCAACAGCCTTCTCTAAGTCTACAAATGCTAGAAACGTAGGTTTACCTTCCCTTAACGTAGGTTCAATATTAAGTCGGATGTTCCTACGTATCTTGCGCCCGCATCTCGTGGTCGTGCGGTAGCGTTCTCGCTTCCCACGCCCGGGTTCCCGGGTTCGATTCCAGGCGGGGTCAGGGATTTTCTCTGCCTCGTGATGGCTGGGTGTTGTGTGCTGTCCTTAGGTTAGTTAGGTTTAAGTAGTTCTAAGTTCTAGGGGACTTATGACCACAGCAGTTGAGTCCCATAGTGCTCAGAGCCTACGTATCTTGCATTCAGTCTGACCTTTCCGGAGATCCGCTTCTACCAGTTTCTCCATTCCTCTGTAAAAAATTCGCGTTAGTATTTAGCAGCCATGACTTATTAAAGCCTCAAAATTTTTTCCTCAAATTAAAGCCGGTATGTATCATTACTAGACTCCTTTTGCCAGGAATGCCCTCCTTGCATGTGCCCGTCTACTTTTGTGTACTCTTTGCCTCATATATGTGGTATTTTGCTTCCAAGGTAGCAGAAATCTTTCATTTCGTGGCCCCAAATTTTGATGTCAAGTTTATCGATTATCTGCTACTCCTCGTTATTGTCTTGGTACTCTTTGATTTAATGTGAAATTATAGTAAGCACTCATTAGCCTGTTTATTCCATTTAATTGGTCGTGCAATAAATCTTCGCTTTTACTGAGAATAGCAACGTCATTGGTGGAGCTTATCGCTGATAACCCTCCTCCCTGAGTTCCACGCCTCGAACTTTCTTTAATTTACGTTGTTGCTTCTTCAGAGCTACGGAGTGAATAGCGGAGAGAGAAGGACTAAGTCGCTATGTTTTACGCTTTCCCTTCTTATTTCTTCATTTTCCATGTTTAGTCTTCCCTCTTGGTTCTTGTACATATTGTACAGTACCCCCGCCCCCCTTTTCCAGGAGCTTCTCCTACTTTTTATCAGCATTTCAAACATCTTACAACAGTTCACATTGTCGAACGCCTTTTATAGCTTCACAAATCTTAAGAGCGTGTCTTCACTTTTATTCAGTTTCGATCCCATTATCAGGTGCAATGTCATAACTGCCTCTCTGGCTTCCTTACGTTTCCGAAAGCCAGTCCCATTATTGAATAGCTGATCCTCTGATTTCTCTTCCATTCTTCAGTAGCTTACTCTTTCTACACACTGGGACGCTTGAGCTCCAGTAGTAACTGTACGACAGATCTCGCACTTGTTATCTTTGGAAATGTGTGAATAATATTTTTCGAACGACTGATGGCATGTCTCGTGACTCATCGACACTAGACATTTATTTGATTCATGCTTTGGTTGCCACGTCCCCCAATGAATTTAAGAATTCTGAAGGATTGTTATCTCTGTCTTCAGTTTTCTTGGCTACAAGTCTTCCTGTGTTCTATTAAACTCTGACTGTATTACCATATCCCCAATATCTTCCACATTTACTACGTTTGCTACTACCATGTCATCAAAAACCTTTTCCCACGGGTAGAGGCCTTCAGCGCAATCTTTCCACCAATTCTAATCTCCGCGTTTAAAAATGAAATTCTTCTTGCACTCTTAAGCCCAACGCCTTTGCTTTTAATTTCACTGACTGATGTCCTGACTTTTTAAAATGCTAAATCAATCCTTCACTTCGACGCTTTTTTTTCTGTTCTCTGCAATTTTCCTGAAGCTGTTTTCCCTTGAATTACCTGCACATCCTATTTATTTCATCCATACGTAATTTATAATGTCGTATTTATGAAATTTCCTGAACTTCTTTCTATTTATTTATTTCCTCGGCGATCTGATACGTTTCCTCCGTTACCCGAGATTTCTTCGCAGTTACCTTCCTTGTATTTGTCTGTCCAACTTCTCTGATTGCTCTTGTTAATGACGCCCATTCTTCGTCAAATTTACTTCCTTTTGTGTTATCGCAGTATCTGCAGCCGTAGAGATTTTCTAAAGCAGCTCATGATTTTTCTTAGTACGTCAAGCAATATTGAGGATATTCAGCCCAGTTATCAATCGTGGGATTATTGCCTCAACATGCTTCGGAAGAATACTATTCCATTTTGAAGAGCTTAAAAATTATTTGGCCGTTATGCCTTGTGACATCTTAAAAACACAATCTGCACATGTGCATTGTCAGCACAAACTATAAAACCTGACCGGCCGGAGTGACCGAGCGGTTCTAGGTGCTACAGTTTGGAACCGCGCTACCGCTACGGTCGCAGGTTCGAATCCTGCCTCGGGCGTGGATGTGTGTGATGTTCTTAGGTTAGTGAGGTTTAAGTAGTTCTAAGTTCTAGGGGACTGATGACCTCAGAAGTTAAGTCCCATAGTGCTCCGAGCCATTTGAACCATTTTTTTTATAAAACCTGAAACGTCACAAGCCGATGTATCCACCATTACCGATGTACAGTTGTAACTGTATCTCGGGAATAGTGGTGCATCGGCTTGTGATGTTTCAGGTTTTATGGTCTGAACTGACAATGCACATGTACAGTTTGTTTTCAAGATGTGACGAGGCCTAATTGCATACAAATTTTTTAAGCACTGGAAAATAGGATAATGTTGTCCCGAAAGATGTTGTGGCAATAATAACAAGATTGTCAGCTGAGCCGAATATCCATAATATTGCTTAAATAACAGTTGTATGATGGCTTCACATCAATTATCGCATTACTCCACGTCCTCGCACACTGATTCTTGGTGACGATTCAGTCTACTGTACATCATGACTAAATAGTGATCTGAGTCTGTTTCTGTTCCTGAGTACGCCATATAATCCAATATCTGATTTCGGATTCGGAATCTCTATCTGACCATGATTTCAACCTATCTGACGGGTTCCAGTGCCTGCAGAAAGGCACGCAGATGGTAATTTTGTCTCCACTGTCAACGTTAACTGACTGGAAATTAAAGCTGCGATCATTGGTAGGAAGTACCGTCCGCCGTGTACTGTACAGTGCTCACGTGTAGATGCAGACACTGGTGTTTCTTTCTCCCTTTCTGTTTAGAACGTCATTGAAAGTGACTGCATCAGCTCTACCGTGTGAGCGTAAGAGAGGTAGAGTCCTTGCTGCATCCGATTAACTGAGATTCTTGAAGCTATCATTTGAAATTTAAATGTAATTTGATTTTCAGATAATTCTTCACTGCTGTTAATTCTTTCTTTAAAGGTAAATTCGTTAGCTGTTTAGATCTGCTGATTAGGTCGAACAGAAGAGGCTGAGCCCGGAGACTTAGAGGGAATTCGTAATATCGTACAGAATTGCCAATCAAATTGAAGTGTGCTGGCCGGGTGGCAGAGCGGTTCTAGGCGCTTCATTCCGGAACCACGCGACCGCTACGGTCGCAGGTTCGAATCCTGCCTCGGGCATGGATGTGTGTGATCCCCCTAGGTTAGTTAGGTTTAAGTAGTTCTAAGTTCTAGGGGACTGATGACCTCAGAAGTTAAGTCCCATAGTGCTCAGAGCCATAGTGAGGTGTAATTATCCAAGCATGCACTCAGAGTGTCAGACGAGGGAAAGGCGTTAATATTCAGCTACATGGCTATAGGCTTAAGAGCGTAAGGTAGGTGCAATGCACAGAATCAAAACAAAACGCTTTTTCTGATATGGCGATGAGATCAGCTGTTCCATAGACATGTAGTTCCGGTTAATTCAAAACCGCATTGCGCACATTAGCATGTTTCCATCTTTTTTTGCAGATTATTGACTACCTTAAAATCCACTTTGTTCAAGAGTAATACAACGAAGCTGAAACAAAAGGTCTTTCTCAACTGATGAAGACTCCTTCTATAACTTCTCAAACTACTGATGAACATTCTATGATGAATATTGTACAGAACAGATAAGTTTACGGTAACACTGTATATCAATTTGTTATATTTGAATGGGTCATACTCACCACAACAAATTAACTATTTGAAGAAACCGAGGAAATAAAGGTACTATAGTGATGAAAGTGACAACGAGTTATGTTAGTATGCTACGTGTCCCAGTGCCACGTCAAATTAGGCTGATATTATCGTCTTTTAGGTACTGTTCCCATACACTCGTGATAATGGTGTAATTCCAGACAGTGGATTTTGACTCATCGTTGATTTCATTATAATCTCTTACCATATTTACCATATAATTGACATTACCGTTTTGTGACGTATGTTACTATAACGAATAGAACGCATGGAATAACTGTATGAAATACGAAAACGAACAAGTGAATAGAGGAGGCATCATTGTTCGTTCTTTCACAGACGTCTTTTTGAAAACGCAACAGTATTTGAAACTGTTCCAATCAATTAAAAAATAAACATGAACACTCACAACACATAATAAAACAGTTGAAATATCTCATCATGATCTTCAACTATCGATAGTCTACGAAATAGTAAATATTTTCCAGTCTAGTTAAAACTGGTAATTTTTTCTTGCGACGAGGTACTGAATAAACTATTGCAGTGAAGAAATACGTTCAGAATACGAACCACAGAAAAAAACTCTTATATCTTTACTTTAAAGTTGAGGCAACCGATGCCAAAATTCCACACGGTCATAAAGCTTTCGTCACTGGCTGTTAAAATACTTTCATTAAAAAGTCATTACCGGTTTCACATCAGCGTAGACGCATCTTCAGGTGACAGGTTTTTTAAACAGCTGTGGCAGGTTGAAGTGACGATGAACTATGGGATCTTGATCTCAGCAATAACTTTGACACACGATGATTGTTTAAAAAGATCTATCACCAGAAGATGCATCTCTACTGATACATGACCGGTAGTGACTTTTTAGGAAAAGTGTTTCGACACTTATCGCATTGGGTACTACCACTGTTGGAAGAGCTTGTAATTTAGAGTCATTATATACATGCGAAGTTAGCTCGAAGGGCGTTTGTCTACTGTCTCAGAAACTAGGATGCAGCCTCTTTTGTAAATTTTTGGAGAAAATCATTTCGCAGAAATGGTCATGCCCAGCAGGTAAGTAATGGCCACTTACCAACTCCACGTGATACAATAAAATGTAATCTTATAGTTAAGTGTAAAAATAAAGTGTTTTATTCTGAATACCAGATATTATAATCATTCCTTTTCCAGTCTGTCGTCGCTTACGGTCTGCATTGCATCCGCTAGCACGATGAAGTAAAATCACGGTAGTGGCTTTATAAATCAGCAATGCGCATTCGAAGCCGAACAAATAATTTGTATTTCGGCGAATACCCAATCAGTATTCCATTATTCGAATGTTAAAGTAGGGAATGTTTTTGACGGGAAACAAATTAAAACACCGCGGCAGAATGCAAATGTCGTTCCCGCGCTGTGCTGCCCCGGGTGATACGGCGAGCCGCTGAGTTTGGCGGCAAAGAGCGCCTGACAGGCAGGCAGCACCTTCCGTCTGTTCTGCGGAGCGGGTCTGCCTAGGAGAGGCGTTGAAGGAGATACCCTCTCCGAAGAAGCTTCGAGCAAGGGTATGATTTCGGTAGACGACAACTGACTAAGAAAGTCTCCCACATTTTGAATTACGTCATGAAATTTCGAAGGTAGTTTCCGTAAATAAGAAAAACCTTAATCAAACTTTTCACGTAGTTTAAGAGTCTCCCAAGGTAGCATGTTAAAGACATTATTGTTCTTTAAATACAGGGTGTTTTCATTCAAAACGTGTTCCTCTAAAAAATAAATCAGTGTTTATTTGTGTGTATGTATGTATGTGTGTTTTCCCTTTTTCTTCCAAAGAATACACGCTGGATTAATACATAGTAACAAAACACACTGTATATCAAAAGCAGTCCAGAAACTGAGATACACAAGGGAAACATCTGTTTGTGGATTTTAATTAAAGATAGACCATCAGATCTTATTGTAGAGACAGCAAAGAGCTAATGTTGATCATAATAAAATACACGGACTGAAATGTCAGACATACTGGTGTATTGTGTACCATGTCGACACAGGACTAAGACTTACCTTATGAGGGGAAGGGGATGCTTTTACTGAGTGCGCTTTTCAAACACGACCGAAGACCCGTCATCAGTGCTCTACTTCCACTAGTACCTCACTCGTACTTTTCGAACCCCATAAGAGATTTCAAAACATCGCAAATTTTGCTACAGAGAGAAAGATTCGTTCTGGGATCATCAATTTCACTCTTAAGAAGTGAAATAATACTAAATACTAAGTACAGATGATAACTGCCCACATTACGTATCGAACGCAAAAAGAAAATGAAAATTGAATGAAGTGGAATGAACACACAAGAAACTTAGCAAAAAATCTGTCATCAGCTATTATATCCTTGTCACCTGTTTGTTACAGCCAATGGCTTCTAACAACATACCATTCCTATTACCCTCAGTTCATAGCTATAGCATTACTTCTTGGGGATTCAGAAAACAGAAGATAGCCACAAATTTCAGGTTACAGAAAGGGACTGTAAAACTAATAAGTAAAAACCTTAGCAAGCTAACTGTAATGATCTGTTTCAAAAGATGGCGATTCTGGATGCAAGTCGTGAATATATCTGGCACTCCGCTAAGTACATTCATAATCACACAATAAGAGTAAGACTTACGCTACAAACATCACGAAAAATGAAGCAAAGTACTTTAAACAATATTTTGTAGCTTTTGGGAAGCAAACAGTACGATAAATAATGGTAACATGTGCAATAACGTAGTTTCGAGGAAACCTCTAAAATAATATATATTTTGTCGCAAGACACTATGTAAAGAACACAAAACTAGGAGCTAGTACAAAATGTTAAGTATATTCTTTTCAAGTACATGGATGCAAAAGATATTTGATGGAAAATTGTAATTAACATTTCGTCTTTTTGAGCCCAGCCTCTTCTTGATTATGGAATGATGCTGACACAACTTTTCAGTTATACAAATGGCAGCTTGAATGTTGGAAGGACATCACCGTGGTCTTTATGTCACCCGAAACGATGTGCAGTACCTAGTTATGACACTAAATTGTGTTACATTAGTGTTAAAATTAATTAATGTTTGCATTAAACAAAGATGCAACTTAACTCAGGCACGTTTGTTAGCTTATAAGTCATTCGTTGTTGTATCGAGCTTATATGTCTCACTTCATTACAAAATGAGCTTTGGATGAAGAAACAGCTAATTGTTCAACTCACAATACATTAGCTGCTTAGACTTGGACGTGAGGCAGGACACACGTTTGATAAGGAGTGTTGTATTAGACTTTATTCGAAGCTTTTAAAGGCTAATGAAGGACTAAGGGCCTTTTCCCTCCATAGAAAAGTAATAAACAACATTAAAAATTGGGACACACGGGTTGTACGATTCGCAGATCTTGCTTTCTCATGACAAGGACTACGGCAGTAACAAGAAGTGCATCGAGATAACTACCGAATCGTGGCTGAGTGGTTGAAAATCGTTACCCGAACCTAAAACTCTAGGAGAAAATCCGAAGAAAATGAGAAAGACATCAACTCTTAAGGCGGCTGCTGTACACACTCATCAAAAGTAAAACCCGGGCGTAAAAGCTTCAGGGAAATGCTTCCTTAAATAAGGGCATGCATGAGTTTCTGTTTAATTTTTGTTCAGTGCGGGCGGTAGTCGATGGAATGTCCAACTCTGAGCATTACTACACTACTGGCCATTAGAATTGATACACCAAGAAGAAGTGCAGATGATAAACGGGTATTCATTGCACAAATATATTATACTAGAACTGACATGTGACTACATTTTTCAAGCAATTTGGGTGCATAGATCCTGAGAAATCAGTACCCAGAAAGACCACCTCTGGCCTTGATACGCCTGGGCATTGAATCGAACAGAGCTTGGATGGCGTGTACAGGTACAGCTGCCCATGCAGCTTCAACACGATAACACAGTTCATCAGGAGTAGTGACTGGCGTATTGTGACGAGCCAGTTGCTCGACCACCACTGACCAGACGTTTTCAGATGGTGAGAGATCTGGAGAATGTGCTGGCCAGGGCAGCAGTCAAACATTTTCTGTATCCATAAAGGCCCGTGCAGGACCTGCAACATGCGGTCGTGCATTATCCTGCTGAAATGTAGGGTTCCGTAGGGATCGAATGAAGGTTAGGGCCACGGGTCGTAACACATCTGAAACATAACGTCCACTGTTCAAAGTGCCGTCAATGCGAACAAGAGGTGACCGAGACGTGTAACCACTGGCACCCCATTCCATCACGCCGGGTGATACGAAAGTATGGCGATGACGAATACACGCTTCCAATGTGCGTTCGCTGCGATGTCGCCAAACACGGATGCGACCATCATGATACTGTAAACAGAACCTGGATTCATCCGAAAAAACCGACGTTTTGCCATTCGTGCATCCAGGTTCGTCGTTGAATACACCATCACAAGCGCTCCTGTCTGATGCAGCGTCAAGGGTAACCACAGCCATGGTCTCCGAGCTGATAGTCCATGCTGCTGCAAACGTCATCGACCTCTTCGTCCATATAGTTGTTGTCTTGCAAACGTCCCCATCTGTTGACTCAGGGATCGAGACGTGGCTGCACGATCCGTTACAGCCATGGGGATAAGATGTCTGTCATATCGACTGCTAGTGATACGAGGCCGTTGGGATCCAGCACAGCGTTCCGTATTACCCTCCTAAACCCACCGATTCCATGTTCTGCTAACAGTCAATGGATCCCCACCAGCCGGCCGAAGTGGCCGTGCGGTTAAAGGCGCTGCAGTCTGGAACCGCGAGACCGCTACGGTCGCAGGTTCGAATCCTGCCTCGGGCATGGATGTTTGTGATGTCCTTAGGTTAGTTAGGTTTAACTAGTTCTAAGTTCTAGGGGACTAATGACCTCAGCAGTTGAGTCCCATAGTGCTCAGAGCCATTTTTGATCCCCACCAACGCGAGCAGCAATGTCGCGATATGATAAACCGCAATCGCGATAGGCTACAATCCGCCCTTTATCAAAGTCGGAAACGTGTTGGTACGCATTTCTCCTCCTTACACGAGGCATCACAACAACGTTTCACCAGGCAACGCCGGTCAACTGCTGTTTGTGTATGAGAACTCGGTTGGAAATTATCCTCGTGTCAGCACGTTGTAGGTGTCGCCACCGGCGCCAACCTCGTGTGAATGCTCTAAAAAGCTAATCATTTGCATATCACAGCATCTTCTTCCTGTCGGTTAAATTTCGCGTCTGTAGCGCGTCATTGTCGTGGTGTAGCAATTTTAATGGGCATTAGTGTATTCTCATCGCTACAAGAAAGCAGAAAACGGCATACAGTTCTCCACTATTTACTGGAGTATTTGTGTACATTGCCACTTGTAGTCAGGAAAGGAAATACGCGTAGCGTAGCTACGAGGGTGTCTAACGCGTGCAAATCAGACAGTTGGCTTGGCGTGGGTCGAGTCCGGAGACAGGTGGACACACTTCCCACAGAGGCGGCGTGTTGCAGCTGTCGAATGTGAGCAGACGACGGTTCAGTTGCTGCTACTGGCGGGATGTGCCGACTGTGAAGTAAACCGTCGCTGCAAGGAAAGCAGCAGCTACGCTGTACGGTTGCCGCTTGTGGAATTCCGCAGCGAAAGGCTTTTAGAACGCAGTGTATTCTGCGAGGTTCCGATATGAAGAGAAACAGGCAGATATTAGACTACATTCCAAGTTTTTAAAGACTAATGAAAGACTGGGGTCGTATTTCCTCCAAAGAACTGAAATAAAAACATTAAAAATTGGGACCACAGATTTGTACGATTCGCAGATTTTGATTTCTCACGGTAATGACGAAAGAACGGAACCAATACTAATAAACCAACGTTTTTCTTCACGATACATTCGTAACTGTTATTGTCAATGGCAACATGCGTTACAACTGTAAAAATTATTTATTTCTAGAAAGGGAAGCGCTACCAGGTTTTAGGAGATGCATTAAAGCTTTCTGTGCAACTGCAAAATTTTGCAAAAATAATATCTAGTTAAACGGTTTATCTTATGAAAGCTAAACTACTAATAAAGCTGTGTAACAGGTAAAAACATCATATGAAAGAGGAAATTTTTAAAGGTCCTTTCTGTAGGTGCAGTATTTTATAAGCTATAGACGATACATATATATACCTATTTGTCTTACACAAATATTACAAATTTACAAACCCATTATGAGTTCGAAAAAAATGCACCACGACAGCGATTGATAAGCGCTGTCAAGATAGTGTAAATTATTTCCCTTTTAGCGCTGTCGAATAATAGTAATACTAGTAATAAATTGTGAGATCTTATTTATTGTGTAGCTACCTGTATCGGTGCTTCAATGCGCCATCTTGAGACAGTTGATGCTGAAGGTGTTATCACGAGTCATATATACGCTGCATCATTCGCCAACGCAGACTATCTGTAACCGTTGTGTCAGCAGACCAGCTATCAACTGACTACATTGGCAGTTGGTAGTTGGTGTGCTGACATGACAGTTACAGATAGGCCGCATAAACCAGTTATGTTGGCCACTGATGCAGGTTCGTGATAACCCCTTCAGCATCAACGAAGGCCTGGAGCACCGAAACCGGTAGCTTCACGATAAATAAGATCATAAGGATGGCTGTAGGCGTTTCGTTTTCTTACCGTGGTGAACGGTCATTGTCCCCAAGACCTCCAGCCAAAAGAATGGACATCCAGAAACAGTAACAAAGTTTCTATTAAATAAACGCCGTTTGAATGAAGAATCCGAGTGGTGATTCCCAGTACAAATAATTGTAAAAACAATAACAATGGTCACCATAACAGTCTGTAGATCTGTGATTGTTCTGTGGTTTGGACAATCAATCAAGAGTGTCGGTAAGTCCTCTCGGTTACTGATAATGTTATGAAAATAAATCCCAGAATAAATTCTGCTGCAAACAACCAAGGAGGCCACTTAAGAGTTGGGTATACTACACTGTGCAAGACACTTAAAGGTTCACTTTTTCGAAACGCTGTAATTGTTTCCATTTGAAATTCAGAAGTTTGAAATCTGGTACAGAGGTGCCTATAAACTGTTGTGGCGGCTGAAGAACCAGCACCGTGTTACTAGAGGAGGCTGAAATGCACGTGTTTTAGCTCACGCAGGCTGGCGTGAGGAGGGAAGGACTGTACTGACGTGAGGTCTGGAACATGACAAGGAATTAGAATTCAGAAAGCGGACATAATTAGTTTGATACTTAACTGCAATCCATTAATGACGAACGTCGCTCTTGACGGTACATGATTCACAATATTATCTGTTCAGAATACATTCTTGACGACAGTCATTATAGTAACTGAATATGGCGCCTTGCTAGGTCGTGGCAAATGACGTAGCTGAAGGCTATGCTAAACTGTCGTCTCTGCAAATGAGAGCGTATGTAGACAGTGAACCATCGCTAGAAATGTCGGCTGTACAACTGGGGCGAGTGCTAGTGAGCCTCTGTAGACTAGACCTGCCGTGTGGCGGCGCTCGGTCTGAAATCACTGATAGTGGCGACACGCGGGTCCGACGTATACTAAGGGACCGCGGCCGATTTAAAGGCTACCACCTAGCAAGCGTGGTGTCTGGCGGTGACACCACACAAACTTTCTCTGTGACGGCGCAAAACCGTGGCATCCTGCGACGTCACCTTGGGCTCGACCGCGCTTCAGAGAGCAGCACGTGCGAAAAAATAAGCCAGAGCTCGGAAGTTCATTTGACGTGTAAGGTGGGTTAAATTGTGCTACATTGGTACCAAACACCACCACAACTCTTCCCAACGCTGACGAGGTCCTGTCACACGTTGGGACCCTCGTAACCCACCCTCTTACCCACATTTCACAATTTCGTTTGACGCCACTGCGATGGAAATCAGCACCGCAAAACCCAGAGTTGAAATCGAGCTGTTTTCTTACGGGTGGCCGAGCAAAACATGTCAGACACACTGCCCCTCAGACTCGACACCTAAATGTCGGCTGAAACCACCACTTTTGATAGGGCGTTGTTTCCCACACATTTCGCGCTCCAAGCCGACAGTGTGCGGTGCGACGAGCAACAGGACGACATACTTGACAACCACTGGCACTGATGACACCTCGGACGCTCCAACCGTTGTCTACGTGCAGAATGAAATTTTAACTCTGCAGCGGAATGCGCAATGATATGAAACATCCTGGCAGATTAAAACTGTGTGCCGGAGCGAGACTCGAACTCGGGATCCTTGTCTTTCGCGGGCAAGTGCTCTACCAACTGAGCTACCGAAGCACGACTCACGCCCGGTACTCACAGCTTTACTTCTGCCAGTATCTCGTCTCCCACCTTCCGAAATTTACAGAAGCTCTCCTGCGAACCTTGCAGAACTAGCACTCCTAAAAGAAAGGATATTGCGGAGACATGGCTTAGCCACAGCCTGGGGGATGTTTCCATAATGAGATTTTCACTCTGCAGCGGAGTGTGCGCTGATATGGAACTTCCTGGCATATTGAAACTGTGTGCCGGAGCGAGACTCGAACTCGGGATCTTTGTCTTTCGCGGGCAAGTGCTCTACCCACTGAACTACACAAGCACGACTCACGCCCCGTCCCCACAGCTTTAATTCCGCCAGAAACTCGTCTCCTACCTTCCGAACTTCGCATAAGCCCTGCTACATACCTTGCCGACCTAGCACTCCTGGAAGATAGGATATTGCGGAGACGACTTAGCCATAGCCTAGGGGATGTTTTCAGAATGAAATTTTCACTCTGCAGCGGAGTGTACGCTGATATGAAACTTCCTGACAGATTAAAACTCTGTGCCGGACCGAGACAAACTCTGGACCTTTACCTTTCGCGGGCAAGTGCTCTACCAACTCAGATACCCAAGCCAACACACGACCCGTTCTCACAGTTGTACTTCAACCAGTAAGTAGGACTTCTGTGGAGTTTGTAAGGTAGGATACGTGGTACTGGCGGAAGTAAAGTTGTGAGGACGGGTAGTAGTGAGTCGTCTTTGGTAACTCATTTGGTAGAGCACTTGCCCGCGAAAGGCAAAGGTCCCAAGTTCGAGTCTCGGTCCTGTACACAGTTTTAATCCGCCAGGAAGTTTCGTAGTCCGAAGAACATTGTGGGGCTGCATCCTCATTCAATGTGATCGTATCCCTTTGGAGTGCAGCGAGCCATTGTTGCTCTCGTGTACAGGTTAGAACTACTAGGAGCCGTTCCAAACCATTCGACGAAATCTGAACGTAATGCGAAGCAGCAAAGGCAGGTGATGCATTTTCAGCAATATATATGAAGAAACATGTATTATTATTTTTTAAACGTAGCCACGAAAAGATTTTAACATATATACACTGATGATCCAAAGAAAGTGATAAACCTGCGTAATATCGCAGAAGTGCCACAGTACGACGTGGCATGTCTGAAGTAGTGGTGGAGGGGAATGACACCATGAATCCTGCAGGGCTGTCCATAAATCCGTAAGAGTACGACGGGGTGGAGATCTCTTCTGAACAGCACTTTGCATGGCATCCCAGATGTGCTCAACAATATTCATGTCTGGCGAATTTTGTGGCCAGCGGAAGTGTTTAAACTCGGAAGAGCGTTCCTGCAGCCACTCTGTGGCAATTATGCAATTATGGACGTGTGTAGTGTTGCATTGTCCCGCTGGAATAGCCCAAGTCCTTAGGAATGCATAATTCACAACATTTGATCGGAAAGGATGCTAACGTTCGTGTCACCTGTCACAGTCTTACCTAGACGAAACAGAGACCCCATATTACTCCAACGGCCCATTCTCCATATCATTACAGAGCCTCCATCAGCTTCAGCAGTGTCCTGCTGACACGGAAGGGTCATGGATTCATGAGGTTTGTCTCCATACACATCCACGTCCATCCGCTCGCTACAATTTGAAACAAGACTCGGCCGACCAGGCAACAGTCCAATGTCGGCGTTGACGGGCCCAGGTGCGGCAAAAAGCTCTGTGTCCTGCAGTCAGCAACGGCACACGAATGGGCCATCGGCTCCGAAAGCCCATATCGATGATGTTTCGTTGAATAGTTCGCACACTAGTTGATAGCTCAGCATTTAAATCAGCAGCAATTTGCGGAAGGTTTGCACTTCTGTCACGCTGAACGATTCTCTTCAGTGGTCGTTGGTCCCGTTCTTGCAGGATTTTTTTCCTGCCGCAGTGATGTCGGAGTTTTGGTGTTTTACCGGATTCCTGATAATCACGGCATACTCGTGAATGAGTCGTACGTGAACCATCCCCCCCCCCTCCCCTCCATCGATACGTCGGAGATGCTGTGTCCCATCGCTCGTGTGCCGACTATAACACCACGTTCAAACTCACTTAAATCTTGTCAAGCTGCCATTGTAGCAGCAGTAGCCGATCTAACAAATGCGCCACTTATGTAGGCTTTGCCGACCGCAGTGCCGCATTCTGCCTGTTTACATACCTTTTTATTTGAAAACGCATGCCTCTACCACTTTCTTTGGCACTTCAGTTTATATTTTCTGTACAAAAATTAAAGCTGCATCTAAATGTGAAATATCTTTAAGAAAGAAAAGATGTAATTCCCAACGATTTGTATCATACACCATTTCTGTATGAAGTGCAAGAAAATTGTCGCGGATATTATTAACCACTTGTTTAATCTCGCACATATGCTTACTGGTAGTGGATATTTAATAGTATGTGTCTGATCGCATTAGTGAGTTTCTTTCCAAGGTATCTAGAAACTTCTCTCCTCTGCAGAAGGCAATGGCATTGTATATGTAAATGTTGTCTGAGGTACTTTTAAGCATCAGATTTTGTAAAGGACACATTCTATATTTTGACACTTGCATGTAGGATACCATTTCACTTCGGGTAGTCGTTTGGAAACAATGTAGATAAATTAAAATTATCACGTCTTCGATATACTATGCAGGTTGAACTCGAACTCCACCGACAAAATTCCCTAGGTCTTCTGTGATGTTTCAAATTTTGGTATAAGAGACGCGTCGTCCCCGGAGTTCGTTAAAGAGTAATACCATTTCTTTCGTTTTCGACATCCATTTTCCTTGTACTATACTGCACTGAGAATACCTCCACAGCGGTGCAATGACCCCAGAACGCACTGTGTGTCTTGTTTGGAAAAACGAACTATCTGTATTTATTCATGAAACTTGCTGTTCTCAACAGTCATGCCCACTTCTCTTCCCTACCAGTTTCTTTATATTACGTTATATTACGATAACCTTCAGGCACGCATGAAAACTGTATCCGCCATTTACGAATTAATTTCGTAATATATGCAACAGCTGTGTGTTATCAAGATTGGATTTGTTCCTTCAGATACGCATGTATGTCTGACGGACATTATAAGGTAATACACAGGCACCATATAAACGCAGATATTTTGTACCACATTGCACATATCCATTGAAAGGCTGAAAGGACGGTCAAAACAGCGACTGCTCCTTCAGACATTATGCTATTAATGAGAATCTATTTAGTGTTTTGGATTAAGTTTAAATCTCTTGATAAGTTACTGCTTTGAGTTAACTGCAGATTAACTATTCTGTCTCTGATTAATTAAAGCTAAATAAATTTTTGCACAAGTGTAAGGAAACGGATAACTTGAAATTATTAGTTCGCAGAACTAACAAGGCCTTGTCAATATTTATTTCAGTTGTAGTGATAGTACGAATAACGGCGTGAATACAGTTCCAGCACAGCAGAAAAGTTTGTAAAGTCGATTTTTTGCGTGCTCGAGAATCTGGTGAAAATCATTCCGTTGAAGAGGCAGATCTCGACGATACTGAAATCCTAATTAGTCTTTACCCTATTCGCAATAGATCCACTGGAGACTGTCCTTGTGCAATGGTACTATCTTAATGCGAAGTGATGGCTAGTCCCACAAATTTCTGTAATTATGAGAATAACTGGACTCCTATAATAATCGTGACCGTGAGCAGTACATTAATTCCAAAGGACCTAAACGATGCCGTAATGATGTTCATGTGAAACTGAGGAATCGGTGATAATCGATAAATAAACGTATCTTCTGTTTCAGAAGCTTGTGCAATAATTCCTAGACAGCACTTTCTTACTCCATACATTTACAAATAGTTTTTCCTCTAGTCAGCATTATGACTCGAACTTCCCCAAAAGAAGAATTTATGTAACTTGGCGATCTCATACAGAGATTCGATTGCAAGTGATTGCTCATTACCAGCTTGAAATTAACAAAGGTAAATAAAATAGTGATTATGAAAGTCTCAGAGCGCCTTCAGGTGAATTTTGGTGATTGTTACTAATAAGAAATTAACGATTTGTTGAATAATTTCTCACACAGCTGAGTGCAACCAACGGACCTCGACATGTGTGTGTGTACAATGGACATTGTTATACAATAGACAGACAATGTGTAAACTAACATGCAAGCATGCATGAAGGACATTGGTATGTAATATACAGACACTGTGTAAACAGAGATAATGTATAAATCATTGCAGTCTTTTCACTGTTGTAAAGATTTTCCGTAGTGACGAAGAAACATAGAGTGAATAAATCATATTACATTATTAATGTGTAACGTGCCACGGTAGACTGGATATCCCTTATGCCAAAATACTGAAAAATTATCCCCGAAAAACCTCTTAAGGGGACACGCCCCTTAACGGGCTGCAGTTTTAGCATTAACTTCACCCTCATAGAGAAACTGATCTATGAGAGATAGCTCAAAATTCTTACACACAATTAGGGTAATTAGTCACAGAATCTCCCTAAAAATCATTGAGATATTTATTATATTTTGGTACTGACAACAATATATAATAGTACAAAATGGAACACTATTTCACTGAGGTACCATTTTATTTGGAACCACTGACTGCACAGCTTGGCAAAAGAGTCAGAGTACAGACAACACTCACGTAAGTGTTTTATACCTCCAATTTCCTTCCCTGATGCTGATATGTGAAAAAGACAAGTAATTTATTTTACTAGAATAAAAATATTTAAAAATGTAGCTCAAATATCACCGAAATCATCATCATGTTATACATTTTCTGGAAATACTAGGCAAGGGAGGTAGAGGAGGTCATTCTAAATATCTGTACCAATTTTTGTGAGTTTAACTTCAGTCATTTAGGAGAAAAGTGTACCTTAATGATGAAAATTCAAGTTTTAGGTAAATCGCAAAAGAAGTTTTACTTTATTAACTTAACACAATGATCGCTTAGAACATCCAGCTGCATACTCCAGTTGTCTTCCTGCTTCCTTATCCTCCATACTCTTTCTCGTCATTGTTTTCTTTACCTTTGAATCCTTGGCAGCAGCTTCTGCAGCTGTCTCTGCTTCGTTTACCCGCCGCTTACCAATAGCAGTGAGAGCTGAAGCCACATTTCTTCCCGTCTGGATGTTCAATTTCTTCATAATATTGATCCTTGAAATTGCAACATCATTGAATGTTATTATTGCATCCATTACACCAGTCTTCAGCACTGTCAGCCCAGGAAATACGGTTTTGTGTATTCTATCCCATATACAGTTGCTGAAGCTTTCATTTTCATTCTGAGAGAGACCATGCATACATTTCCTAAGTAGATTTTTATTTGCCAGATCCCTATACATAGGCCTAATTGCCTGCATTACAGCAAGTGGTAAGGAATGCTAGAGGGTATATTGTATGCCTGTAGCATTGCTCAGCCAGTACTTGCACCACGAATCTTCCCCTTTTGGACACAAACCATGCTGTGGGATTTCATCTGTTGACACTCTGTGAAACCATGTTGCCCAAGCAGCTCATTTCATGTTCTGCAAATCTCCTACATTTCTCCTTATTGCTAGTCCATAATATTCAGACAAAGAACCAGTTTCTCTTTTTGTAAGTGACCTGGACCACCTATATGTTTTCCGTGTGACAGTTTCTTTCCACAGAAGTCATTACATAATTTTCTCAGCCGAGCTCCTATTCTTTTTTGTATATGCCCAACACATTCAAGCTCTTCTATCAGAATGTCCCCATATGGTCGGTCATTAATAACAGTAGTGTGTCCTTTACAGTCTCCATCCCCAAGGTAGCCTACATACCTCACACCAAGACTGACTTCTGATCTTCTAAAAATGTTTAGAACTCCTTTCGTTCCCATGTTACCACTTGGGCCATCAAAGTTCTTTACACAAACATGGGTGCCAATAAATTTACTAGAACAACCCTGGCAGTGCTTTGTTAGACATTCATAATCTAGTGGCACTTATAACTCCATTCAGGGAAGTATGACCTCTCTTCTGCCAAGATCCATCAAATGCTGCTACAATGTCTGTATTCTCAGCCTAGGATACTGCTTCTTCCGCTGCTCTTTTCACTGAATGTTCACTTACACCACATAAAGCATTATGTATTAATCTATTTTATCTGTCAAACCTCAGTGGAGGTGCAGGCGAATCCATCACTGCACAAAAAGTTTGGGCAGCTCTCCTTTCCCTTCCAATACATGGCATTGCATAAGCAAGCTGAATATTTACTCTTTAATGTCGACAATCAGTTACTGGCTATGTCATAGTATCACTGTGCATCTTACACAAGTTACAGGTAATCACTAACCGATTTGAAAGACCCTTACTTTCTGAAATGTCCTCAGAAACGTCAATACTGTTTTTACAATTGCAGTACTTACATGTCACAGCACTCTTCAAAAGTCTTGATAGCATATTTAGGTTCACAATAACATTTCCGTTGTTACTTCTGCTCACAATACTACTAGGCTTGTTCTTATTACATTTAGAAAGCGAAAGAGTACGTCTAGAAGCACTGCTTGTAGGCACAATTTTCGGGGGCGACTTCTGAATCAACTGATGTGTATTAATCGGATGTGTTTGGAACTTGTTGCCGCGAAACTATCGTTTGGGGCTACATTTCTTTACTCTCAGCATTTGTAGCACAGGAAACATACACTCAGACAGAAAACAACACAAAAAAACTACAAAAACACACTCGTATGAAATTTCGAAATCATATATTCTCAGATCTTTGTTTGCATTCGAACCATACCCTTCTAGACATGCCTCTACTTTGGTTCAGGGAGTCAGTGCCTTCTAGAATACATCTGTGTTAACGATCCGTAACTAACGACGGAAAAAATGGAAGAACAAAGTAATGCATCACGTATTCTGACGCACATCAAACTAACAGAAGGACGTGGCCCTGCGCAACATTGCGTTCAACCTCAATTTTAGGACGCATGGAAAATGATAGATAATCTCTATAAACTATACATTTTGGAAATTAGTATGAAATGTTCTTTTCTATAACCCAAGAAATTTTTTTTCAAATTTTTGATCATTTTCACGAGCTAGTCCCCTTGAATTATATCGGGTGAGTTTCAGTTCACCTTGTCTACAGCTGTTAGTAACATATACATTCAACACTCATAACCAAAAATTTTGTGTATCTTGAAACTGCAGTTAAACTACTATGCAGGTTTCAGGGATTCCGAAATATGTTTTATAGACATCACTGAAATAAATGTGACAATGAAAGCGTATTTGACCACCACCTAAAAACGTAACAACTGAAAAATATGACATAACACTACATTCTTTTTCTGCTAAGTTCGAAGCGGATATCACCCTTATTTGTGCTAAAGAATATCCAGCGAACTACAAGATATTGCATCCCTTCCATTACAAGTTTCTTTATTAAATAACGCTGCGTTATACTACACTTGATTAAATAAAGAACTGATTTAGTTCAAAGAACGGGTTGTAATATTAGGAGAGCGAAGTGTAAGCTGCAGCTGCACAGGCAGCGGACACGCTAGACCGTAGATAAGCTGTATTCTCTTCATTCGCTCGTGATATGCAAATACGAGCCATGCCGACCTTGTTGGCCGCTTCCTCATTAAGCGCCCGTTTCACCGGCATCCGACACCTGACGCTAACGAGGTATTTGCAATACAAAGCCATTTTTCACTGTTAGCATCGACTGGTGGTACCTGTTCAGAATTCAGTACCTGACAAACTTTAAATAACCTGCGAGAGCGACGGCAAATCTGACCACACAGTTTGGGAAATAATATTGTAATCTGCTACAGACATGAAAATATACTAAATGAATACACCTAATCACAACATATCCAATATGACTTTATGAGGTTCTATTCTCGGATCTACTAGATACGAATTTAACGTAATTGGAGAGGTACGCCATAACTGGATACATCGTTGCTGGTAATTCTTTTCGTTGGTTTCGTTTCATTAAGAATAAGAGCAGCTAAGCGACAGTCATTGAAAGATTCTGTTGTTTAAGAAATTCTTTGAGCGGGAAAGAGATAAAAAACTGCCTCAGGCCAAAGGCTACTGCACTTTTTCTCTTTCGTAATCGTGTTCACAGCTCAAACCACCACATAAATGACACACAGGCAGGCACGTCCGCACGAAGACGCACACACACACACACACACACACACACACACACACACACACACACACACACAAATACACAGAGAGAGGGTGAGAGGGGGAGGGGGGGCGAGAAGAAAGAGAAATGAAACTACCAAGTTTCTTCATAATTCGTTATTTAATTATTGCTCACAATACGAACATTGCTCACACCTCACTTAGCTTCTAGTATCACTTCACCGTGATTCCAGTTAATACAGAGAACGCTAACGGAGTAAATCACACATTTTCGTGAATATTTACACATACTTCCTTCATCTCAAATCGTAACGCTATTTCGGACCACGAATGTGAGACTGGAATATGATGAATGGAAAGTATAAACGAAACTGTGAAAGAATGCGATATACTGGTTCGAACAATTAAGTAAAGCAATATCAGTACCAGCATAGAAACATCAGATGGAATAACAGGAGCTTTAGGAGATAAATGTTAATGAGAATTGATTCTGTACCAAACCTTCGGCCGGCCGCGGTGGTCTAGCGGTTCTGGCGCTGCAGTCCGGAACCGCGGGACTGCTACGGTCGCAGGTTCGAATCCTGCCTCGGGCATGGGTGTGTGTGATGTCCTTAGGTTAGTTAGGTTTAAGTAGTTCTAAGTTCTAGGGGACTTATGAGCTAAGATGTTGAGTCCCATAATGCTCAGAGCCATTTGAACCATTTTTTGAACCAAACCTTCATTAAAGGAACCATTTGAAAAAAAGCCTCTTCATTTATATTTGAACTCGTGACAGTATTTTTATACATTCGCAGTATCCTCTCAAATAAACTACAGCACTTTGTGAACCTACGTATTATGAACAGTGTTCCCATACAAACAAGGATCCTGTTATTCACACACTGTGTCCTTGCAGTTCATTGATCTTTTGTCTATCTTTCCTTCCAATCTTCTACAGTGATTGTCTTATGACACCGAACAAATAATATTCTAAAAATACAGATACATAAATACGAATCTTCCCCCAAACCCAACGAATGTTCATTGACCCAATAGTTCTAATCGTTACTGAACGCGCTGACAATGTGGAATATTTCAGTTACGTCTCCTTTCAAAGTCAGGACGTTTTCCGTTGCTTTAATCTGGGCAGGTAATTGGGCATTACGATGCAAGGTGTTGCGGAAAGTAATTCTGTCAACCGAAATCAATTTACTGAAATGAAATGAATACCACCAGTAACATGACATCAAGGAAGATGCATATCACCAGCGAAAACTTTGCAGAAACCCTGCACCTTTAGTGTAATAAATACGAGCGATAACTGAAAACTTGTGTCAAAACTCTGATTCCGTGCCTACCACGAGCAGCTGACTTGGATTCTAGGTTATGGGAACACACATGCAGGCCTGACTGGAATTTTCTTTTGTCAAAGATACATTTATTACACTGTAGATTCAGATTTTCTCATAGGTTTTGACTGATATTATTTCATGTCGCTGACTTAAGACTAAGTGTCAGACGCAGTCCTTCACGATATCTGTTGTCCCATTGGTGATAATCTCATTTACCCCGTAGGAAATCTTTTGGGAGCAATGTTCGGCGATCAGACGCGGAAACACAAGTGACAGTGAAACTTTGAGTGAGGCCTGGAGACATGCTGAGATAGCCTTATGATTACGTCGAGCACTCGTGAAACGCAGGAATTTCGGGTTCGTGCCTCAGCCTGATATTAATTTTCAGTTTGTAAAGTGACGGTATCCTCAGACACCTCAGATGTCTGCTCACAATTTTTAACGCATATTTGATAAATTTTTGATATGTAATTAATATCTCAGTTGGTCCAGGACTTAGTGCCCTTGTGATTGCACTGTCTGGATACGAAAATGAATTTTTCTACTAAGTATTGTGCCCGTCAGACTGTCATATGAGAAACACACGTCATGCTACTGTGGACACTTACATGGGGTACAACTAATAAGAAAGTGACAGGCGGGTGTGGACGCGGTGCAAAAGCGAGCCTTTTGGGCAGTCGGAAGGTTGCGTCGGACATAGAGAGAAAGAAGAGAGGTAACAGTGAGTGACGTGTGGTCACGTTCGGGAGTATGTGCACAGACATGACAAAAATTAAAGATTGCAAAGTCACGTCGAGAGTGCATGAAAGGCAAGAGTATCACAAGTGAATAATGGACAGAATAATTTGTTCATCTAAATGTTCGCCGAAGTATCTAACGTGACTGGAGAAGATAGGGTAATATGTACTACATCTGCACATTAACGGTGCTGATAATCTAGATATCTATAATAATTCGTAACTCAAAAACACACTCAGAAACAAATACATCAAACTAAAAATTACAGCGATGTCACCATAATGGGAGCGACGCATTCAACCATGGTTCGCCGAAAAGATATGGGTAAAACAGAGCACATAGAGGGATGCTCTGGAAATTAATGTGATGAGTATACACTGCACATCAGTACACTATTTCACTACGTGAACAATGACATTCAGCATTTTAGAATAGACACTGCACATCACAGTTTCTTTTCTAGCATTACGCAGCCCGACTGTAGACCATTGGATAAATGATAATTATATGGCTGTAAGCAGTTGTATACGACAGACTAAATTTCCAGTACTAGTGCACCTAATTTATGCTCAACTTTTGGAGCCATAATAAAACCAAAAATTTTATTTCAATGCTATTACACACCGCTCTTAACGCCAGCTTCACATTCAGTAACTGCCGTCTAACTATAGTTGTGACACCGGGTGCTGTGGTCGAGAGGTTCTAGGCCCTTCAGTCCGGAACCGCGCGACTGCTACGGTCGCAGGTTGGAATCCCTGCCGCGGGAATTGATGTGTGTTATGTCCTTAGGTTAGTTTGGTTTAATAGTTCTAAGTCTAGGGGACTGATGACCTCAGATGTTAAGTCCCATAGTGCTCTGAGCAATTTTTAATTGTGACGAATATTTATCACAATGAAGTGAAATAGACTGAACGACTCATAGGTTGAAAAAGATGAAGAATAAATACTCAGACCACGAAAACGAAATGATCAAGAGCGGTTACCTTACTTAGCTTACGTATAAATATATACACTATGCGATCAGAAGTATGCGGACAACCCCAAAAACATACGTTTTTTATATTAGGTGCAATGTGCGGCCACCTGCCGCAAGATTCTCCACATCAGCGACCTCGGTAGTCATTAGACATCGTGAGAGATCAGAATGGGGCGCTCCGCGGAGCTCACGGACTTCGAACGTGGTGACGTGATTGAGTGTCACTTGTGGCATATGTCCGTACGCGAGATTTCTACACTCCTAAACATCCCTAGCTAGGTCCACTGTTTCCGATGTGATAGTAAAGTGGAAACTTGAGGGGAAACGTACAGCAGAAGAGCGTAGAGGCCGACCTCGGCTATTGGATGACAGAGACCGTCGACCTTAAAAAACGGTCGTAATGTGTATTAGGCAGACATCTATCCAGACCATTACAAAGGAATTCCAAACTGCGGCAGCATCAGTTGCAAGTACTATGATAGTTAGGTGGTAGGTGAGAAAAATGGATTTCGTGGTCGTGCGGCTGCTCATAAGCCATGCATCACGATGGTAAATGTCAAACGACGCTTCGCATGGTGTAAGGAGCGAAAACATTGGACGATTGAACAGTGGAAAAACGTTGTGTGTAATGACGAATCACGGTACACGATGTGGCAATCAGATGTCAGGATGTGGGTATGGCGAATGACCGGTGAACGTCATCTGCCAGCGTGTGTAGTGACAACAGTGAAATTCGGAGACGGTGGTGTTACGGTGAGGTCGTGCTTTTCATGGAGAGGGCTTGCACTCCTTGATGTTTTGCGTGGCATTATCACAGCACAGGCCTCCACTGATGTTTTAAGCACTTTATTGCTTTTCACTGTTGAAGAGCAATTTGGGCATGGCGATTGCCTCTTTCAACACGATCGTTCAAGTGTTCATATTTCACGGCCTGTGGTGGCGTGGTTACACGGCAATAACATCCTTGTAAAGGACTGGCTGCACAGAGTCCTGACCTGAATCTTACAGAACACTTTTGGGATGTTTTAGAATGCCGATTACGTGCCAGGCCTCACCAACCGACATCGATACCTCTCCTCAGTGCAGCACTCCGTGAAAGAATGGGCTGTCATTGCCCAAGAAACCTTCCAGCAACTGATGGAACAACAACTTTATCATGGAACTCTTCCATTTGGTCCGTGTTTCCATAGAAAAACAACAATATCAGAAACTGAGTCCGCCTTGATGAAAAACACCTTGTCATTTGTTTACTTGTTTATTTTCCCAATCTAGTTTCCACGACAAATATCACAATCATCAGTGGTTTTTTTTATACAAAACGTGCAGATAAATGCATAGTTCTACAAACACTGTGACACCTATTCGTTTTTTGAAATATAGTTTTATGTGGATACCTTTATTCTACCTCATTTATTGTATGTTATACCATGTTTTTGAGAATTATTGTCGCTTAATGTAGGTTAATTCTCAGAAAGAAGAAGACAGAAACCAGCCACTATTAATACTGCTATTTATTTAGGTAAATAGCGCCGTTACCGGTTTCGAATTGGCAAGTTCATCATCAGACGGCTGTTCACATGATTTTCAAGATACACTTTACACTATCGCCAGTTTTCCATTTTTATTCTTCCACTGTGGCGAAGTATTTTTGGTGTGTTGTTGTCCTTAGGTAGAAAACAGTGTTAGAAGCGTCCTATGTGAAAATAACTAACCTCCAAACGATGAAATACAGAGTAACCGCTCAACCTCACATATTTATTTACCCTGTATTTCATCGTACTGGTAACGGCGCTATTTACCTAAATAAATAGCAGTGTTAATAGTGGCTCGTTGCTGCCTTCTTCTTTGTAAGAATTAATCTACATTAATTGCACACAGCTACGGTCTCACCATGTCAGTTTTAGAAAAAATTGCATTATTGTCGCTGTTTGCGACATACTTTCTGTGCTTTCTTTCTGTTGCCGTATTTTCTCAGCGAACATCATGTCATCTGCAACTGTTTGAGCGGCTATTAGTACACAAAATACTATAAGGTGAACTTCGTATGTCAGAAATATACATTTGGGGTGGCGGTAGTGTTGTGGAATCCTGTTATTTGGTGTGTACTGGGCTGTTACTTAGTTATTCGTATACTCACGCTCGTTGGGTGGTATGTAGGTGATTCTATACACAGAAAAACAAAACTTTCGCACTTCGTTTATGATCAAGAATATTATGCCATCTTTCTGTTCGCTTGTGTCACGAGAGGTATATCGCATCTTGCGAGAAGGCTATGAAGACTGTTGCGCGAATTACGACGACTTCTGTTGCTTATTTATGTCTCTGTGTGTGATTCATTCGCGCGTGTGTGCTTTCTGTTCTCTGTCCTTGGTCAGTTCTCTCAGAGCGGTAAAGAGCGTGTTGTTGCAAAGTGTTGTGTTTTCGCTTATTAGAGTTTTCTCTTCAACTAACACTGGACTCGCATTCGGGAGGACGAAGGTTCAAACCCGCGTCCGGCCATCCTGATTTTGGTTTTCCGTGATTTTCCTAAATCGCTCCAGGCAAATGCCGGGATGGTTCCTTTGAAAGGGCACGGTCGACTTCCTTCCCCGCCCTTCCCTAATCCGATGAGACCGATGACCTTGCAGTTTGGTCTTCTCCCCAAATCAGCCAAACCCAACCCTTCGACTATTGCCTTTTGAATGTAGTAATTTTCTTCTGTTGTTAGTTGTCGGTATCGACTGTTGCCGTTTTTCAGAATGTGTAGATCGTTTTCGATATTAGTAGGGTTATGGTTCTTCATCTTTAGATGTTCTGCAAAAGTTAAATGTGTGCTTTCACTCCTTAGAGCTCTCGTGTGCTCTGTGCACCTCGTTCGGAAGTTTCTGCTTGTTTGTTCTATTTATTGGTCCTGACAGGAGTTGCAGGTGAGTTGATATATTCCAGCGTTGCTGAATTTGTCTGAGGTTTTTCTGATTGGTCTCAGTCTTTTCTGAACTGTATTGTTTGTTCTGAATGTTATTGGTATCCCTTGCTTTTTCAAGATGTTTCCAATTCTATGTGATATTTTCTTATTGTATGTTAATGTTTACCATCTTCTCTCTTCCTGAAGTGGTGTGACCTGCTGTGTTATCCGTGTGTACTGCAAGTTTCAGTTTTACCTTGTTGTTGAGTTTGTTTATGATGTCTGTTTTGTAGTCGTTTTCAACAGCAGTTTGTATGATTATATTTAGTTCCTGAGTGTAGTTTTCTGGTTTAAGAGGTGTTCTGTTTATCCAGTGGAACATGCACTGTCAGGTGGATGGATGAGCTGTGGATAATAGTGCTGGTGGATGAGGGTTTTCTGCAGATGGAAAATCCATGTGGTTGGCTGTTTCTTGTGATTGTAAGATCCAAGAAATTTAATTTCTTGTTTTTTTTTTTTTATTATTTCCATTGTGAAGTGGATTTGTGGGTGTAATGTGTTGATGTTACTGTGTAGCTCTTCTATCCTGTGATGTGTTTCATCTACAAGACTGATTATGTCATCCACATGTCGGTACCAGTAGATTATTTTGTTGCAATGTTATTGAATATTGTGTTGTCTATATCGTCCAAAGAAAATGTTGACTAGGGTTCCCCTGATGTTTGGCTCCATGGGTAGCCCCTCTTGTTGCAAATAGAAGTTGTTGCTAAAACTGAAGTAGTTTTGTTCTCTGATTAGCCTAAGAATCGATGAGGTTTCATTTATTTTATGTCTGCGAATTTCTCGCATTGTAGCTGTTGTTCTATAATGTTTATAGTTTCTTGTGTGGGTATGTTTGTGTACACGGATGTAATGTCAAAAGATAGCAGTTTTGCTGTTGGGGGGATGTTGACATTCTTAATTTTCTCTATTATGTCTCCTGTGCCTTTGAGGCTTCTGTTGTTTAAGTATGTGTATCTTTTTGCAGGAACGTGTGCATGTGTCTCCCTAGTAAGTAAGACAGGTGTTTACTGAAGTCCACCACTGGCCTGACTGGGATGAGAGGTTTGTTGACCTTTGGCAGGCTTGTTAAGAGTGGAGCTTTAGGGTTATTTTGTGTAATTTTTTTTTGTCTGTTTCTGTTTCAGGGTGTGTATCATGTTTTTTAAGAGAATCTTTACGCTTCTTTGGTATCTTAGTGTTGGGTCACTGTTTAGCTTGCTTGTTTCATTCTATGCCCAATTTTTTTCTGTTTTCTCAATGTATTGTGCCTCTGTTATTAACACTAGAGCATTTCCTTTGTCCGCCTTGGTGTCGTTTTAGTTCTCTGTGTGTATTGTTTCTGGTTTTCTCATAAGATGTTATTTTATTTGTCTTTATGGATGGTTTGTTCTTCCTGATGATATGTTTCATTTCCTCTGTCACTAGTTCCCTTGTTAGGCCTCGGTTGAATTCTGGAATGTTTGTTTTTTCATATTGTTGTATGATGTATTCAGTCTCAGTAATAAGATTTTCTATTTTTTTATGTGTTGTGTGAGTGTTCAAATTGTAGTTTGGGCCTTTCTCAAGCAGCGGTTGTTCTCCTTTTGTGAGTGTAAAATTAATCAAGCGTTCATGGAATGTGTGTTGTGTGTGTGTTTCGGTTTTAGGGCAGTTTTTGATCATGAGTTTATTTAATTTCTGTTCCTGTTTCTGCCATTTCTTTTGCATTATTGACTGTGCCTGGTGATTTATTCTATCTCATACAGTACTGAGGAGTTGGAGATATGTTTCGCTAATTCTTCTAGGTGTACTTTGTATAAGCTGACATTCAGTTTTTTTTTTTTTTTTTTTTTTATATGGAGCCAGGCTCTTTCAGCTGTTCGTTGAGCACGCTGTGCTGTGCTGCAGGTGACATGTTGCTTACATTAATTTTAATATAATTAGGAATGACGTTGTTGGATGAGCCGATTTCGTTGTACTTGAGGTACAAGTTTATTTAATGTAGTTTCACTGTCTATTTTTTTTAAGCTTCTTGAAGAGCTTTACTGGAACGTATGCCTGATTGAACGTATGACTGATTGAAAGTATGCCTGCGAGAGTGGAAGCTGTCATCAAGGCTAACGGTGGGCCAACACCATATTGAATTCCAGCATTACCGATGGAGGTCGCCACGAAATTGTAAGTCATTTTCAGCCAGATGTCCGGATACTTTTGATCACATAGTGTAGGTGAGATGAAAATCAGTATTAAGGGAAAGCAGAGTAGAATGACGAGAAACTTTCTAAATGGGTCTGAGTTTTATTCTCTCTTCAATGAACGACAAAATGACGATGCACATGAAATGTCCAATTTCTACATAATGTTAGACCAATACTTAAGAAATTCGTCCCATGTTGCCTGTGTATGTGTCAGTTTAGTGGTAAGATGTTGTAATATTCGTTAAGGTACAAATGTATGTGTTTAATGTGTTCGTAAAAAAATATCCGCAACATGACTCGCCACATGAAATGTCTGCTGGAGGGAACCACAGAACATACTCTGATGTTCACGACAGTTAATTTACCAAGGTAGACGGGAGTGGCCCATACAGAGATTAGATACACGATTGCACACAAAATAATAGTGTTACAGACCTTTACATTATCTCATACTGTGAAAACTGAGTCTGCTGTTAAGTAGTAACTTCCTGAAATACGTACAAGACTTGCCATGGAGCTTTTAAAGGTGTGGGTTCTGTTCTGTTTCTACGGAAATCTAGGAACTTGAGAACACTTATGCCACTGCTGGATAGATCGCTAGAATAACTGGTTAGTTGCTCTTCAAAAATTCTCATTTATCGAAGCGTTTCGTGCACAGCCCATCATCAGAACATCAAAATGATATGTCTTCGTACAAAGCATGGAATCATATGTGTCAGCCGTCAGCATTGGGTACTGATGCTGTCGGCTGACACGTGTGACTCCATATCTCATATAAACCCTTATCCTTATGATGATGGGCTGTTCTCAAAACAGTAAGAGACCAGTTACTCTACCGCCCTATTCAGCAGTGGGGACTAGTCAAGTTAACATCATGGTTTTGTTTTAATGATTGCGAAACCAATTCGTGTGTCATAGGTGTGGCACATTCTCCCCTATTTCGCGATAATACGCATTACTGGCCATTAAAATTGCTACACCAAGAAGAAATGCAGATGATAAACGGGTATCATTGGACAAATATATTATACTAGAACTGACATGTGATTGCATTTTCACGTAATTTGGGTGCATAGATCCTGAGAAATCAGTACCCAGAAAGACCACCTCTGGCCCTAATAACGGCCTTGATACTCCTGGGCATTGAATCAAACAGAGCTTGGATGGCGTGTACAGGTACAGCTGCCCATGCAGCTTCAACACGATACCACAGTTCATCAAGAGTAGTGACTGGCGTATTGTGGCGAGCCACTTGCTCGGCCATCATTGACCAGACGTTTTCATTTGGTGAGAGATCGGGAGAATGTGCTGGCCAGAGCAGCAATCGAACATTTTCTGTATCCAGAACGGCCCGTACGGGACCTGCAACATGCGGTAGTGCGTTATCCTGCTGAAATGTAGGGTTTCGCAGGGATCGAATGAAGGGTAGAGCCACGGGTCGTAACATACCTGAAATAAAACGTCCCATCAATGCGAACAAGAGGTGTCCGAGACGTGTAACTAATGGCACCCCATACCATCACGCCTGGTGATACGCCAGTATGGCGATGTCGAATACACGCTTCCAATGTGCGTTCACCGCGATGTCGCCAAACACGGATGCGACCATCATTATGCTGTAAACAGAACCTGCATTCATCCCAAAAAATAACGTTTTGCTACTCGTGTACCCAGGTTCGTCGTTGAGTACACCATCGCAGGCGCTCCTGTGATGCAGCGTCAAGGTTAACCGCAGCCATGGTCTCCGAGCTGATAGCCCATGCTGCTGAAAACGTCGTCGAACTGTTCGTGCAGATGGTTGTTGTCTTGCAAACGTCCTCAACTGTTGACTCAGGGATCGAGACGCAGCTGCACGATCCGTTACAGCCATGGGGATAAGATGTCTGTCATCTCGACTGCTAGTGATATGAGCCGTTGAGACTCAGCACGGCGTTATTTATTACCCTCCTGAAACCACCGATTCCATATTCTGCTAACAGTCATTGGATTTCGACCAACGCGAGCAGCAATGTCGCGATACGATAAACCGCAATCGCGATAGGCTACAATCCGACCTTTATCAAAGTCGGAAATGCGATGGTACGCATTTCTCCTCCTTACACGAGGCATCACAACAACGTCTCACCAGGCAACGCCGGTCATCTGCTGTTCGTGTATAAGAAATCGGTTTGAAACTTTCCTCATGTCAGCACGTTGTAGGTGTAGCCACTTGCGCCAACCTTGTGTGAATGCTCTGCAAAGCGAATCATTTGGATGTCACAGCATCTTCTTCCTGTCGGTTAAATTTCGCGTCTGTAGCACGTCATCTTCGTGGTGTAGCAATTTTAATGGCTAGTAGTGTAAAACGAGCTGCCTTTCTTGTCTATATTGAATTTCGACCTAATGTTTGGCCAGTACTTAAAAAATTCGTCCAATGATTCCTGTGTATGTGTCAGTTTACTAGTTAGATGGTTTAATATCCGATAGTAAACAAACGTATGAGTTTAATGTTTCTGTACACAAAATGCTCCACAATTCACCTCACCACATGAAATTCTGCTGGAGGGAATCTACGAAGTATCAATAGTGATTGTTGGAGGAGTCGATGAACTAGCTGCCCATTAGTCTCTTCCCAGACATGTTCGACGAGGGACATGTCTGGTGGACGGGAAAGCCAGGGGAAAGGTAGCATCTGTCTTTGATTGAAGGAGTTTGTCCATTCGGTGCCACTTGTAGTTGGGCATTACCCTGCTCAGTTGCCTGAATGATTATGTAACTTCACACTCTGTCACTTAATAACCTTTGTCCTCATATTCAATACATAGGAGACGAATTAGTACCCATCGGCTCACAAAACACTTAGCATTTGTCGGTAACGCCGAGCGCGCTACATAAGCGCGGCCACATACTGTCGCACTGCCAGTCTGGGCCCGGCTGTTGGACAGGCAACTGTTTTAAACAGAGCTACTGAACTATGCCGCGCTACGAGTGTCGTCGACGTGTGCGTCATCGCGCTACTTTATTAAAGAGTATCTACATCTACATCTATACTCCGCAAGCCACCTGACGGTGTGTGGCGGAGGGTAGCTTGAGTACCTCTATCGGTTCTCCCTTCTATTCCAGTCTCATTTTGTTCGTGGAAGGAAAAATTGTCGGTATGCCTCTGCGTGGGCTCTAAACTTTCTGATTGTATCCTCATGGCCTCTTCGCGAGATATACGTAGGACGGAGCAATATAGTGCTTGACTCCTCAATGAAGGTATGTTCTCGAAACTTCAACAAAAGCCCGTACCGAGCTACTCAGCGTCTCTCCTGCAGAGTCTTCCATTGGAGCTTATGTATCATCTCCGTAACACTTTCGCGATTACAAAATGATCCTGTAACGAAGCGCGCTGCTCTCCGTTGGATCTTCTCTACCTCTTCTAACAAACATACCTGGTACGGATCCCACACTGCTGAGCAGTATTCAAGCAGTGGGCGAAGTGTACTGTAACCTACTTCCTTTGTTTTCGGACTGCATTTCCTTAGGATTCTTCCAATGAATCTCAGTCTGGCATCTGCTTTACCGACGATTAATTTTATGTGGTCATTCCAATTTAAATCACTCCTAAGGCCTTCTCACAGATAATTTATGGAATTAACTGCTTCCAGTTGCTGAACTACTATATTGTAGCTAAATGATAAAGGATCTTTCTTTCTATATATTCGTAGCACATTACACTTGTCTACATTGACATTCAATTGCCATTCCCTGCACCATGTGTCAATTCGTTGCAGATCCTCCTGCATTTCAGTACAATTTTTCGTTGTTACAACCTCTCGAAATACTACAGCATCATCCGCAAAACGCCTCAGTGAATTTCCGATGTTATCCACAAGGTCATTTACATATATTGTGAATAGCAACGGTCCTATGACACTCCCCTGTGGCACTCCTGAAATCACTCTTACTTCGGAAGACATCTCTCCATTGAGAATGACATGCTGCGTTCTGTTATCTAGGAACTCTTCAATCCAATCACACAATTGGTCTGATAGTACATATGCTCTTACTTTGTTCATTAAACGACTGTGGGGAACTGTATTAAACGACTCGCGGAAGTCAAGAAACACGGCATCTACACTCCTGGAAATTGAAATAAGAACACCGTGAATTCATTGTCCCAGGAAGGGGAAACTTTATTGACACATTCCTGGGGTCAGATACATCACATGATCACACTGACAGAACCACAGGCACATAGACACAGGCAACAGAGCATGCACAATGTCGGCACTAGTACAGTGTATATCCACCTTTCGCAGCAATGCAGGCTGCTATTCTCCCATGGAGACGATCGTAGAGATGCTGGATGTAGTCCTGTGGAACGGCTTGCCATGCCATTTCCACCTGGCGCCTCAGTTGGACCAGCGTTCGTGCTGGACGTGCAGACCGCGTGAGACGACGCTTCATCCAGTCCCAAACATGCTCAATGGGGGACAGATCCGGAGATCTTGCTGGCCAGGGTAGTTGACTTACACCTTCTAGAGCACGTTGGGTGGCACGGGATACATGCGGACGTGCATTGTCCTGTTAGAACAGCAAGTTGCCTTGCCGGTCTAGGAATGGTAGAACGATGGGTTCGATGACGGTTTGGATGTACCGTGCACTATTCAGTGTCCCCTCGACGATCACCAGTGGTGTACGGCCAGTGTAGGAGATCGCTCCCCACACCATGATGCCGGGTGTTGGCCCTGTGTGCCTCGGTCGTATGCAATCCTGATTGTGGCGCTCACCTGCACGGCGCCAAACACGCATACGACCATCATTGGCACCAAGGCAGAAGCGACTCTCATCGCTGAAGACGACACGTCTCCATTCGTCCCTCCATTCACGCCTGTCGCGACACCACTGGAGGCGGGCTGCACGATGTTGGGGCGTGAGCGGAAGACGGCCTAACGGTGTGCGGGACCGTAGCCCAGCTTCATGGAGACGGTTGCGAATGGTCCTCGCCGATACCCCAGGAGCAACAGTGTCCCTAATTTGCTGGGAAGTGGCGGTGCGGTCCCCTACGGCACTGCGTAGGATCCTACGGTCTTGGCGTGCATCCGTGCGTCGCTGCGGTCCGGTCCCAGGTCGACGGGCACGTGCACCTTCCGCCGACCACTGGCGACAACATCGATGTACTGTGGAGACCTCACGCCCCACGTGTTGAGCAATTCGGCGGTACGTCCACCCGGCCCCCCGCATGCCCACTATACGCCCTCGCTCAAAGTCCGTCAACTGCACATACGGTTCACGTCCACGCTGTCGCGGCATGCTACCAGTGTTAAACACTGTGATGGAGCTCCGTATGCCACGGCAAACTGGCTGACACTGACGGCGGCGGTGCACAAATGCTGCGCAGCTAGCGCCATTCGACGGCCAACACCGCGGTTCCTGGTGTGTCCGCTGTGCCGTGCGTGTGATCATTGCTTGTACAGCCCTCTCGCAGTGTCCGGAGCAAGTATGGTGGGTCTGACACACCGGTGTCAATGTGTTCTTTTTTCCATTTCCAGGAGTGTATCTGGTCAACAACGGCGTGAAGGTAGTCACTGGAGTGGATGTCGCAAAGAATAAATTGAAAGTAGTAACCTCTACATCTATCCTTGATTGTCCTTGTGTATTTGTAGGCTGTACGTTTAATTTTAGTGTTGTTAATAATGATACTTTCAATCGCGGCAATGGTTGGTTTACTGTTGCTGTTGTAAGAAGTGGTACTGGTAGTGCTGTTGCCGGTGGGTTGGAAAGTTTTGATTCTCATAATGTTCTCTAGTTTCTTGAATAATGTTTGCTGTCAAGTCGTGGTCTTCTGTGTAACACGTATTTGCTCAGTGCTCAAATCACCCGAGTTTGGAAGTCATCACGCGACGATACGCCCACTTGCAGACTTGGGAGTTCTGTACACCGAGAAGTAAGAAGTGGTCGACAATCCTCCCACAGCACATTGCCTACGTAGACTTATAAACGTTCGTTGCACTGCTCCAGCATCGAGTCTTCCCTATGGGCAAAGCCGTTGCCCATCGTGGGACTTTTCTAGCCACCGTTGCCACACACAGCTCACTGTCGGAATAGAATGCTCTGCACGAGCCGAAATATTGTGACGTGAGCACCCATTTCTCTGCAACTGATAATAATTGATACAGATTTCGTACTGCTTATATCGTCATCGACGAAATATACTTGACATCAGATTTGGAATTAGTCTGTACTGATTAAGCACGGTTCTGTCTCTTCGCTCGTATAATAGACGGCTCTTCTGTATGCCCTGATTGGGCCCGAGAGGACATGGACCCAGCATGAGTTTTCGTGCTACTGCAGAAGTGATATTAACACAATAACGAAAGCTTCACGGAGAAAGCTAACAAATATACACATTAACGGGCATAGGGAATACAGAGCCAGCCGGTTTAGCCGGGCGTCGTAGGCGCTTCAGTCTGGAAACACACGACCGCTACGGTCGCAGGTTCGAATCCTGCCTCCGGCATGGATGTGTGTGATGTCCTTAGGTATAATAAGTTCTAAGTTCTAGGGACTGATGACCTCTGATGTTAAGTCCTATAGTGCTCAGAGTCATTTGAACCATTTTGATAGGGAACACAGATATCGTAGGGAATACAGATATCGTAGAAACGACTGATATAGTCCAGAGGATTTCTTTCAGAGACGAGCTTTCTTGGTAAATGTGTCTCTTTTAATGTGAGTAAGAAACGCTACCACCAAAGTCTTAACAAACATTTATGTAGGTGTGGCGAAGATTTAGAGACACGGGCACAAAATTTGTGCAGAACGCAAGATGTAAGATCCTGCCAGTCTGGAACGCTACTGCACGACTTGCTATAAGACGCGATAAAAGGAGACTTTGCTGACTTGCTAGATGTAAGGCACTACAACAACATCTCAGAGCTCGCTTAGCAGTTTGATTTCGAGCACAATGAGTGACAGCGAATTATAGCCGGTATACCCCTGCCTTTGTCTAGGACTAGACACGCGCCTCTCGCAACTTCCTCGCTGCCTCACGAGAGTGCACTTGTTTATTGCACGCTTTCAGCCGATGACGCCACGAAATTCATCACCAGCTGGTGACATCATCCACTTAAGCACTTCCATTAGCCTCCAACTGCCAGTGCTCCGTTTGTTGTTAGAGTAACATTAACTAAAACGGAGATAAAACGACTCTAAGGGATTTTCTGTAATATAATGGAAATGTTATTATTTTCTAAGTTCAGTCGCGGTGGTGGAAAGATTGTAATATTCGGTATAGGGTAGTCTAAAACAGAAATTTTTATGCAAATGAAATCGGCGTAATGCAGTCTATTTACATATCTGCTACCGGCAAACGAAATACTTTTATATAACAAAGTAACACTCAAGTTTTATTATCTTACAGTTAATAAAAGTACTGAACATTGATTAACTTCTGAATGTTACGCCACAGCAGTCGTCGAATTTTCTACCGGAACACTTTCCTATATACATCGGATGTTTAGGTTTACTGTTCTGCTGGAGTACTGCAGTTTTGACAGGCATCTAAATAATTAGTGCCGTAGAAAATGGTCCTGGAATACTTACTCAGACTATAATAATGATTGGCGTTGGGTAGGTATGGTGCTAATTGCTAGAGGCTGAGGCAAATGTATGTCCCGACTGGGCGAATTACCACTTATCGTTAAACGAATGCCGTCCTGAAACACATTGATTAGGTACGTTTTTGGGTTATCAGTCTTCTGACAGGTTTGATGCGGCCCACCTCGAATTCCTCTCCAGTCCCAACCTCTTCATCTCATCTGATTTGGCATACCGGACAGGAAATGGAAAGAGGCGTACCCTTCAGTGGATACGGAGAATAATACCAGAACAGGCAATTGCTGAACCCGAAAACGTATTTACTTGTGCACTTGCAGGCTTTCGAAAGTTGGTGATCTCATGCTAACAGATCTTACTTGTTCCACTTACGAAAGACGAGAATGTCTGAAGAATGTATTATTCACTCTTAAGAAATTCAGCGAGCCACAAGGACAAAGGAAAGTATTCAATTCACTTACAGCCAGTGCAAACACTGAGGGTGGACCCGGTTTCTCATCTGTAAATTTTCGGTCGTTAATACCAAGAGAAGACCCAACGTCCGAGTACCCTCGGTGCGTATATCTCTCTGAAGGAGTTACATTAACGCAGAATATTATGATAAATTGCCGCATTGTACATGTGTGGATGCATGAAAATCCGCTTGTAACAAGTACACATTCCTACCTGAAAAGTTTTTTCCCTCGGTGTGCAGGGGTGTACGTTAAAAAATCGCGTGAGCCGGCCGCGGTGGCCGAGCGGTTCTAGGCGCTACAGTCTGGAACCGCGCGACCGCTACGGTCGCAGGTTCGAATCCTGTCTCGGGCACGGATGTGTGTGATGTTCTTAGGTTAGTTAGGTTTAAGTAGTTCTAAATTCTATGGGACTGATGACCTCAGAAGTTATGTCCCTTAGTGCTCAGAGCCCTCTGAACCATTAGCCAATCGCGTGATCTGAACGTAATCTTGCCTTGTCGCTTAAACAAGCGGGGGTACTGTAACTTTCTGTAAGATATCTAGAAGTAACAGCTCTCCAACTTTTCTTGGTTTATTTGACATTGTATTTGCTTCCATCGTAACTGTGCTTTAGTTCATTTTTACGCACACGTAAGGACTTACGTGGATTTAGCCCCGTACGACGTCGATAGTGGTCACACGCTCCAACGACCAACAACATCATCCTATCTTGTTTGGGTTCACCGCAGCAGATGCACTTCCCCAAGATTGGCGAAGATTTACTGAGGCTCGAAATTTAGAGGAGATTTCTACTCGAGATGCTTTTAATAGTTTCCATGACGGTTCTCTGTCTCTAAATCTGGTAGAAAACCCACAGAGTTTCATGTCATTTGTAAAGTACAGCAATGGCGAGGAGCATCAATACTTTCACTATGCGATAACAACGGTAATGGAACTGATGGCAGTGCTAGTACAGCAGAGCTACTAAACACGGTTTTCCGGAACTCATTCACGAAAGAATGAGTGAATGAGTTCGGAAAACCGTGTTTACTAACTTAAATATTCCAGAACTGATCTCTACAAAAAGTACGGACGAGTGTAACTTAGAAGCAGATATTTTCTGTGTAACGCAGCAAATTAACTCACTTTAGAAAGTCAAGGCCTCAGGTCCAGATTGTACACCAGTCTGATTCTTTTCAGAGTCTGCTGTTACAACAGCTCCATACTAGGCAATCATAGACAACCGCTAAGTCGTCGAAAAATCCGTACCTAAAGACTGGAAAGTTGCATAAGTCACACCAAGGAAGGAGGTAGGAGTAATTAGCTGATTTAAAGGCACATGTTACTAACGTCGATCTGCTGTAGGATTTTGGAATATATATAGTGCTCTGACGATTTATTGACAAACAGCCAACAAGCATTCAGAAAATATCGTTCTTGTGAAACACAACTGGCTCTCTATTCTCAGGAAGTAATGAATGCTGACCACAGGGAACGTCAAATTGATTACAGATTTTTAGGCATTTGACACCGTTTCTCACAAGTGACTTCTAAACAAATTGCGTTCCTATGGTATATCGTCTCAACTGTGCGGATGGATTCGTGATTTCCTGCTAACACTTCGTACTAACTGGTGGAAAGTCACCGAGTAAGACAGAAGTAATACCTGACGTTGTCGATGGAAATGTTATGGGCCCTCTGCTGTTCCTCATCTTCATAAACGACGTAGGAGACAATCTGAGCAGCGCTCTTACATTGTTTGCAAAAATGGCTCTGAGCACTATGGGACTTAACATCTGAGGTTATCAGTCCCCTAGAACTTAAAACTACTTAAATCTAACTAACTTAAGTACATCACACACATCCATGCCCGAGGTAGGATTCGAACCTGCGACCGTAGCGATCGCGCGGTTCGAGACTTAAGCGCCTAGAAACGCTCGGCCACACCGTCCGGACCGTTGTTTGCAGATGATGTTGTTATTTACCATATTTAAAGTCACCAGATGGTCAAAATCAATGGCAAAATGATTTAGACATAGATACATCTGGAGCTAAAAGTGGCAGTTGACTCTGAATAATGAATGAAATCCGGTGAATTTCGGTTACACGATAAATCTCACAAATGTAAAAGGCTGTAAATTCACCTAAACGTTCATTGATTACAATTACGAATAACTTACACTGGAACACTCACAGAAATAATGTTGTGGGAAAAGCAAACGAAAGACTGCGATTTATTGGAAGACCACTCAATAAGTCCAAGGTGTCTACTAAAAAAACTGTTTAGGTCACGTTTGTCCGCTCTCCTCTGGATTACTGCTGCGTGGTGTGGCACCCGCATCAGATGGGACTGACGGATGTCATTGAAAAAGTTCGAAGAAGGGCAACTCGTTTCATATTATCACGAAACAGAGGGCAGAATGCTACGGACATGATACGTGAATTCAGGTGGCAGGACCTCCTGATGAACTTCCCGTCTCCAACTCTCTCCTCGGATTGCAAAAATATTCTGTTGGTGCCCATCTACACAGAAAGAAGTGATCATTGTGGAATGGTAAGAAAAATAAGAGCTCGCACAGAAATATTTTAATGCACGTTTTTACAGAGCGCCATTCGAGAGTGGAACGATGTGAAACAGCTTAAAGGTGGTACGATAAACGCTCTGCCAGGCACGTAATTGTAAATTTCAGAGCAATCATTTAGTTACAGATGTAGGTGTAGATGTATCGTAAAAGAACGAAAGACACGCAACGAATGCTGTATGATCGCAAAAAATGAGCACAGTGAAGAATATGTTTCACTAGAAAGTCCGCCTTCCCCTGCAGTGGATTCTTAAACGCTCGTTTCTAACCAGATTAACTACATGCTACGAGTAATTAATATGCGATAGCCGTCGACGCCAGACTCGATGGCCAGATGCCGAGCTCTTCTCGAGACACTGGGTGAACGCCAAATCGCTCGGACGACGTGCAGGCTCTGATACTAAATCATTACGCGCCATTTGCGTGCTATAATCGACGGAAGACCATCACGACTATACGACCTGAAGTCAATAGCATTCTTCACTGTGTGCAGAAGTTTGAAGCTATATGTCGTTAATATCTGCCTATTATGAACTACACAGCTTGGTATATTTTTCCCTTAATTAATACAAACGTAGGAAACGTTAACCTCTCTTTTAAAATGATTATCATGGGAAAGTGTTACGATTCAGAGAAGTGCTATGACGCTAGTTACAGATAAATAAATTCCCACTCTTCCTACTGCGTTAAATTGAATGTACAGGGTGAGCGGCATTTGTGCACCTGAAGTGTTTCTTTGCACAGTAACAGCACAAAAAATGTCTGTTACAAAACTTTGTCTCCCCCATAACAATACAATTAGCCAATGCTGTACGCACATGTAGGTCAAATTCCTTCACTCAATATTAAGTACCTCCTCTCTCCAAATAGTACAGTGGGTAGAGCTTTCCATTACAACACTAGAGTTCGAGATGTCAATTCCGGGTCGAAGACCATTTATTATTAAGTTTCTATTCTTCATCCGCCCAATAGTGCTATAGTACACTGTGTTTCTTAAACGATACATATCCTAAAACTACAATTTTTTTGACTATGGAAATTATTGCTCAGACATTTCACAAATACTCATGAAGTGTAACGCTCAATTAAAACTAAATTACCTGTCATGGGAAAGATTTAACCAAAAACTTTATCAATGTGGAAATGTTAAGTATACGTACTGCACTCTAAGAGCTACCAGTTGCAATGTTTTGCCGGCCGCGGTGGTCTAGCGGTTCTAGTCGCTTCAGTCCGGAACCGCGCGACTGCTACAGTCGCAGGTTCGAATCCTGCCTCGGGCATGGATGTGTGTGATGTCCTTAGGTTAGTTAGGTTTAAGTAGTTCTAAGTTCTAGGGGACTGATGACCTCAGATGTTAAGTCCCATAGTGCTCAGAGCCATTTGAACCATTTTTTGAAATGTTTTAAATAAACTAGGATCAGACAGGGATGGATATCCATATAGAGGAGACTTTCAATGGCTGCGGTTCTCCAACTAACCGCTTTACAGAGCTACCAGTCAGTTGATAGTGAGTTGGTGTCTCCCTTAACTCTTTATCCCAACAGAAAGTAAGTATTTTTCATGATTTTAGCTTTTAATACGCCTTAATATTATATAGGATGCCAATACTTTTCAGTGTTTCCGTGTGTTAGTCTGTGAGTAGTTACGGAGACATTTCAGGGCTGTGATGGTCTAGTTGCACAACGTCTGTTATTTCTCTTTTGCGTTCTCGTCCTCAGTGTTTCAAGACGTGCTATGTTCATCTTTCCATGCCGTTTTGGAGAGATGGTCGTACGATGTTTGGGAAGTTACACAACCCGGTAAAACTTTATTCAATTTTCTAGTTTTGACAGGAATTAATATTTTTAATAGATGTCAAGTAAGTACGTTCTCAAGATTGGTTCCGCTAAAGGCACATGGAGAGGAGATGACCTCAGTTTGCTATTAATAAAGTAAAAAATGATTGTTATTCAGTCAGAAAAGGTTCTATAGAGTTTAATATTCCAAGGAAAACCCTAGACGAAATTAAAAAAAAAACAGCCAGTTGTTATTGAAAAATTACAATGGGTCCTGGTTCCTATTTGGATTTAGGCAAAATTTACCTGTAACAAATAGTTAAATAAAACCGTATTAAGATTACTTAATACTATTTTTATACCATTTCCTCTTTGTTTGTGATGTGTTTTGACAGCTGATTATCTACCTCTTGCGTATCGGGCCATTTGACCTTGATCTACGGGTGAGATGGCCAAGTGCTACACAATTTTTTTAAAAAAAATTATAGTTAGTTGGAAATTTGGTCTACCTACGTGAACAAAGTCTTATTCTAATATTCTTCTCGGGTCTTCAGCCGGATCATGAAGTCATCTTGTGGGGCGGCGGGTGGAAATAATTGTTATTATAAAATGTAGAATGTAATGTAGAAAGATGCATTTCCCGGCCGATTAGCAACGTATGTGGGGCGGCGGGTGGAATTATTGGTAATGTAAAGTAGAATGTAATGTAGAAAAGATGCATTTGCCGGCCGATGCGCCATATGTGGGGCGGCGGGTGAATTTAATTGTATATATAAAATGTTCCTATTATTTATTTAATGCTGTTGTTTGCCGTTCTCAACACTTGGTCTCTAACTACAATATTGGCAACCAGAAAGTGATTAGCAAAACGTGAAGCCTGTAATTAGAATTCTTAGTGCCCACTTCATCTGAGAAATACACTTACAGCTACAGCTTATAGCTCTGAGGAATTAGGAGATTGTCTGGGATTCATAATCAAAAACGATTCTCTCTAAAATGTTCACTACATTCTGAAAGTCACAGACCAAAAAAGATTCCACACAATCCAACTACCAGAGCAGTTCAGAGTCTAATGCGCTGATGCAACTACAACTGTTCAAATTGAAGGTTTAAGTGAATGCTCGCCATAATTTGATGATAATGTTCATCAAACGCCACGCTAAATAATGGTAGAATGTCTGTCCCGCGACGGCACGTGAAAATACGACATACGCAAACTGAAGAGAGATCATTAAAGTCATCCCAGAATTAACACTTCACTCGAAAACGATTTCATGGGTACACGTATCCCGAGTAACTTATTACGGTATCCGAGGCTGTTTATAGCAATGATACCAATGCGACGCGACTCCCGGCACAGATGGTGCGCTAATCAGCGTCTGGAGAGAACTGGGGCCTTTTTCTCTCGCGCAGCGTTCTTATATATAAAGCTGCTGCGCGGACAGCTAAGGGAACGGCTGACCAAATCCGCTCTCCCCACTAGCAACTGGGCTAGTAATGCACCACTTTAAGTTATCGAATAAATCATTGCTTCCTTTGCTGATGGCCGATGAAGCTCTCAATTTAAATGTGCAATCAGCACACAGGTAAGTAATCATAATAAAAGTCTGACGTGGCTAAGTCAAATATTTTGGGCGAGAGAATTAATTTAATTACACTACACGCAGTAGATGAGCTCTGAACTTGCCCTTTGGAGATACGCTATCGGTATAGTTTTATAGTTATTCGGTTGAAACTTCTCACATCTTTATAGCAGATCTCCCTTCTACTTAAATTTAAACATCCTAGCCTTATTTATTCGCCTACTTAATCTATCTTGCTTCCTTAATTTTTAAGACAAAAACCAGAAAATCATGAATTTCAACTAAAAATTTAATTTGTGAGATCCAGAATACTGTTTCTACTAAATTATTACGAAAAAGGAATCTAAATATAAATTTTTAAGTTACTAGCTCTTTTCTCCAGAATGAGATTTTCACTCTGCAGCGGAGTGTGCGCTGATATGAAACTTCTCGGTCGGGCACACAGTTTTAATCTGCCAGGAAGTTTTAGCTCTTTTCTGTTCGCCAATAATTTTTACAGAAAAACATCCAAATTCCGAAAATGGTTAAAGTTATTAAACTGATATTCAACACATATTGATTTAATATTACTCCTGACAAGCTAGAAACGTTTCAGGTTATTTACTTGATTTTTAAAGTATTGCGCAACATTTATGACGTCAGAGCTAGTTACAGCGGACTGGCTGGCACACAATGGAAAGACTGATGTAAATTTTATATGGCGTGAGTAGGCTGCTTCCCTACAATCTTGACAGAATATTTCGGCGGTCTACCGGAGCGCCATCTTCAGGTCAGTATGTTGTTAGACGAAGTTGCAGGAACTGAATTCAGACTTCGATCGGCAACACATTTATCCGCAACCCAAGGCCAACAGCGCGTGCGCTAGGAATCGTCGTAACTGCCCTCTAGCACAAGTGAACATACATCGGCCCAGTGGTGGAAGCTGACGAAATCGATTGATCACTGTGAGAAACTATTCTGATAGTTGAAACGACTTTTTTTTGTAATGTCCCCTCTCACTTCAACTTGGTCATGTATTTAGCATCTATTCTCGGCCCTCGTGTCGAAAAACGTGAGAATCACGTTTCAAATTCTATGGTTTTGATACAGCGATTGAATTCTTTTTATCTTGATCCCTCGGATTTGCTTTTCAGCTCTGATATAGTGTGGCTTTTAACTCGGATTCCTCTTGAAGAATCCTTGCAGTGAAATGCTGAACAATTGAACGAGTAAACGACGAATGTTTGTCACTATGTGCCGGCCGCTGTGGCTGAGCGGTTCTAGGCGCTTCAGTCTGGAACAGCGCTGCTGCTACGGTCACAGGTTCGAATCCTGCTTCGGGCATGGATGTGTGTGATGTCCTTACGTTAGTTAGGTTTAAGTAGTTTTAAGTCTAGGGGACTTATGACCTCAGATGTTATGTCCCATAGTGCTTAGAGCCATTCTTTTGTCACTATGTGCCGACGGCGACGTACTTTTTATTCACTAACAATTTTTTTAACAAACTGAGGGAGTGGCTATGGGAGCTCATTGACCCCTATAGTCGCCAATTTATTGTGGAAAACTCTTTGAAGACGTGGCGCTGAGGACTTAGAAGTTACGTCGACGATACGTTCATGGTACGGCCACATTTGAGAGATAATTTTAACTGCTTCACCCAGCATCAAGTTCGCGATGGAGGTTGAGAGGGCTGGAAAGCTTCCGGTTCTAGATGTATCACTTTACAGAAAGGATGATGGGACACTGCGCCGCAGTGTTTATCGAAAGGCCACGCAGACGGATCGTTACCTGAATACATCTGAAACGTCCCCTTAGAACAATTATACATGACTGTGCTTAAACTGACACACAATTATTTTTTTTTTTTTAGCGCAACGCAATCTGACTTTCAATAATCCCTACAAAAGAATGGCCCTGACTAACATTAACCTATACCTTTCACAAATCACTTACAAAAATCTTCGTTACTCTAAATACTGCAATACAGCGAGCGCCACTACTGCCAGCTAAATAAAAGATTCAAACTACGGAAGGCACGAACTACTGATAGGCATAGTTAGCAAATGAAAGATTTTAATAGAGAACAAACAATGTATTTACCTTAATAGTGTTGAAAAATCATAATATATATAGCAGTTCATGACATCCAGTCTTACAAATTTCCAAACCCCGCCATTTCTCTCCTCACATCCACCGCTGCTGGCGGCTCACCTCCAGCTGCGCAACGCTACGCGCTGTTAACATCCAGCTGCCCAACACTACAATAGCGAATATTACAACAATGCCACCCAGCCACAGACTGCACACAGCACAGCCAGTGATTTTCATACAGAGTGCTACATGGCGTTACCAATATAAATACCTAAACAGCCTACTTACACATCGAGCTGTCGTCCGTCATTCTAATTCAAGGGTCCTGCGGACTTTGGCAACAAAAGTTTACACCTTCAGGTGCAGGAAGTTTGACACAAAAGCTGGATCATCTCAAATATGTGTTCAAGCCGAAATGCTGTACAGACAAAGAGATCCTTTGTGCTTTCCAGTTTGGGCCATCGCGGGAACCGTTAGGAGACACATGTAAATTGGTGTCTTTCCTGCATTTTGCTGGGAGCATGTCTTCTAAAAGAGGAAGAATTTTAGAAAGGTATGAGATAAACGGCGTTTTTAGTCCAGCAGACAAGATTAGAGCGTTCCTTGGCTCAGCAAAGGACGACTTGGGATTGAGGAAGCACGGTTTGTACAAACTCCCAAGCCCTTGTGGGAAAGCTTGTCTTGGTCAAACGATTTGTACCATCCAGTACCGTTGAGCACCAGCTCCACACTCTTTTGTTTCAGCCCGGGAATCTGTGGTGTGAGAGTACTGTCTTACTGCGGAGCATAAAATGTTGTATGAAGAGACATAAGCATTTATCCCACGTCTCGCAATTGCGTCTGTTTTTTTAAAAGAATCTATTGAAATTACATTATCAGACCATCTCAACAGAGACACGTGTTACCTTTTTAGTAAGATTTGGAAATCTGTTTTATCAGACAGTAAAAAACAACGATTTTTGTTTCAGCCATCACAATAGTTCCTGACAGCGATTTATTTACAGTTTCCACCACTGGCGCGCTATATGTCCACTAGCGCTAAAAGGTGGTTACGACGGTTTCTTGCGCACGCGCTGTTGGCCTTCCGCGGCGTATAAAGAAGCCGCCACTCGTAGTCTAAATTCAGTTCCGGTGAGTGCGTGCAACAATACGCTTACCTGAAGATGGCGTCTAGGTGGACAGTGGAAATTTTGAGTCAAGATATCTTGATCGTCCTGCATGCCGGAGAAGATCATTATTGGTTGTTACGCCATGAAAGCATATGCAGGGTGGTCCATTGATCATGACCAAGCCAAATATTTCACGAAATAAGCTCAAACGAAAAAACTACAAAGAACGAAACTTGTCTAGCTTGAAGGGGGAAACCAGATGGCGCTATGGTTGGCCCGCTAGATGGCGCTGCCATAGGTCAAACGGACATCAACTCAGCTTTTTAAATAGGAACACCAATTTTCTATTACTTATTCCTGTAGTACGTAAAGAAATATGAATGTTTTAGTTGGACCACTTTTTTCGTTTTGTGATAGATGGCGATGTAATAGTCACAAACACATGGCTGGTAACAGGTAGGTTTTTTACATTAAAATACAGAACATAGGTACGTTTGAATATTTTATTTCGGTTGTTCCAATGTGTTACATGTACCTTTGTGAACTTATCGTTTCTAAGAACGCATGCTGTTACAGCGTGACTACCTGTAAATACCACATTAATGCAATAAATGCTCAAAATGATGTGCGTCAACCTCAATGCATTTGGCAATACGTGTAATGACATTCCTCTCAACAGCGAGAAGTTCGCCTTCCGTAATGTTCGCACATGTATTGACAATGCGCTGACGCATGATGTCAGGCGTTCTCGGTGGTTCACGATAGCAAATATCCTTCAACTTTCCCTCAGAAAGAAATCCGGGGACGTCAGATCGATGAACGTGCAGGCCATGGTATGGTGCTTCGACGACCAATCCACCTGTCATGAAATATGCTATTCAATACCGCTTCAACCGCACGCGAGATGTGTGCCGGAAATCCATCATGTTGGAAGTACATCGCCATTCTGTCATGCAGTGAAACATCTTGTCGTAACATTGGTAGAACATTACGTAGAAAATCAGCATACATTGCACCATTTAGATTTCCATCCATTAAATGGGGACCAATTATCCTTCCTCCCATAATGCATCACCATACCCTAACCCGCCAAGGTCGCCGATGTTCCACTTGTCGCAGCCATCGTGGATTTTCCGTTGCCCAATAGCGCATATTATGCCGGTTTACGTTACCGCTGTTGGTGAATGACGCTTCTTCGCTAAGTAGAACGCGTGCAAAAAATCTGTCATCATCCTGTAATTTCTCTTGTGTCCAGTGGCAGAACTGTACATGACGTTCAAAGTCATCGCCATACAATTCCTGGTGCATAGAAATATGGTACTTGTGCAATACATGTTGATGCAGCATTCTCAACATCGACGTTTTTGAGATTCCCGATTCTCGAGCAATTTGTCTGCTACTGATGTGCGGATTAGCCACGACTGCAGCTGAAACACCTACTTGGGCATCATCATTTGTTGCAGGGCATGGTTGACGTTTCACATGTGGCTGAACACTTCCTGTTTCCTTAAATAATGTAACCATCCGGCGAACGGTGAGGACACTTAAATGATGTCGTCCAGGATACCGAGCAACATACATAGCACACGCCCGTTGGGCATTTTGATCACAATAGACATACATCAACGCGATATCGACCTTTCCCGCAGTTGGTAAACGGTCCATTTTAACATGGGTAATGTATCACGAAGCAAATACCTTCCACACTGGCGGAATGTTATGTGATACCAAGTACTTATACGTTTGGGACTATTACAGCGCCATCTATCACAAAGCGAAAAAAGTGGTCCAGCTAAAACATTCATATTTGTTTACGTACTACACGAATATGTAATAAAAATGGGGGTCCCTGTTTAAAAAAACGCAGCTGATATCCGTTTGACGTATGGCAGCGCAATCTAGCTGGCCAACCATAGCGCCATCTGGTTTCCCCTTCAAACTAGAGAAGTTTCGTTCTTTGTAGTTTTTTCGTTTGATGCTTATTTCGTGAGATATTTGGCCCGGTCACTATCAATGGACCACCCTATATATAAAGCAATGCATGTAAATTTCCCAGTCCTTTTTGTATACTACGATTTGAATCTCGAATCTGAAAAAATTATCGCCACCCATGTCTGTTTTAATATATAAGTGAATGCTTTTCTTTTATAAAACGTATGTGGTCTTCAGAATAGATGCTCAAATCACATCCCTGCATCTGAAAATACGAAAGCTATTTTTTTTCGATGTCTGAACGTTCAGGAAATGAAAACTACAGTGACAATAAAAAATGTTTTATTTCCAACGTTTAAACGTTTAGCTACACGTTCCAGCTGCTTCCCTACATAGTCGCCGCTCCGATTTGTCGTAGCGCGGTACCAACTTTCCAATACCCTCGTCATAGAAGGAAGGCGCATGTGCCTTCCATGAATTCTCTATGCTGGTCTGCATCTTATTGTTTGTGCCAAAATGCAGTGCTCATAGCGAGTGGTTCATATAAGCGAAGAGATGAAAATCAGAGGGAGACAGGTCAGGGCTGTATGGTGCGTGACCAGACTCTTCCCATCGAAAGCACTGTAAAAATGTTTCTGTCGTAGCCGCGTTGTGTGGCAGAGCATTGTAACGCAGCAGGACGATGTCTTATGACTGCATTACTCTTCGCTTGTTCTGAAGTGTCCTTAACAGGTGATTTCCCCGAATCGCCTAATCCTCTCGCTGAACAAGGTCATCGGTTGACGCTTCCTTACCAGAGCGCCTGAATCTCGAACGCCTGTACGTGCTGCTTGAAAGTTGCTGCACTTTGTGTAAATTGAGTATGAAGCGGTGAGAAACGAAAAGAAAGGGAAGGAGTAACGATATCAGCTGCATCTGGACTTAACCCAGAATCAGCGGTTACAAGTGAAAATACGAGGGCAGTTCAATAAGTAATGCAACACTTTTTTTTCTGAAACAGGGGTTGTTTTATTCAGCATTGAAATACACCAGGTTATTCCCCAATCTTTTAGCTACACAACACTATTTTTCAACGTAATCTCCATTCAATGCTACGGCCTTACGCCACCTTGAAATGAGGGCCTGTATGCCTGCACGGTACCATTCCACTGGTCGATGTCGGAGCCAACGTCGTACTGCATCAATAACTTCTTCATCATCCGCGTAGTGCCTCCCACGGATTGCGTCCTTCATTGGGCCAAACATATGGAAATCCGACGGTGCGAGATCGGGGCTGTAGGGTGCATGAGGAAGAACAGTCCACTGAAGTTTTGTGAGCTCCTCTCGGGTGCGAAGACTTGTGTGAGGTCTTGCGTTGTCATGAAGAAGGAGAAGTTCGTTCAGATTTTTGTGCCTACGAACACGCTGAAGTCGTTTCTTCAATTTCTGAAGAGTAGCACAATACACTTCAGAGTTGATCGTTTGACCATGGGGAAGGACATCGAACAGAATAACCCCTTCAGCGTCCCAGAAGACTGTAACCATGACTTTACCGGCTGAGGGTATGGCTTTAAACTTTTTCTCGGTAGGGGAGTGGGTGTGGCGCCACTCCATTGATTGCCGTTTTGTTTCAGGTTCGAAGTGATGAACCCATGTTTCATCGCCTGTAACAATCTTTGACAAGAAATTGTCACCCTCAGCCACATGACGAGCAAGCAATTCCGCACAGATGGTTCTCCTTTGCTCTTTATGGTGTTCGGTTAGACAACGAGGGACCCAGCGGGAACAAACCTTTGAATATCCCGACTGGTGAACAATTGTGACAGCACTACCGACAGAGATGTCAAGTTGAGCACTGAGTTGTTTGATGGTGATCCGTCGATCATCTCGAACGAGTGTGTTCGCACGCTCCGCCATTGCAGGAGTCACAGCTGTGCACGGCCGGCCCGCACGCGGGAGATCAGACAGTCTAGCTTGACCTTGCGGCGATGATGACACACGCTTTGCCCAACGACTCACCGTGCTTTTGTCCACTGCCAGATCACCGTAGACATTCTTTAAGCGCCTATGAATATCTGAGATGCCCTGGTTTTCCGCCAAAAGAAACTCGATCACTGCCCGTTGTTTGCAACGCACATCCGTTACAGACGCCATTTTAACAGCTCCGTACAGCGCTGCCACCTGTCGGAAGTCAATGAAACTATACGAGACGAAGCGGGAATGTTTGAAAATATTCCACAAGAAATTTCCGGTTTTTTCAACCAAAATTGGCCGAGAAAAAAAAAAAGTGTTGCATTACTTATTGAACTGCCCTCGTATGTGCCTGACTGGGAGTCGAACTCGGATCTCCTGTTTGCGAGGCACTTGCGTTAACCACTACACCATCCGGACACAGTGTCTATTGCAAATGCGCGGAATATCTGTGCACGGTTCCCAGCTGAGCCACACACTCTTCTGGCACTATCCGTGCGCAGCCCCGTCCAGGTCCTCCATGCTCGCTGGATGTCGAACGTAAACGTGCATCCGCACTGAAGGTTGTGGGTTCGTTGCCCATCGAAGCGAATCAGTTGTCTCAATAACTGGTGTCTCTTCTTTTGGACATGTCCGAAAGAACAGACACCACGAATTCATATCATTCCTACACTTTGACGTTACACGTGACGCTATGTGGACTGCATGAAATCAGTCGGAATCCCTTAGCATGAGGAAATCGTATGGCGGGAGCCCTATGGCCCTAAGCACCTATATAAGCTCTACATTTGTTAGTTGAAAAATGTAACGTGACATGATCGGCGGGCCTACTAGGGGCACTGTGCAACACATCTGCACAAAGCTTCATAGGATTTTCACTGTGGTTGTAATTTCGCTACCGATCATACTTTGGAAAAGAAACAGCCCTCGTCTTTATCGACTTGCCAGTTAATGCTTCTCTGAATTCAACGCAGAGTAGATGCGTCCATAGTTACAACAGAAGTATGTGACCGCATTACAAAATCTTCCTCATCCACCGAGAAAACAGAGTGAGCCTACTTCCTTAGACATCCACCAGGAAGAAATCAGGGGATTTAACTCAGGTGAATGCGGAGGCTATGAAACAGGACCTCCATGACCGATACATTTCCAGAGAGAGACTCTGCTTGTATACTACCGCACTTATCTTCTAATGTGTGAATTTACATCACAATGTTCAAACCAACATATCTGCCAAATATATTCTAGTGCTTCAGGCCAACTATGTGTGACAAATGCATGATACTTTAACTAAGTCGGTGACAGAGACAAATCCAGGCTGTACTGTGCGTGACCAAACTCTTCCCATAGAAAATGCTGCAAGAGCGTTGGGAGGACGGTTCAACTTAAGAAAAGAGAAGCTTCGCTGATAATGGACTGGAAAGAACGAAGCTATGTATGGTGCGAAAGGAAACATACGGAACCTTTAAAAGCGAAATATGTCTTTAAAAGTGGAATTAATAAATCCGATTGCACACTGCAATCCATGTTAGTACTAAATAACTTACCCCTTCACGTATAAGATCTGTTTCAATGCTCAGTAACGATTAAGAAGCCATTTCCTATTATGCAGTCTAAAATTAGAAAATTGCAAACAAATTACACCTAGACTCCGAATCTAACGCATGAACTGGAGTATTCTAACGCATAACACTGTCCTCTACACTAACTACACGTAATTTATTTACAATAATGAACGAAGATACTTGAGGTAGGGAAGTTCTAGCTTGGTACACGTTTCAAACTGGTAATGTTTACAGCGACCGCCGGTAATGTGGTATGTGCAAGTAGACTCTCGGACGCACCAAACCCAGTATGTATAATGTATATACACTCCTGGAAATAGAAATAAGAACACCGTGAATTCATTGTCCCAGGAAGGGGAAACTTTATTGACACATTCCTGGGGTCAGATACATCACATGATCACACTGACAGAACCACAGGCACATAGACACAGGCAACAGAGCATGCACAACGTCGGCACTAGTACAGTGTATATCCACCTTTCGCAGCAATGCAGGCTGCTATTCTCCCATGGAGACGATCGTAGAGATGCTGGATGTAGTCCTGTGGAACGGCTTGCCATGCCATTTCCACCTGGCGCCTCAGTTGGACCAGCATTCGTGCTGGACATGCAGACCGCGTGAGACGACGCTTCATCCAGTCCCAAACATGCTCAATGGGGGACAGATCCGGAGATCTTGCTGGCCAGGGTAGTTGACTTACACCTTCTAGAGCACGTTGGGAGGCACGGGATACATGCGGACGTGCATTGTCCTGTTGGAACAGCACGTTCCCTTGCCGGTCTAGGAATGGTAGAAAGATGGGTTCGATAACGGTTTGGATGTACCGTGCACTATTCAGTGTCCCCTCGACGATCACCAGTGGTGTACGGCCAGTGTAGGAGATCGCTCCCCACACCATGATGCCGAGTGTTGGCCCTGTGTGCCTCGGTCGTATGCAGTCCTGATTGTGGCGCTCACCTGCACGGCGCCAAACACGCATACGACCATCATTGGCACCAAGGCAGAAGCGACTCTCATCGCTGAAGACGACACGTCTCCATTCGTCCCTCCATTCACGCCTGTCGCGACACCACTGGAGGCGGGCTGCACGATGTTGGGGCGTGAGCGGAAGACGGCCTAACGGTGTGCGGGACAGTAGCCCAGCTTCATGGAGACGGTTGCGAATGGTCCTCGCCGATACCCCAGGAGCAACAGTGTCCCTAATTTGCTGGGAAGTGGGGGTGCGGTCCCCTACGGCACTGCGTAGGATCCTACGGTCTTGGCGTGCATCCGTGCGTCGCTGCGGTCCGGTCCCAGGTCGACGGGCACGTGCACCTTCCGCCGACCACTGGCGACAACATCGATGTACTGTGGAGACCTCACGCCCCACGTGTTGAGCAATTCGGCGGTACGTCCACCCGGCCTCCCGCATGCCCACTATACGCCCTCGCTCAAAGTCCGTCAACTGCACATACGGTTCACGTCCACGCTGTCGCGGCATGCTACCAGTGTTAAAGACTGCGATGGAACTCCGTATGCCACGGCAAACTGGCTGACACTTACGGCGGCGGTGCACAAATGCTGCGCAGCTAGCGCCATTCGACGGCCAACACCGCGGTTCCTGGTGTGTCCGCTGTGCCGTGCGTGTGATCATTGCTTGTACAGCCCTCTCGCAGTGTCCGGAGCAAGTATGGTGGGTCTGACACACCGGTGTCAATGTGTTGTTTTTCCATTTCCAGGAGTGTATTTAGTTAAACTCCAGCCGATTAATACACTCCTGGAAATGGAAAAAAGAACACATTGACACCGGTGTGTCAGACCCACCATACTTGCTCCGGACACTGCGAGAGGGCTGTACAAGCAATGATCACACGCACGGCACAGCGGACACACCAGGACCCGCGGTGTTGGCCGTCGAATGGCGCTAGCTGCGCAGCATTTGTGCATCGCCGCCGTCAGTGTCAGCCAGTTTGCCGTGGCATACGGAGCTCCATCTCAGTCTTTAACACTGGTAGCATGCCGCGACAGCGTGGACGTGAACCGTATGTGCAGTTGACGGACTTTGAGCGAGGGCGTATAGTGGGCATGCGGGAGGCCGGGTGGACGTACCGCCGAATTGCTCAACACGTGGGGCGTGAGGTCTCCACAGTACATCGATGTTGTCACCAGTGGTCGGCGGAAGGTGCAAGTGCCCGTCGACCTGGGACCGGACCGCAGCGACGCACGGATGCACGCCAAGACCGTAGGATCCTACGCAGTGCCGTAGGGGACCGCACCGCCACTTCCCAGCAAATTAGGGACACTGTTGCTCCTGGGGTATCGGCGAGGACCATTCGCAACCGTCTCCATGAAGCTGGGCTACGGTCCCGCACACCGTTAGGCCGTCTTCCGCTCACGCCCCAACATCGTGCAGCCCGCCTCCAGTGGTGTCGCGACAGGCGTGAATGGAGGGACGAATGGAGACGTGTCGTCTTCAGCGATGAGAGTCGCTTCTGCCTTGGTGCCAATGATGGTCGTATGCGTGTTTGGCGCCGTGCAGGTGAGCGCCACAATCAGGACTGCATACGACCGAGGCACACAGGGCCAACACCCGGCATCATGGTGTGGGGAGCGATCTCCTACCCTGGCCGTACACCACTGGTGATCGTCGAGGGGACACTGAATAGTGCACGGTACATCCAAACCGTCATCGAACCCATCGTTCTACCATTCCTAGACCGGCAAGGGAACTTGCTGTTCCAACAGGACAATGCACGTCCGCATGTATCCCGTGCCACCCAACGTGCTCTAGAAGGTGTAAGTCAACTACCCTGGCCAGCAAGATCTCCGGATCTGTCCCCCATTGAGCATGTTTGGGACTGGATGAAACGTCGTCTCACGCGGTCTGCACGTCCAGCACGAACGCTGGTCCAACTGAGGCGCCAGGTGGAAATGGCATGGCAAGCCGTTCCACAGGACAACATCCAGCATCTCTACGAGCGTCTCCATGGGAGAATAGCAGCCTGCATTGCAGCGAAAGGTGGATATACACTGTACTAGTGCCGACATTGTGCATGCTCTGTTGCCTGTGTCTATGTGCCTGTGGTTCTGTCAGTGTGATCATGTGATGTATCTGACCCCAGGAATGTGTCAATAAAGTTTCCCCTTCCTGGGACAATGAATTCACGGTGTTCTTATTTCAATTTCCAGGAGTGTACATTCACTATCAAAATCGGCTGTGACTTCAATTGTTTTGAATACATGATAAAACCGATTGCGCTAGCGACAACACCATTTACTTTTACATACGTGTGATATGCCACTTCTGTCGCAAATTACGAGCGCACTATAGTATTTATCGCACAACATCCTTCATCAGCTGAATTTAGTTAGAAAGAATACATCTGGACACATAATTTTTAGTTAGAATTGTAGTGACGTGTAGCCGGAGCCTGCCGTCAGCTAACGAGACATTGTCCATCTCGTGGCTCTCGGAGGTCGGCGTGCCATTCCTCATCCAGATTCAAGACAAAAGTTTATCTTGCAGAATCGGATGGAGTGCATTTGGAAAGCACATGTATGAAAGCAAGGAGCTGGCAACATCGTGCGGCGCATCGGAATGTGCGGAGGAACGTGTATCATCCCGCACTACCGAACCAGACGTCATAGATCAATGAGCAGACTGCTGGGACATCGAACCCAAATCCACCATGGAACTATGATTCCAGTACTCGTCAAATCCATTTTTTCAAATGTCCGTTCCCCCAGTTCTCGTCGTTTGGAAGCAGGACATCATTTTGTCACATGACAATAGCCTATCACATGACAGTTGGATCCACTAAACGCTGAGCTGGAAGTACGTGTCTGCTAAGTGCGCTATGCACAATCATAAATGGTCCTGTAGGATTCATCTAGGGCGGCTTCCTGATGGAGTACACAAACGGTGAATACGTCGATACGCTTTTGATACTTGTTGCATCCTGTAACCTAGCTGCTCGTGCGTTTGCTGCACGATACACTAAAAGGGAGCCACCCGGATTAGAATTTTTTTCGTCGCCTCGAACAACTCCTTCGGGAAGCTGACAATCTTCGTCCACAAGTAACGGACAAAGGTCGTTCCAGAACTAGACATATTCCGCAAAAAGAAGGCGCAATTCCTAAAACCGATAGAAATAACTTCGGCGAAATACCCATGATATTGAAAGGTAGATATCTTAAAGACCGATTTTTGAAGTATTGTACGATGAAGAACTGCATCCATATCATTAAACAAACTCAACAGCAGAAGATCGCTTTCGACAAGTACAGTCTTGTGAACGGCTTTTGCACCAAGAGGAATGTAACGAATATTTTATAAATAACCTGATGCTGGACTGACGAATCTAGCTTCACTCGTGAAGGTACTTTCAGGTTCCAAAACAGGCATTAATGGTCGGATCACAACCCACATGTCATTCGTGAATGTGGCTTTTAGGGACGATTTGGAATAAAGTAGTGGGAGGAGTACTTTTGGGTCCTTACCTGTCGCCGAACAAGCTGAATGAGTCCCTGATCATAAGTTTTTTGCAATACATTGCCTGACGCATTAGAAAAGGTTTTAGTTGGTGTTAGGTGACAGCTACGATTTGGGCAAGGTGGTGCGAGGCTACTCTTTGCAATGAATGTGCATAACCACTGAAATGAAACGTTTCCAGGGAAATGGATTGGTCGTGGAGGTCAAATGTTCTGGCCTCCACATTCACTGGTCCTTAACCCAGTAGAATCGTATTTGTGAGGACACTTAAAGGAACAAGTTTATAATACTTCACAAACAGATGTATACAACCTAATAGCTCGCATGCACGCTGCTTTGGCAGTGGCGGATACAAGTGTGTTGCGTAGGGGCCAGTACAGTACGATCGAGCGAGTGACGAAGTGTTTGCAAATGCAAGGTGCTAGCTTTTAACATCTTCTATAGAGTGAGTGTTGTCCGTACGTGTATGTACCGGCTCTGTGAAGATAAATCTGAACGTCAGACGTATAGAATGGAATTTCTGCGTAGCAAAATGTGCAATCTAGAGTAGGCTACCTACTGTGTTTTTTGTACCTCGTCGTATACGATGTTACTGTATCAATCATTACTTTTTATTGGTTTTATTTGTGTCAACGACGAAACAAAGTGGCCTTTTACGTCTTTAAGAGGTTTGTGCTATGTCTTTATCCTTAAATAAAGGTAACGGAAACAGAAAGAAATACACAAGATAGCACATTGTGGAGAAGCCAAATTGGGTATAGTTTGATGCTTTAACTGAAAAAAAAGGCTTGATGCGAAAGAGACTTGAAAACGGACCAGTATTCATATCCGTTCCCCACAGCATTGCCTCTTCTCACAAAGCTTTGTGGAACAGCTCCGACTTAGAGCAGAATTCACCTTGCCTATTGTTGGCCACGCTTCCCGCAGTTACAGAGTGGCCAAGGCCTCGTTTCTATTAAAACTATCGGCGGGTCTAGGGTTTATTACATACACTTTTGTATTGAACTGGGACGAGAAATCACATGCCAACTGGAAATTGAAAGATTCTTTCTTCACGGGAATTTTGCGTCCAAGTACGAGACAGTGTCTGTGTCTATTCGGCCACCTGTCTTTGGTACCAGCACTTGTGCATTTTTCGGCGTTGAGTCATAATGCGAACCCTTCGTTGGTGCTCGAAGTTTGTCAAATTCACAAGAATGTTTACTACTTTTCGGTAGCGAATACTAGAGGTGATGCCTACACTGGTTGGGAGCTCTCTAGTTACTCTAAGGAAATTTTTTATTGCTGTTATAATTCGTGGGCTACAAGATGAATATTCGTTATAGTTTTGCGATAATCCCTGCCGATATGTTTAATTGTTCCGGATATATGTGCATATGGAGTGGCGTGTCTTGGGTGCCTCACTCTGTATTTGTTGGATTCAAGGTAATGAGACAAAGAGATTGCTGTCTCTCTTACAGAAACAACCATTAACGATGCCAAAGACTAACACAGATTAGTAGCTTCGAGAGACTTCGTTCTCAAGAAAAGCATCTCGTTACAAAAGAGTGAGACAAAGAGTGAAGAGTCTCGAAGGCGACAAGGGAAAGACAATACCCCACGATTACCGTAACACAGGAAACATTCCCTTGTCACCGGAAGCTCACCTACTAAAACCAATATTTCTTCTTCATACACTGCATGATGTTTAATCATGTCCCACTCACGCAATACCTCTTTCGAATCGACATCACACCGTTTGCTCTGAGTGGCTGTAGTGAAGATGATCGAATAAACCATAGTTTCTTTACTTGTATTTACCGGAAGCACATGTGTACAGCATAACTAACAAACAGCAGTGAAGAAACTTAGTCTCTGTACCGTTAACATCAGAACACATCTCAACATAACGACCATTATGTATTTTCCTGGTCCAAGCGATATATTCGTGAAATTAAAATCAATTACTATAATCTTGGAATCTAAGCCTCATCGGGTTTTCTATATTTCTAGAGCAATTATTAATCTGCTGCAATTTTATGTCATGGCTACAAAACTTATTTGCAGATAATTTAAAAACTTGTGTGGCGTCAGATTAAGTAATTTAGCAGAAACATAACAGCAACTGTAGCAGTTATAGTCCAAAGAGATTCTGGTCGTATGTGAATTATGTTAGCGGTAAGAAACAATCAATGCCTTCTCTTGGTGATAGGAATGGAGATATTTAGTGCTTCCAAAGCAGAGTTACTAAACACAGATTTACGAAATGCCTTTACAAAAGAATACCAAGTAAATGTTCCAGAATTAGAATCGGGAACAGCTGCCAACATCAGTTAATAAAAGCAAGTCTTCTGGTCCAGACTGTATACCAATTAGATTCCTTTCGGAGTATGATGATGCATTAGCTTCATACTTAACAATCATATACAACCGTTCGCTCGACGAAAGATCCGTATCCAAAGACTGGAAAGTTGCACAGGTCACACCAACATTCAAGAAAGGTAGTAGCAATAATCCACTAAATTACAGGCTCATATCGTTAACGTCGATATGCAACAGGATATTGTGTTCGAACATTATGAATTACCTCTAAGAAAACGGTCTATTGACACACAGTCAACATAGGTTTAGAAAACATCGTTCCTGTGAAACACAACTAGCTCGTTATTCACAAGAAGTGCTGAGTGCTATTGACACGGGATTTCAGATCGATTCCGTATTCCTGGATTTCCGGAAGGCTGTTGAAACTGTACCACACAAGCGGCTCGTAGTGAAATTGCGTGCGTATGGAATATCGTCTCAGTTATATGACTGGATTTGTGATTTCCTGTCAGAGAGGTCACAGTTCGCAGTAACTGACAGAAAGTCATCTAGTAAAATATAAGTGATTTCTGGCATTCCCCAAGTTAGTGTTATAGGTCCTCTGCTCTCTCTTATCTATATAAACGATTCGGGAGACAATCTGGGCAGCCGTCCGCGGTTGTTTGCAGATGACGCTGTCGTTTATCGACTAATAACGTCATCAGATCAAAACAGACAGCAAAACGATTTATAAAAGATATCTGAATGGTGCGAAAAGTGACAGTTGACCCTAAATAACGAAACGTGTGAGGTCATCCACATGAGTGCTAAAAGGAACTCGTTAAACTTCAGTTACACGATAAATCAGTCTAATCTGAAAGCCGTATATTCAACTAAATACCTAGGTATTGCAATCACGAACAAATTAAATTGGAAGGAACACATAGAAAATGTGGGGGAAGGCTAACCAAAGACTTCGTTCTGTTGGCAGGACACTTAGAAAATGTAACAGACCTACTAAGGAGACTGCCTACACTAAGCTTGTCTGTCCTCTTTTAGAATACTGCTACGTGGTGTGGGATCCTTACCAGATAGGACTGACGGAGTGCATCGAAAAAGTTCAAAAAAACGCAGCACTTTTTTTATTATCGCGAAATATGGGGGAGAGTGTACAGAAATGATACAGGATTTGGGCTGGACATCATTAAAAGAAAGGCCTTTTTCGTTGCGACAGAATCTTCCTACGAAATTCCAGTCACCAACTTTCTCCTCCGAATGCGGAAATATTTTGTTGACACCGACCTACATACGGAGTAACGATCACCACGATAAAATAAGGGAAATCAGAGCTCGTACTTAAAGCTATAGGTGTTCATTCTTTCCGCGCGCTGTACGAGATTGGAATAAATGTGATTTGCAGAGTATCCATGTAGATAGCGCTGACAACACAAGCTGCGAGGTGTCCACATTTACTTGTCGGAGCGTATGCCCTGAGCGCCGTCCGGGTACTGAGACGGTTAAACAATAACGCGGGCACACAGGAGGTAAGAGAAGCACGCCGCTAGCGCTCTCTTGGAAAACTGCAAATCGCCACGCGAACTATTAGGCTCATCTATCTGTATTACATAGGAATAGAACGTGGATGATACAAATAAGATAACATTGCTAAGGTTACTTTGGTGTTATCGGCCGCTACCATTTCTATTATGTCGGTGACACACATAGGTGTATCGGCTTCCGGTAAGTTTGACCTTCAGCACTGTCTTCTTCCTTTCGATCACTGGTGTCCCCCCAAAACATGTTTAAAACAATATTTTTAATGTTTTCTGTACATTAATTTTATAAGTTTTCATTATTTACTTTTTGTTATTCAGTCACAGCCAGCACCCGATATTTCCCTCGATAACTTTTACGAGGAGCATCGTTATTTACTTGACTTAGACCTACAGGGCAAAATTTTAATTGGTAAAGTGATGACAGTTGGTGATTTTAACACACGTTAGTTTGGGTTTGGGCAGTTGTTCCACGTAACGTAGGGACTGTACCAATCTCTTTTTCATTTTGCTTACAGTTTCACCAATTTTTAGTCTGATTCCTAATTCCATTCCATCGCTTTTGTAGACTGGATGTTTCTCACTGATGATGGTTTGGGCAATTGAAGAAGGCTGAGAACTTTGCGTAGCCACACCGACTCTACTGCGTTCTGTAATAGCTCCATATTCCATATGACGTAGCATTGTAAGTAACCACCTTTTGGCACGAAATTACTAAACTTATTTGTTATATACGAATAGGTCCGTTCTTCGTAAGACGTCTGTGGTCCACCTCTAGTTTCCTAACTAGATGCATAGTATTTTATTCCTTGTGTAAGTCTAGTCACTCAGTATTTAAAGATATCTCAGATAACTTCACTTCCCCATTGCCAAGCCGGCCGCGGTGGTCTCGCGGTTCTAGGCGCGCAGTCCGGAACCGTGCGACTGCTACGGTCGCAGGTTCGAATCCTGCCCCGGGCATGGATGTGTGTGATGTCCTTAGGTTAGTTAGGTTTAAGTAGTTCTAAGTTCTAGGGGACTTATGACCACAGCAGTTGAGTCCCATAGTGCTCAGAGCCATTTGAACCATTTGAACCCATTGCCAAAACACCAATTCATAAAAATTTTCGGTGCATGTATACACCAGAAGAAGCAATTTAAAAGTTTGCGAAAGCGGCCGTGTGAGACTGTAATCGACTTTCGTCAAAACAGTTACTGCGGACTATTCGATTTTTCATTACGTTTTATATTTTGCTTGTTTTAACACTTGTGTACAAACTGATTGAAGCCGACCTTGGGGATCATCACTTCAGGCTGCGGGAAAATACGGGGACAGGCGAGGCAATACTGACCCTACTTAATAAGGTAGTAAGGTAGTAAGAGATGCAAACAAACGATTATGGCATTTGCAGATTCAGAGAAAGCTTTTGGTAAAGATGGATAGATTGTACTCTTTGACATACTGCACGTGGGGGGAATGAAAAACTGGGAGCGAAAAGTTATTTAGCACCGATACAGAAACGATCCTGCAGTTCGAAAAGTCGAAGGACATGAAAGGGAAGCAGTAGTTGAGAAGGGATAGAGACAGAGTTGTAGCATATTGTCAATCTTATTCGTGTATACAATGAGCAAACACTAAAGGACCACAAGGACAAATTCAGAGAGGGAATTAAAATTAGGGGATAAGAAATAAAAATCCACAAGATTGCTGAAGACATTGTAATTCTGACAGAGACGGCAGAGAACTCGGAAGGTCAGTGCAACGGAATGGATGGTGTCCTGAAAAGTGATTGCAAAATGAACCTCACCAAAAGTAAATCAAGGATAATGGAATGCCGTCGTTTTAGATCGGGCGACTCAGAGGCACATAGGCTAGGAAATAAGACACTAAAAAGGACTACATCAGTTTTTCTACTTGGGCAGCTAACCCCTGACAATGTCTGAAGTAAAGACGGTACTAAATGAAGCCTGACAATAGCACGAAAAGCATTCACGAAACGAATAAATTTGCTACCATCGAATAAAAATTGGTATGTTAGATCGTCCTTTGTCTCGAGCGTAGTGTTGTATAAAAGATAAAGAATTAACTTAAGAAGCTAATAAAAGGTAATGAAAAGTGATGCAAGAGAAGAATGTTGAAGTTTATGTCAGCAAATTGAATAGCTAATCAGGAGGTCCTGAATCGATTTGGGGAGAAGAAAAATTTATGGCCAACTTGGCTGTGAGAAAACATCGATTGATGAGGAACATCATGACGCATCAAGGAATCGTCATTTTGCTAGTAGAGGGAAGTACACAGAGTTAAAGATTCTGGAGGTAGATAAAACGTTAAACTAGGTAAGCGGTTTTAAATGGATATAGGATACAAGAAATACGCATAGATGAAGAGGCTTGCACGAGATAGATTAACGTGGAGAACTGCATCAAACCTATCTCTGGACGGAAGACCGCAAAAAGAACATTATGCTCCACCTAAATATTATTAAGATTGTAGGTAGCAAATAATCCCGAAGTCTGACATTAAAATAATTAAAAAGAGGGCCAAATAGTTTATAGAGAACGCTAAGTGGTAGTAGTTACATAGATATGAAGAGCACAATACAGGAGATGAAAGAGAGAATGAAACCAATCGAATTACGGACAACTTGTTAAGATAATATTTGACAATTCCTATGAAAAAGTTCTCCGCTCTCATCCAGATCAAATGTTTTGTCACCGGGATTTAAGACTTCAGCCTTTTATCGGTTCTTATTATTTTACTGTTTCTAATTCTGCAGCTTCCGTCAACTTAATCGCTCTCTCTACCGTAGCAAGAGAATCGGAATAATTTGTTGAATGGATGGAGGGTTTCTTCCCTTATTACAGCCTGCACGAAGGGAATGCGAAATGTAAGTCGACGATAGCAGTGATCCAAATCCAGATATTACTTCCGATTACACAAGGTTCCACCCGTTTTTACTGCTGACACTTATGAAGGCCAAATTTGTGCCAGCGAGGGGAGCGCTGGCGCTGGTGAACGTTAGACCCTTAGCTTCATCAGCGGGGGCGTTCCTTCGCTCAGGGGTCGATCGAAATCACATCAGGCATTCGGACCAGCCGGCTGGAGAGCGTGATTCCTGCGAGGACGCGCCCAGTGGCAGCTGACGTCAGTCCGGAGTGGGGTCGATAGGCACCTGGCCACCCGCCTCTGATGGACTCCCGTCACGGATGCGTTCTAACCTCCTTCTGCTTCCTGGCTCGCTTAGGTGTGTGACTGTGTGAAATTATGAACAGCGTTTCAGATTTAGAGGATGAAATCATGAACTGCTGTATGCAGGGTGACTGAACTGTCCCTGCCCATGGGATTTATGCAACCCACAACGCCTCCAAATACCATGTGAAAGATTTTCATATTCTCTCGCTCACTACACACAATCTGTTAGTCCTATATAAATTATGAACAGGACCTTTTTGTAGAAAATCTGTATTGTGATACTTTTCCGCTACAGTCTTCGAATTATACAAGAAAGACGTACAAAAGTGATCATTAAATGCGTTTTTCTTGAATAACTGGAAAACTATGGCCTCCACACAAAACTGATTAGAGTACAACATTTAACTACATCAGACTTCCTACAGAAAGGTCCTTCTCATTTCTTTATGTGACTGGTAGTTTGCATGTAGTTAGTGAGAAATAAGAAAATCTCTCATTTGGTTTTTGAAGGTGTTGCAGGTTGCATAAAATATATCGGTAGGGGCAGTTCCATCAACCCGTGCACAGAAAGCAGCTATTTATACGAGGGCCGTTCAGAAAGTAACCTCCGGTTGATTTAAAAAAATACACCAAGTTAAATAAAAATATTTTAATTTATACATCTTACAACTACATCTTTGCACTATTTTTCTACATAGTCTCCATAGCGATTGAGGCACTTATCGTATCTCTTCACAAGCTTTGAAATTCCTTCTGCATAAAAATCACCCGCTTGTGCCTGGAGCCAGCCTGTGACCGCATCTTTGAGCTCTTCGTCGTCATCAAACCGCTGTGACCCGAGCCATTTCTTCAAATGCATGAAGAGGTGATAATCACTTGGCGCCAGGTCTGGGCTGTAAGGTGGATGGTTGATAACGTCCCACTTGCAGGACTCAAGAAGGGCCGTTGTTCTGCGAGCAGAGTGAGGACGGGCGTTATCGTGCAAAAAAACGATACCGGAAGTCAGCATACCATGGCGTTTGTTCTGTATAGCCCGTCGTAACTTTTTTATTGTTTCACAGTACACGTCTTGATTAATGGTCGTACCACGTTCCATGAATTCAACCAACAACACCCCTTTGGCACCCCAAAACACCGTTGCCATCAGTTTTCTGGCAGAAAAATCTTGCGAGGCTTTTCTTGGTTTGGTAGGCGAATTTGAATGTGCCCACATCTTTGATTGTTCTTTTGTCTCAGGGTTCACGTACTTAATCCAGGTTTCGTCACCAGTCACGATTCTGTTTAACAATGGTTCTCCTTCGTCCTCATAACGTGACAGAAAGTCTAATGCAGAGGCCATTCTTTGAGTTTTGTGGTGGTCGGTAAGAATTTTGGGCACCCATCGTGCACAGAACTTACAGTAATCCAATCTTGCTGTCACTATCTCGTACAAGAGAGTCTTAGAAATCTGTGGAAAACCAGTAGACAACTCCGACATTGAGAAACGTCGATTTTCACGAACTTTTGCATCAACTGTCTGAACGAGTTCGTCAGTCACCAATGATGGTCTACCACTCCTCTCTTCATCATGAACGTTTTCTCGTCCACTTTTAAATAAACGTACCCATTCACGGACAACTCCTTCACTCATAACTCTTGGACCGTACACAGCACAAAGCTCACGATGAATAGCTGCTGCAGAATATCCTTTGGCTGTAAAAAACCTTATGACAGCACGCACTTCACATTTGGCGGGGTTTTCTATTGCAGCAGACATTTCAAACTGCCACAAAAACTAAACTAGCGCAGGTACGACGTTCACTCGACCACGGCTTGATGCCGACTGACCTGTTGAGTGCGTGAACGCACAGATGGCGTCACTACTCCCCCCACAACCCGCACTGTGACCAATCGGAGGTTACTTTCTGAACCGCCCTCGTATAAACTTTAAATGTGGATCACTGTTAGATACTACTGCAACAAAGGAGAAAATAGTGAACATCTGAAGTGCATCACATCATATAAGTATTTAGGGATGGCGGAATCTTGGTGATTATGGATGTCGAATAGAAAGTTTAGATTTGAATTCTGTCTTTCAGGAAGGTGTTCCAGTCATAGTCTCAAAAAATTTCTAAAATAATGACAATTCTGCCATCAACTTTAATTACTGATTATTTTCAGCATTTTAGAGTGATTAGAGTGATTAGATTAGATTAGATATACAGATCCACACTGAGGAGATACTCAAGGAAGTAGAACATGTTATAAAATAAGAATACGCAATAAATGTTTACATATAAATGATATATGGTAGTGAATCTTCCACACATGTCAACTGAAATGACCGATGTCGAATATGTCAATACATACTACGAGCTTTCAACAATTAATGCAAAACAGTATTTTATGGAAGCTGGTTGGCTTTATTCAGGACTACAATACAGAGGGGTCCAAAAAAATGTATCCACTGTTTAAAAGTCCATAACTTGCAAACTAATTGACGGAGTTGTCTCATTTTTGGTGAAAGTGTAGCTTAAAAATGGTTCAAATGGCTCTGAAGCACTATGGGACCTAACTACTGAGGTCATCAGTCCCCTAGAGCTTAGAACTACTTAAACCTAACCAACCTAAAGACGTCACACACATCCATGCCCGAGGCAGGATTCGAACCTACGACCGTAGCAGTGACGCGGTTCCGGACTGAAGCGCCTAGAACCGCTCGGCCACCGCGGCTGGCTGTAGCTTAAAGTGCAACTTAAAGATATCACTGTAGGTATTGGAAATGGTCACCATTAACATCCACACACAAACGATGCCACCGAACTGCAGCACGAACTACTGACTGCAACGTGTTCAGTTGGATATTTGCACATGAATGTACGATGGATTCTCGTAGTTCATCCAATGTGCGGGGCTTTTGTCGATAAACGACGTCCTTCTCCGTTCCCCAGAGGTAAAAGTCCAGAGGAGTTAGTTCTGGGGAACGTGGTGGATACTCCACAGCACCTCTAAGGCCTATCCATCTTCCTGGTAGACTTTCGTCGGGATACGCCCTAACACGATTTTGGTAGTGGGCTGGGGCATCATCTTGTTGACTGTACACTCTTCCGTCTCCATACAAGTCTCGGATGGCAGGTGAAACGGATGTCTCAAGTTTCTGAAGTGACACCTCATCGGTAATTGTGCCGTCAAAGAGGAATGGCCCAATCAAGCCCCGGTAACGCAACCCACACCACACATTTACTCGTGGCAAATGCACGGCTTTGTCTACATGGACGTTCGGATTTTTGGTGGTCCAGTAGATGCAATTGTGGCTATTTACTGTACCATTGCGTTTGAACTGTGCCTCATCAGACCATACAATCATCTCTGAAAACCCTTCATCGTTGCGCACCATGTTACTAAACCGCTCACAGTACTCCATTCTACGATCTACGTCATTCTCGTTCATTGCGTGTAGCAGTCGTGGGATGTAGCATTTCCACTTTGCTGTCTTCAAAACACTACAGGACATCGTTTATCGACAAAAGCCATTCACATCGAATGAACTTCGAGAATCCAACTGAACACGTTGCAGTCAGTAGTTCGTGTTGCAGTTCGGTGGCATCGTTTGTGTGTGGATGTTAATGGTGACCATTTCCAACACCTACAGTGATATCTTTAAGTTGGACTTTAAGTTACACTTCACCAAAAATGGGACAACTCTGTCAATTAGTTTGCAAGCTATGGACTTTTAAACAGGGGATAAAATTTTTTGGACCCCTCTGTATACCACATTATTTACCACTCCCTTCACTACGAAATCCTATTTTTTAACATAATCTCTCTCCACCTTACTGGGAGGGTCACATGGTACCGCTCCACTAGTCGACGTCGGAGTGAACGTCTTGTTACATCAGGAACCTCTCCATCATCCACGTACTGCTTCTCAAGGAGTGTATCCTTCATTGGGCCAAACAGATGGAAGATCTTTACGGTCTTTTGTTCGGCGGCGAGGAACCCAGTGGGCACAAACGAGTACTCCAACAGATGAAAGAGTGTGTGAGCATCGTGAGCAGAAACGTCCAGCTGAGTTGCAAGATGTCTGATTGAGATCTGTCGATCTGTGAGAGTGTCCGCACGTTCCAAGACCGCAGTAACCACGGCTGTGTGCGACCGTCCGCCACGCGGGAGATCAGACGGTTTGCGCCCCTTGTTGCGATGATGACAGACGCCTTGCTCAACGACTCACTGTGCACTTGGTCACTGCAATACGTCCGAATACATTCTACAAGCTCCCACAAACATATACGATGCTCTGTTTTTGCACTAAAAGAAACTCAACGACAGCCATCTGCCTGGACGGCAGCTCCGTTACAGATGACATTTGAAGGCTATCGATCGCCGCCATCTATTGGACCTTCATGGAATTATATTGGCTGAAGCGGAAATATACGAGGGGGAGTTGGAAAATAAGTTTCCCCTGTCGACTGTGGGCCGAGTTGTGTATGAAAGGAAAAAAAAAATTAAAAAAATAGAATGAGACATTAAAGATAAGACATATCTTTATTTTTCTACATAATTTCCAAGTACATTGAGACCTTAGTCAAGCCGCTTTATAAGCTTCAAAACACCTTCCAGGAAAAAATTAGTACGTTGCATACAGAAGAAGCGTTGAAAAGCTTGTTTGACGTCAGTAATGCTGCCAAAGCCCCTTCCGCCGAGAGTCTTCTACAAATCTGGAAACAGATGGAAGTCACTTGGTGCAAGATCAGGACTGTAAGGCGGGATGGTATAGGCGCTCTCAACCAAGAGTTGGAATATGGTTTTGCGTTGCCGTCGCCGTGTGTGGTCTCGCATTGTTATCCAACAACAGAAAGACAAATTTGAGAAGGCCAGGCCGCTTTTTCCGAATCACCTCTTTCAATTTCGATAGAGTGGCACGGTACCGCGGCGCAGCATTGATGATTGCATCCTCCAAAGTATGCAACTCTCTGATTTTTTTCCTGGAAGGCTTTTTGAAGCTTATAATGCGGTTTGACAAATGTCTAAATGTACGTAGAAATTATGTAGAAAAATAGAGATATGTCTTTTTTTAATGTCTCATTCTATTTTTTTCCTTTCATACACAATTCGGCAACGGCCGGTGTGGCCGTGCGGTTCTAGGCGCTTCGGTCTGGAGCCGCGTGACCGCTACGGTCGCAGGATCGAATCCGGCCTCGGGCATGGATGTGTGTGATATCCTCAGGTTAGTTAGGTTTAAGTAGTTCTAAGTTATAGGACACTGATGACCTCAGCTGTTAAGTCCCATAGCGCTCAGAGCCATTTGAACCATTTTGAATGAGTTCTGACCTGCGGGCTTTATGGCAGCTCATGGAATGGGCAATGTTCCGAGTACTTGTCGTCGGGCTCTTCTGTACGACGCGAACGCCGTTCTCTTCAAAGTTGAGATAATGGGGCGTGCGTACCTCTATTACTAGCTGAAATTTATTTCAGAACTCAATTAGTTTTTCTCCTCCCTCATTCCTTCTACCAAGGCCATACTTTCCCGTAACCTTATCTTTTATTTCTTCCTCCGACCAACCATTCTAATTCTCAATGACAATTAGATTTTCATCTCCATTTATGTACTGAACTACCGATTCAGTATCATCATATACTTCCTCCGTCTCTTCATCGTCCGCTTGCGACACCGGCATTTATAGTTGAACTTTTGCTGTCGGTTTGCTGTCGATTCTGACGAGAACAACCCTGTCACTGAACTGTTCACAGTAGCTCAGTCTCTGCCCTACCTTTCCATTCATAATGGACCCACTCTCGGTGTACCATTTTCTGCTGCTTTCGATAATACCCTTTACTCATCTGACAACAAATCCTTTTCTTCCTCCCATTTCATTTCGCTTATCCACAGTATGTTTCCGTTGAGCCTTAGAATTTCCGTTTTGAGATTTTCTATCTTCGCAACCACGTTCCAACATCTGTGATTCCATACCGCGACTCGTAAAGCGTTATCAGTTCGTTGGTTATTCAGTGTTTTTCTTATGGTCGGGTCCTCCTTGCAGTGCCATTACAGAGCTCCGAGTGGGGGACTAGTTCGGAATCTTTTGTCAGTGGAGGGATCGTCATGACACTTTTTCAATCACAGGCCACATGTCCTGTGGATACGCATTATGTGTGTTTGATGCACTGGTTTCCATTGCCTTCTGCATCCTCATGCTATTGACTATTGATGATTATTCTGCATTTAGGGACGGTTTCCCACACTAAGGAAGAGAGTGCCCTGAACCTCCGTCCGCTCCTTTGCTCTCTTTCACAAGCCTGTTGGGAGAATGAGGGTGACTTCTTACCCCGGAAGTATTAGGCCGCCTTTGGTAATGGTTTTTATTCGCAACTGAAGCAGTTAGCCAAGTTCGAACCTCGGACCAAGGATCAAAGGCGCTAGCCCTAGACCGAGGCTTTGCTCGACAAACGACGAATATGCCGTGTTCACTTCTTCGTCATGGCCTCCTTGGGAGGAGGTATGTACAAAATTGCACGTGGGTTATGCCTTGTCTGGCCTGTGGGTTGTCCAGTGTGGTTGTTAGAAAGATGTTCTCCTGCCTGTCACTTTTCCCTATCAGACAGGAAGTTACACACATCTATTGATCTGCTGTCCTTGGAGCGTAAAGGCTTCGAACTTCTTCTCTCGGCACGAGTTTTGTGGCCTAATTGGGAATCGTTTTATAACAGTGGGACAGTGCCAGAGTTACAGAACATGATAGGCTGTAATGCGATTAATTAGGTATATATTATATAGGAAGACACACCAATTGGATGTAGCCTTGTCACAAGGTTCCTAACATGTATTCTCTAATTTCAGCGATTTAGCACTAAACCATGTACCTGTAGGACAAGGAACAGTATATGAACTTTATGGTAAACGATAATACGTCCAGTCCATAAAGAGAGAGAGAGAGAGAGAGAGAGACAGAGAGATAAATGGGTGAAAGAGATAATGATAAGATGCTAGCATTGTGGTCCGCATGGCGAAAACAGGCGCAAGGGCCGAACGAAGTTTATCCCATTACATTTTGTGAGGTCGCGATTTAGAGACCTCGTGGTACAAACGGTATAACTGTGAGGCAGCAACCAACGTGACTACTGCGGTTTTCCGAACGCGAAAGATGCTGACCCACATGTCCGGCCTTAACACAAAGCTGATCACATGGTAATAAGGCACATCACTTGTATCACAAAATGGCGGTAACTTCAGCAGAACAACTGTCTGCAACGAGAAGGCGTCTTTGATCAGCAACCGAAAGACCACGAAGCGTGGCTTTCGCTCCTATTTGTAAACTCGTACACCGAACCATATTGTGAGTTCGCAGGTAAAAAGTAGGTTATCGCAGCCAACGTGAAAGTGGGAGGGACTAACCGTAAATGTATCTTAGCAGGGTTTCTTGGACTCTCTGTTTGGGACACCTGTTTGGATAACTGGTAATCCTACGCCACCGCGTGGCTCTAGCTAACGTTCAAATATATTGCCCAAGGACTGTAAAGGAAATTCACTATTCTGAGCATTCTCTATAGTAAACGAATTGCGAATGTGAAAATTACTCTGCCCCTTTCATTTGATAGTCCCCTGTGTAGGCGATCCTTCGGTGGTACTAATTTGCTGGGGAAAATTAACGGCATAAAATGATTGATATAGTTTTGTGGCTTGTTTATTTATAACCCTACCGGTCCTCGATTATTGCCAAAGGGTTCGCAAATTCATAGGGTGCTCGAATCTGAGGTTGATATTATCAAATTATTTATATTTTGCTATTTTCCTTTGTGATGTGGAGTGGCTCTACAGCCGTAGTGGCCGCGCCGTACCCTTTCTATGTCTTCAAAAAGTCTCTGCGTGACAGGGGCTTGTGACTGTCCTTACATGGGTCAGACAGGGAGGGACCTGTAAATGTGATTATGGGAAAATAAGTTCAAAAATAGTAGTGCCTTGTGTTTACACCTTCAAAATGAGTACCATGTCATCTTCGATATCCCAAAAAATTTAGAAATTTGTTATGTAGAACCAAAGAGCCGTGATATTCTGGAGGAACATCACGTCCATACGCATCTTCCTAGGACCCAACAAATATAGCAAACGAACAGGCAAGAACAACATGACAATGGTTCTATAAATTTTTCGATGACGTAATGAGTACATAACTATTAGCCTTCTTTGGGACGAATTCTTTTCAAATGGTACATACTGTTCCCTGTGGTTTTCAATGGATATTTGGTAGGTAGTTATAGAACTTTGATTACTCCTTTTTTCTTTTAAACTGTTATATGTAGGTTATATCTTACAAATATGAGCTGTCTATTTCAGACATGCAAAAAATTATTTCTTGGTATGTGTTTTTTCCAAAAATTTTGGTTAACTATATGGCCGTAAAGAAATGCCCATGTAGCACAGGGCGTAAGACTGCGGTGAGTCTGTACTGCGTGCTTTGAATTACAAAATTTAAATTTCGTTAAAGAGTTGTTCCCGGTCTCCGTCCACTGTCCAGTCACACCTGGATGGTCCTTGGGTGATGTAGGATTGTGTGTTCATTTTATGTCATTTGTAACTTAAACTCACAGGCGTAATCTAATGAAGGTCAGAAATGTACAACGAATAATGTAATAGGAAATGATGAGCAGGAAATGACTAAAGAAACAGTATGTTCAACAGAAAATACTGTTGAAACAACTGCTCGTGTTATCAGTAATGGGGAAAAAATTTAAAAAAATGAAATGGAATGGGGAATACTTTTGAAGGGATTTCGTTGCAATATTTTGTAACATTTATGAGACAAATTACTGAAGCAAATAATCAAGCACTGATAAATAAATAAGAATAAACTAACAGGTCTTCTGGGGAAACTAACCGAACGTTTAAGGATGAAGTTGTTAAATTGAGGAAAATTAATTAAGCAACTAACAGTCAAGTAGATGCAAGTAATAACAAAATGGGAGATTTCTCTGCAAAAACCTAATCAAAAGTTTGAGGACATGAAAAAAATCATTCACGAATCTTAGACAGAGACTAAGAAAATTCTTGATAAGGCTATAGGGAATAGGCTGGAAAGTCTGAATAGTAGTGAAATCCTTAAGGTGGAGCCCAGGCAAAATGCCAGTGAAAATGAGAACACTATTAATAGTTTCGTAGATGCAGTAGGTGATGAGACTGAACAATATGACAGGGCAGTTTCTACATAAGTAATAAGTTAGCCAGTGAGAATATTGTATGGATACCAAGAAAAGAAGTGTGATTTTGATATTTATATAAGTTATAAACTATATTTTCTTGGTAAATCTCTAACACCAGTATTTGTCGGAAAAAAATTGTTTAGGGCAGATAATGGTAAGATCCTGTAACTGTTTCTGAAGTTTGGAAAAGGCCTAAGTTTACTGCATAATATTGGGGAAGGTCCAAGTGTACAGGTTAATTCTCCACGCTTAATATCATGGCGTGGTCATTTTCCAAATTCGAAATCAACGAAGGCGATGTGTGAGTTTTCTCTTCTTTTGGAATTCATTTTAGTTTCTAAGTTTTACGTTTGCTAGAATTCGGCAGATGAAATAAGTAATTCGCTGCCTTAGACAACGTTGCAGAATACGGAGGGTACCATAGTGTTCTGTCGTGAAGCTCAGAATTTTTTGTGTTAAATTTTGTTGAAATCCACAGCAAATACTAGGAGAAGCCCACTGCTCATCAGGGCTTTAATGCCATGCCATGGCTACGCAGTAAACAAGCTAATTCGGTAGGTAAATGAATACAGTTAAATTTCTGAATATGTACGAATAGATACAAAGTCTTTCGATGTAAGCAAGAGATTTCGCTTGCGCGCCAATCTCGACTGTCGGTGATAGGATGCACTGAGAGACTTTCTCATGCGATGGTTGACTTCGACATTCTCGAGAATTTTATGAACTTTTTCAGAGATATCTTTTAACTTTTAGAATGTTAAATTGTTAATGTTTTAAGATGGTAACTACTAAACGCATTATAATGGCATACCATGTCTTATTAGGTATCCGAATGTTCAGTTGTAGTCACAGGTAGCCTGCTTGCATTTTCTGAAGAATCGTACAAGAATTGCTTCGAGGGATAACAACTACGGGAGATTCACAGAAAACAGGTATTTGGAAACTCCTATCCGCCGATTCACTAAGATAATCCACAAACTAGATAGAGTGGAGATTTACGTTCTGTAAATTTCTTGTTAAAGAGACGTAGGCTAGGCTTTTCTTCACATGCTGCAGTGTGGGACAGCGCTTCCGGCTTGACGCACTTACAGAAGAAGGAACAGAAGACAGAACGTCCGTAGCGTTGGACAGAGGAGAGGAGTACTGTCCCATACGGTGGATGACACCCAAAATGTGAATAACAAGTTGACCTGGGTGAACATATCCCAGATTGAAGGAGGGAACGTTTTCCGAGTCTGACACTCTCCTGATACGGAGTAACTGCGTCAGGTAGACAGTTCTTTCTCATGTACAGATAAAATGGTAACGTCAGCCTCAGCTTTCTTAACCATCTTTTGCCGTTACTCGTAACGTCTTTTCTTAATTGCTAAAATTTGATGGTACTTAGGTAGCAGCTTGATTTTGTCAATCTCATAATCTCCTTCCCTGTATTTCTTCTCCTTCTCTATATGAATTTCTCTTCATTATATATATTTCTTTAAATATTATGTAGTGTAATGTGATTTTGGGTTTTGGAACTATACAGTATGTAAATGAAGGAAATGATTTTTAAGGTAATAAGGGCAGCAATAATAATAATTTGTAATAATAATAATAATAATAATAAGTAAGAAACATAGCTTACAGTGATTTCTAGGATGTAGGTCGTGTGTAAAAAAATAACAAATAAAAAAAAGTCTCAAGACAAAACAAAGTTAATAATGTCGCAGAAGAAGAAATTATTGTTTCACAGACACTGATGTCCAAGGCTATAGGTGGAAAGAATTGGCTGCAGTCTTGCTGAAATAAATACAAAAACGTTAGCCTCAGTTTTTTACTGTCTCAAGTACGTTCAGGGACTTCTATTTCATTCATTCACTTTACGTGCCTTGTTGCTGATGGACCACGCCGTGAGACAATACGAAAGAGACAGAACATAGCATTTACTGTGATATACTTTCTAGAATTTATTTATGCACCTGCCCAAACCGTGTTGTACTACGTAAATCAGTGCCCTTACTAAGTAAAAGCATACTAGAATTCGCAGGCAAACATTAACATTTTAATAGGAAATATCTTTAACGAAGCAGCAGGGTTTAGTTGGTGTTATAGAGATTGGGTGCGGATTAAGAGAATTTTCCTGTACAGTGGCGGTTCCAGCGGTTGGACATAGCCATAAATTGTCAGGCATAACGACCAAACTTGTTATGCAGTCAGTTTTATGAGAAAAGCGATGAATAGTAATAAAGCGATTATGGGAGCCGCCGACGGAAACTTCGCAAACTAGGAGTTAAAAAGAGGCTGTTGCTCGCCAACCGCAATTCCAGAAATGTCAGTGCACTCCCGCGCCTATAGAGTACGCGGCGCGGGCCGCTTCGCTTTTGGTCGTTTGTCGCCATCAGGGTACACTGTGTATGCCCCTCGTGACACGTGGCGCAAAATAAGCTGTCCACTGTTACAGTACTGGCAGCTTATTAACAGTAACAGCAAAATACTGCGGCGGAAAAGTTTTAATTAACCCACAAACGCTGGAACATGTTTTCCGATGCCGCGCAGTTGCAAAAAGTTGTTCGGCGGGCAGGGGCCGAGTGCCGATGCTGCCACCTTGCGCCGCTGCAGGTAATCATCCGTCGGCCTCAACTGCCAGTCTTTCCGTCCCCAGAGGAAAGGCCACGGGAATCTTTTGACTTAACACAACGCGCGAAACAAGGCGAAGGGATTTCTCTAGAGGTCCACTTTTCGCTCAAATACAAATTGTCATCATAGTTAAGATGACGCTCGACGAACTTTTTATTACAAACGAAACAGTCACCTGCCAAAAATGGGTCCTCACGAAAAAGCAACCTGCACACCACTCTCAAAGCAGGTTGAAGGTAAAGAGCTTCGTAGGTACAAGAAAGCGAACTTCTGTAGAGACAATAATTTGCGTTCTATCTTGTGCTAAATTACGGTGCACACGTAACACTTAAGTATTTTGGCACACTTCTGATTGGCTTAAGTGGAAATACAGAAAATTTTGCTGATGTTGTTTCCAGCTGGACACCCGTGGTAAAGGCTATCACATTTTGTTTCGGTTTCGACTTCAGCATAGCTGCTCTAAATTCTGACCGTTGGTTTTTAGCAGGGTAATTTTACGATTCATCAAATTTTCATTCTGATGAAAACACCCCTAGTATGTGTCGAAACCTTGATCAATGCACCTGCCAGCTATGTGCAACCGGTTGGCTGTATAATCCTATGTTGACATATAGAATTTTCTTCTTCCCCCAACTTGAACACGTTCAGCGTCTCAGTGATCCGAATATAAAAGCTAAAAACTGCTCTACACCGCAACATGTAACGCGCTACCTTTCTAGACAGAGTAATGACACATCGACTGTCCCCGATCCTCATCTCCACCTCATAGCACAGCACATGAGTAGTTAAGGGCATGAAACCCTAGAAAACAAAACTTGTACTACTCGCCTGCGCAAACGATTTTCACTCCAATTTACGGTTAATGTAACCTTATAGACACAAGAATGTCGTACTAGACACAAGAATGTCGTACTTGGATAGAAAGAAAGTAAAAATGTATTACAGAAATTGGTACCAGCAGCCGTACGGAATCAACGGCAGGAATTAATAACAAAAAGAACCTTAGCATTTTTCACGTGTTATCAGATCTTGAACCATTAGGTAGAGATTTACAAATTGTGATATCAAAAAGCAAAAGGGAGAAAATACCATTAGGACACATCTGAAGCCACTTGTTCAGAACTTATGAAAGTTAGAGCAGTCCACTGGCTCATTAATATTAGTCTTCCATAAAGAAGAATGCCAGGTGGTGATCGAACCACTGTGATGAAGTTCTCCGGATATGCACCAAGGAAAGGTGCGCTTAAAAAATTTTTCAGTAAAATTATTGATTAGCTTTCGGTAAAACAGCTAGCAGTAATTTACGAAATTAGGCAGTTTAGAGATTTTAAGAGTTCTTAGGAGTGAGATCTTGAACTGCCAGTTACGTCTCAGAGACTCGTAAACTCTGGAGAGAAAGGTCTCACCATCTGATTGGAAACACGATATGTTACTCCCTCCCTTAAACAAACGAAAAGGCGATCGTGAGAATTATAGAATGCTAAGTCTGTTAAATGGTGGCTAGAAAATATACTGGAATTTAGTGGAAAGAAGGTCTGGTAAGAGAGCTAACGTCATCATATGAAAAGAACAATGGGGTTTCAGGAATAGGAAGAGTTTTATAACAAGAAGTGTCATAATGCACCACCACTGAAACAAGTAATAGAAATCACTGAATATATATTAAAGAATAAACATTTTATTCATAAATTCCGTAACAGCGTATGTTCGAGCAGAGTCAAAATATTTCCCAGTACGAGGTGTCCCAGCAGGAATGGTCAATATTTAGAGTTTTGACAGGAACTATCATTCGAACCAAAGAAAAATGGTTCAAATGGCTCTGAGAACTATGGGACTCAACTGCTGTGGTCATCAGTCCCCTAGAACTTAGAACTACTTAAACCTAACTAACCTAAGGACATCACACACACCCATGCTCGAGGCAGGATTCGAACCTGCGCCCGCAGCAACAGCGCGGCTCCGGACTGGAGCGCCTAGAACCGCACGGCCACCGCGGCCGGCCCGAACCAAAGACATCAAATAAACATTGGCTCTGAAATGCGTACCTTAAGACCTATGAGCACTTGTTCAGTAGAAGAGGTGTGTTTCACAGTAGCGAAGATGAACTTTAGAGCCCATGATTACTGGAAATTTCTTATTATTTTGGTCCATATTAGCAACTGTCAAGATGTGGAAAGCAGATAACTTGCAGTAGAAGAGATTTGTTTCACAGTAACAAAGATTAAGAAGTGCTCATAACTCATAAGGTACACGTTTTACACATGTTTACTTAGCTTTTTTTGCTTCAAATGATCATTCCTCTCATATCAACATTGATCATTTCTCCTGGGACGCTATATGCATTGAATACAGAGGATTACTGCAATACTTAACACAAATCATTAAAGGAATGCAACATTCCTGTATTAGTCATATCGGTTTACTGAGGGATGCAGTTCATCACTAGCACTATTTGACACACATTACCTTCCCTTATAAACGTATAAACAGATGGCATAAGAGAACTACTTCTAACAAACGGCACAATTACACAACAAGCTAATAATATAAAGTATGTAACCTTGAACATGTAGCATAAAACAAATTCTTATCGCTCAATGAAAAAGTAGGCATTCTTCGAGATACTTAAAAAGAATTTGTAGCAAGAAAAGTAACAAAAGATGACAAGAGAATCTTTAACGACAATAAATCCTAGAGGAGAAAAAACATGAAACAGAAGAAAAGATGGAGATATTTAGGAAGAGTTTTACGACCTATAGCCTAGTACAAAGATACTTTTATTACGAATATGGTTACGGGGTCTAATAAAACTTTTTTGCTGCGCGTGATTCGTTTGAGTTTGGTTATCAAAGTACCAGAAACGTTTTTTCTTCACCTACTTTCATTCATTAGGACTTACCAGAAAATATCCGGCAGCAGTTACTTTCACTTCACAAAAAGGTAAAGTAAGGATTACATGTGGCATTCATCCTGAACTAAATATGGTAAAAAAAACAGTCGTTTATTAAGGTTTTTCATCTGCATCTGCATTTGTATGTGTATTCCACAAAGTGCCATACGGTGTCAGATTAAGGCTGCGTGCTACACGAAAAACATTTCCTCCTCTTTCTACTCCCGATTGCTGTTACTTCTCTGCATACGTCTCTATTGTTTGATTTTTTCCGTCGTGGTCATCAAGCACTTCTACGACAGTGAAAATAAGTTCCTTTACTCTCACCGGAATGGAGGTTCTCTGAAAATGTACCATCGCTACGAGCGATGCACGGCTTCATCCCCTGTATTTGTCTCACATACTGTGCGGATAGTTTGAAACTAGTTTTCCGAAACTAGTCAACTTCAAGAAATAAAAAGTAGATGCTTCACACTGAAACTTATGACGAAGCTACAACCATTCATTTCAATTACAAAACAAATTGCGGACCTGTTTTTCACCTGCAGCATTCTGCAAGTTTGTAGAAAAGATTTTTAAATCTTCTCTTATTGTTTCATTGTTTATTTCAAAAGTAATCGTCGTAACATACATTGCACTGTGAGTGCCTTGATGGAAAAATGTTTGCGTTTGCCTGCGGAACTATACTTGTATCCAGGCATGCACCTCTTTGTGCGAAGCAAATCTACGGCCACGCATAGATGTATTTCTTCAGAGCTGCAAAAATATGGAAATCGGCTGGGAAGAGATCGGTACTGTAGACGGGATGTGTAAGGGCTTCCCAGCGGAACCTCTGCAGTGTAATCTAAACAACAGGCACGCCAGATCCGAAAAAGTCATGACGACGTTTCTCTTTGGCTGCAAGGACCCCGCTAATCATTGACTTTCCGGAATACGGCGACACAACTAACGCAAAGCGGTACGTGCACACTTTGCAAAAACTGAAGAGCGCCATGAAATCCAAACACTTAGAAATGTTCACGGACGGGATCATTCTGTTTCAGGACAATGCCCGCGCACATTGATGCCAATGTGGTTTCGATTACAATGCAGAAGTTAGAGGGTATACAGATTGTTTCGTAGCCAACCGCTAACCTTTTTTTCCATGAAGGCATTGACAGTCTTGTCTTACAGTGGGCTGAATGTATTAATAGTTATGGCAGTTACTATTGACATAAAAATATTTTACTTCCTTCTTTCAGTCCGTCTCGTTATGTTGTGACTGTCCCTTGTAGCTGCTGTTTACCTGCTTTTACTAGCTTAATACTTGCTTGATTACAACTGTAGTTCTCAAGAAAATATTTCTACCGTTATAAATACTGAGTCCTATTTATATTATTAGTTGTCGTATAGCCTAGCTACGTGTCAAGTATGTAGCTAAAAGAACTTTTCAATCCCTAGATGTAGATATTTAGGCAATCTGTGGAAAGAGCGACTCTTGAGGTGCATTTTATATTTTGTTTCTAATTCCTCGTTCGTTTTTTTTATGTTGGACAGAAGACTGTGAAACATTTTACCACGAGAATACATAGCCATTTAAAAGGAGGCCAGGACTACGGAAACATTGTTTTTGTGTTTTGTACTGTTTTGTGTATATCGCAGTTCAGTTGAAACTCATTTTTATTGTGATCAAGAAAAATATTAAGGAGTAAATGTGTTGGGAAGTGAGTGTACGAAATCTAAGATCTTTAAAAAGGCTTCTGCCTGATGTACAGTTACCTAGTTTCCACAATATTCGTACTGTTCACTTCTGATGAACAAACATGTTATTTATTTTACGTGCTCTTCCTCAGAAGATAATGGCATCAAACAACAGAGAGTGATAATTTGCAAAAAGAAGTTCTTTTCCTTATGTCAATATAATGAGAGGTCCTTCTAACGTCGTAGAGTACAACACACTCAACTGAGATTTTTGACCAGGTTATACATGTATTGAGTCCATTTTAACTTGTGATCCAGCACACTGCCCTTCATTCACTGTATAGCCATTAATGTCTATTTCTGGTGCTGCAACGTCATTACTGCTTGTCTGAAACTACATAATATGAGTCTTCGTAAGACTAAAACTTAAACCATTAGCTGTGAACCACTTATAGGACTGTTCATCGTCTGAGCTGTTTCTGCTAAGGTTGAACTGGGACAGTTGATTAGTATGTTTTATCTCGGGTGGCCACAACGGTAATTCGTAGACCGAAAAACAGGAGACAGACCGTGGTAGCTGGGCACACTACAGAATACCAATAGACAGTGCTATAATTGAATAGTCGAAGAGATTTGCTAGTCTCTTGAGAAGCTGTCATGTGCAGGGGATAGGCAAAATAATGTGAACACCTGTACGTACATGGGAATGGTTTATCAGTAAGGGGTTGGACCCCCATTTTACCGTAATACAGCTGTGATTCTTTTTCGAATACTAGCATATAATGATTTTATAGTCCCCAGGGGAATATTCCACTCTTCGATCATCTATATAGATGAGGGAGGCGGAAATCTCCTCCGGAGTCTGTGCTCCAATACTGCCCACATGGGTTCAATAATGTTTAAGCCTGATCTGAGCTGGCCAAGGAAGCCACTGCAGATCAGTTGATGCTCCTCATACCACGATTGTACTGTGCTGGCTGTGTGAATGGGTGCATTATCGTCATGAAATATGGCATCATTATTGGGGAAAAACATTTGAATGATGGCATGCGTCTGATCACTTAAAACGTTCATAAAACCTTGGCTGTAACAAGGCCTTTGAGAGTAATGATGCGTTCAGCAGAAAACCATGATATGGCTGCCCACACCATCAAACTTCCTCCTTCATGCTTGACCATTGGAATCAAACAACGTAAACCTGGCCCGATGTTGGAAATAATGAAAACGTTGACTCATTGGACCATATGACGTGTTTCCACTGATCAGGAACTATGCTTCTGAAACCATGTTTTACGCTTCTTTGGGTTGGTTGTCGTCACTAATGGTTTCGGTATAGCAACTCGTCCATGAATATTCGCTTTATGGCGTTCTCTGCAAGACAGTGTCGATAGATACGGTTTCTCGAAGATAGCTATTGAGCTCTGCAGTCATTTTAGCTGCCGTAGTTTCCTGTTGTTTTGACACAATTCGTGTTAGCGTACGACGATCTCTGTCATTTAGTTTTAATTTGCGCCCACTATTGCGTTTATACGATGATGTCTTTTCATGTGTTGTGCAGGCTGTCATGACAGTTAAAACAGTTGCTCTTAATACATTAAGTTGGCTTCTTGGTTACTGATGCTCTAGCTAAACGGGACCCCACAATCTGCCCTCTTTGGGACTATGTTAGGTATTTCATCGCACGTGGATCTCGACCTCTGATTGCAGATACGAACTGTGCACTATTCAGAAACGACCTGCACTGATGCCTAGTCCGTACTGAAAACGCACTGTCCAGCGGGACACGTGCCTCACCTGCAATGTTGACCGTCAAACACAACCAACCCATTACTACCACTGTTCACAGTATTTTGCCTATGCCCTGTAGAACATAACACGCATTTCCAGTGTCTGAATAAAGACTTTTATCAAGTCAACAGCAAACTACCTTTCCATCTGCGTTGGGTCGTACGCTACCTATGACGTAGACAGCCGCTGTCCCGGGCAGCTGAGGTGTCGAACTGAGGAAACAATCTGCGCCTACCGAACTGGACCCCCAGCGCTGTCAGCGTCCTTTATGGCAGCGCCGGAGAGGGCGCTTCTGTCGTGTAGTCTTCCGGGAGAGGAGAGGTAAAACGTTTGATTTATGTACAGTGCCACGCTGGCGCTTTCCCTCGGGGTCAGCAGATACTGATGTTCGCGATGAGGGGCTTTTGACGGCCGGCACACGAGTGGTGTCTTACGGTGACACAAGAGTCAGCAGGTATTACAGTAGAATTTTGCTATCCACACAATCAAAGGCCTTGGCAAGGTCGCAGTCTACGGTTAACATACCATCAGTGACCAGCCTTCTGCGCCGACCTGTACAGTACGGGGCGCGAAGCGCGCTGTACTTGCCTGTTGTTCTAGGGATGGAGGTTATATCGTTTTGTTTCACGCTACTTTAAACTGAGTATTAGAACTGCTGAAAATAAACGGTTCTTAAAATAACTGATTTTCGTTTTTTTATTCTTTTATGTCCTGTGATAAACGTAGAAACCGAACAGAAATTGAAAAATATTCTCTCTCTCAGTCTTCAGATATCAAAATATCAAATTAAATAGGCAAATAAAAGAAAACTTAGTCCGGCCACAGTTCGTTATTTCCTGTAAAAGTGGTAAGTGGTTGAAAATTACAAAAAAAATCACAAGCATTCTCCTATTGATTCCAATTTTTTGAAACTCAGCTCAGAAATTATGCTCTGATAGGAGATCCTATCACTATCTGGACATTGCGAACGGTCAATGCTGAAGGGTGAAACTTTCGTATCCATTTGTTCGCTTTCGTGAAATTCAAGCAGATAAAGGGATGTTATGTAGTCATAGGCTGCATATCATCTACTTTGTATTTTTATTGTATACTCTTGCGTCCAGCCTCGTCGTTAATATTCTAGTGTCCAGGAAGTTCTCACACTCGGCTCGCTAGACAAAGAATCAAACAAATCGTATTAATGAGTTTTATTACAATAAGAGCGGTCTAAGGCGCTGCAGTCATGGAGTGTGAGGTTGGTCCCGGCGGAGGTTCGAGTCCTCCCTCGAGCATAGGTGTGTGTGTTTGTCCTTAGGATAATTTAGGTTAAGTAGTGTGTAAGCTTAGGGACTGCTGACCTTAGCAGTTAAGACCCATAACATTTCACACACATTTTATTACAATAAGAAAATTGCAGTTAGACAGATGTGTCGCAAGCAAGGGCGACACACGAAAATATCCGTCTTTGCTGTGGCTACTGATCTCTAACTGACAAAAGCCTGTCCTGAACAGCTAGTGAAGTGCCTAACGTTGACGCTGCTACCCAAGTCGCTGATCTTCTACATCTACATCTACGTGGATACTCTGCATATCCCATTTAAGTGCCTGGCAGAGGCTTCATCGAACCACCTTCACAATTCTTTATTATTCCAATCTCGTATAGCGCGCGGAAAGAATGAACACCTACATCTTTCCGTACGAGCTCTGATTTCCCTTATTTTATCGTGGTGATCGTTCCGCCCTATGTAGGTGGGTGTCAACAAAATATTTTCGCATTCGGAGGAGAAAGTTGGTGATTGGAATTTCGTGAGAAGATTCCGTCGGAACTAAAAACGCCTTTCTTTTAATAATTTCCAGCCCAAATCCTGTATCATTTCTGTGACACTCTCTCCCATATTTCGCGATAATACAAAACGTGCTGCCTTTCTTTGAACTTTTTCGATGTACTCAGTCAGTCCTATCTGGTAAGGATCCCACAACGCGCCGCAGTATTCTAAAAGAGGACGGACACGCGTAGTGTAGGCAGTCTCCTTAGTAGGTGTGTTACATTTTCTAGGTGTCCTACCAATAAAACGCAGTCTTTGGTTAGTCTTTCCCACAACATTTTCTATGTGTTCCTTTCAATTTAAGTCGTTCGTAATTCCAATGCCTAGGTATTTAGTTGAATTTATAGCTTTTAGATTAGAGTGATTTATTGTGTAACCGAAGTTTAACGACTTCCTTTTAGCACTCCTCTCACTTTTCGTTAGTTTTGGTTAACTGCCGCATTTAGCACCATTCAGATATCTTTTCTAAATCGTTTTGCAGGTTGTTTTGGTCTTCTGATGACCTTATTAGTCGACAAACGACAGCGTCATCCGCAAACAACCGAAGACGGCTGCTCAAATTGTCTCTCAAATCGTTTATATAGATAATGAACAGCAAAGGGCCCACAACAGTACCGTGGGGAACGCCTGAAATCACTTCTGTTTTACTCGATGACTTTCCGTCAATTACTACGAACTGTGACCTCTCTGACAGGAAATCGCAAATCCTATCGCTCGTATCGACTGGGCCGTCACCAGTCGGTCGTGGCGCTTATGTCCTCTCCACATAGGGACCGCTGCTGTCGCGTTGTCGTCCTGGAGGGAGGTCCGGCCAGCGTGCGATTGGCTGCCTTCTTCTCACAGCATTCTCTTCCCCGTCGTTCCCGACTGGTGTGCCGGCGCTTGACTTTGCGCTGTAACGTATACTATGAACGAATTGCTAAGTTTTTATTTTATTGGTGTTACCATAATATGCTTCCTATTTTATTATTTCGTAGAAATGACGGACAAAACTTTAACCTGCCAAGCAAATGAAGTATTGTACTTCGTTGCTATGTCATTTCGTAGAAATATGTCCAGACTAAGGTCGGTGCCACTTTGCAGTGATGAAACGAGAAGCTACTGTAAAGACCAGATCATGCACACTGGACATAAACGAGTGCCTTAAGCCACGACGCACGGCAACAGGGACATTATTGTTTCAATTTTAATTTTAATAACCGACAGCCTAAGTTGCACCGTTTACCCAGAATTTGCCTAGGTTTCAGTCGGGATGACCCAACCTTCTTCAGAGTAACAGTAACTATCGTTTGTCCATAGTCCACATCGTCAAGCTAAAACTACAGCTCCATAAATTATGGTCAGACTGTAAAAACGTATCTGAAACTGCCTCGTCCCCACTCCGCGACCTTCTAGCGGTTTTTGGCGCTCAGTCCGGAACCGCGCGACTGCTACGGTCGCAGGTTCGAATCCTGCCTCGGGCATGGATGTGTGTGATGTCCTTAGGTTAGTTAGGTTTAAGTAGTTCTAAGTTCTAGGGGACTGATGACCACAGATGTTAAGTCCCATAGTGCTCAGAGCCATTTGAACCATTTTTGAACCACTCCGCGACCGAGAGTTCCAGTACAGCACTCGTGGCTGCCGCATCGCGGTCGGAGAGTGGGGCCGAGGCAGTTTCAGATAAGTTTTTACAGTCTGACCATAATTTATGGAGTTGTAGTTTTAGCTTGACGATGTCCACTGTGGACAAACGGTACTTACTGTTACTCTGAAGAAGGTTGGATCATCCCGACAGAAACCTAGGTAAATTCTGGGTAAACGGTGCAGCTTAGGCTGTCGGTTATTAAAATTAAAATTAATATTTATACAGTTGCTGACAGGGCCGCGAAATGTTGAAAATATTTAAATTATTGTTTCAGCAGGGCTGTACCAATTCTTACGCCATGCGTTGGTTGCTCGTTTCTGTCGACATTATTATTAAAATTGCGCTGATCGCCTTTCCCATTTTCTATAATAACGGAATACTTCAAACCAATTCAGATATTATTGAGCCGTGTATCGACTCGTGCTACACCTTGTGTTGGATTGCATTGGTTTTCCTTTTCTTCCCCTGACATGTTTGTTTGATATGTTCTCTGTCATTAAGTGGCTGCTTGGTTGTGTTTTCCCTCTGCTTTCGATATCTGCGTTTTTGCTTTCGGGAAACTGCTATGGAGGAAGTGAGATCTTTGACTGCTTGTAACCTCGTGTGGTGGCGCGGAAGTAGGGGCGTTGCGCGCAGAGAGTGTGGTGGACACGGGAGGGCAGTGTGGCTCTCCAGCGCGAAGCAGGCGTGGTTGGTTGTACCGAGTCGCCACGTGATGTATGTCGGTTGTGTGTAACGAGCGGGTCGAGTTGACGGAAGAGCTCCCCGCGTGTTGGTTGTATACAGAATCGCCCCACGAGTAGTTGTTGTTCATTTTGCCTTGGTGGGACGTTAACAAGCTTCTTTAAATCCTCCGTTTGAACACTGGAGTTTAAAAGGAGACACCTAACATGAAGGAGCGGTTACTACCCGTCAAAGTTGCAGAGAAGACGGTGACAGAGCGTGTTGTCGCGTAACCGTGGCGTGTTGGGTACGCTGGCGACGCGTGCGCGGTCGGATGTGTGGATCCTTCCCATCGGAGGTCGTGTACTGCCTGTTCGAGCATAATTGCAAGTCAAGTTCGTGGAAGGTTTAATCATTAAGTAATAATTTTGTGTAACCAGCTTCTCTTCTGCCTTGTGGCCTCCGGCGACCGGGTTTCCTGTCCCTGGCACCGGTGTAACTGAAAACAGTGATCTTTCCTCCTCCTCTCGTTCCTATCCGATGGGAGGTGTAGTTTTAATTGTTTCGGTATTCTTTCGTGGGTTATGAGTAAATTCATACTTCTTGTAGGTTGATAATGTGGTCGCTCATTCAGGACTGTGTAGTGTAATGTTTCCTTGCACGAGGTTAGCTCTAATTCTGTCCGCAAGTTAAGCCATCTTATAACAAGTTTTCGCTGGCTAAAGGTCGGTGCAGTGACCAGCCTGAGAGTGGCAATTGTGTTTACGGACGTATTTAAATTGGTCAGTATTCTGTGTAGCCTAAGCATCCCTGAGTGGGTGATATGTGGCCACCTTACACGTGTCCGTCATATCTGTTATGTTCTAATGATATTCCAGGACACTTTTATTTAATTTTTTTTAATTCCTCCAAGTTTGTAAATTCCTTTTATTGCCATTAATCGTGTGTTTGCTGACACCTGTTTAATTTTTTTTTAATGGCGGTGATGGTAGCTTCACTACCGCACCGTACTTGATTAAGAAAGTTCTGTATTTACTTTAGTAGCCTGTTTACTAATGTTCTTTAAAATTTTTTTTTAACTGTTGTATTGCTATAAATTACTTGATTGCCGTTAGCGGCGTGTTTAAAAGGTTGTTTATTGCCGTACTGCTAGCGTCTGTGTTTTTTGAAAAAAAAATTTAAAATTGTTGTATTGCTATAAATTACTTGATTGCCTTTAGCGGCGTGTGTAAAAGGCTGTTTATTGCCGTACTGCTAGTTTCTATAAGATACGAATAAAACATTTGTGAAACTCTCAACTCGACAGTAAACTACTAGAAATTTGGCCCCGTTTCCCAACTTGTGGTGTGGCTTGTAGTAACCGTAACCACTGTGTGTGTCACTTATAAATAAAAATTACTCCTTTCTTAAAAAGGGTTTATTGTAAACTAACAATTTTAGCTCTGGTACGGCTAATTAATGTTTCGGTTTTTAACTCGGTTATGAGTAAATAATAAAAAGAGCGCCTCTTATAGCCGAGACCAGACAAACACCTAAAAACAGCGGTAACTTTGGACTGAAATACTGGTATCAGTTTTAACAGGCCTGTTTTTCGCATCGCTGTGTTGTTCTCGACACGAAGACTGCGGAGTGCGCGGTGCGGGCTGCGGTGCACCCTCTGCAGCGCTGCTCGGCCGTCACACGACCGCCGCTCACTGTGCGCCGGGCAGCTCGCCAGACGCGTGCCGCTGCAGCGGCAACCCGCCAAGCTGCGAGGTCGGCGCATCGACCTGCTCACAACTCGCCATCCCAGCTGGTGAACTGATTCCCGTTTCAATACTGTTTCTCATCCGCCTCCTCTTGCCGTTTCAGTCTGCTCTGTCTTTTCCAATGCTAATTTCCGTTCCGCGCCAGGCAAAGCGAAGCCGCAAGGACAGCCGCTGAGTTGACAGTCTGTGGTGTCTCAGACACCGTTGCACTGTTCCCCACTCACCTTACCTTGCTACACGATCCCACACGACCCAATGAAAAATAGGTCCCAATCGTAATGACGGGACAGCAGTAAATCGCAGAATCCGTCGTTTATTGGGGCGGATCTACATTTAGACTATTGCATAGTCATCAACGGCACAAAAAAATATAACAAAAGTTGAAATCAACAACGAATACAAGATACATGTCAATTACTACAGATGCAGCACTGCGTAAATAAGAGCGTGTCAGTAACATACCTGTTGCCAACAGGTGACAGACACTAAGAAGACTGAACATTATAACCTTCTACCTAATAGCCGGCATGCCCACCTTGTGTTGTTGTTGTGGTCTTCAGTCCTGAGACTGGTTTGATGCAGCTCTTCATGCTACTCTATCCTGTGCAACCTTCCTCATCTCCCAGTACTTACTGCAACCTACATCTTTCTGAATCTGCTTAGTGTATTCATCTCTTGATCTCCCTCTACGATTTTTACCATCCATGCAGCCCTCCAATGCTAAATTTTGATCCCTTGATGCCTCAGAACATGTTCTACCAACCGGTCCCCTCTTCTTGTCAAGTTGTGACACAAATTCCTCCCCATTTCTATTCAATACCTCCTCATTAGTTATGTGATCTACCCACCTAATCTTCAACATTCTTCTGTAGCACCACATTTCGAAAGCTTCTATTCTCTTCTTGTCCAAACTATTTATCGTCCATGTTTAGCCTCCTTGCATGGTTACACTCCATACAAATACTTTCAGAAACGACTTGCTGACACTTAAATCTATACTCGATGTTAACAAATTTCTCTTCTTCCTTGCCATTGCCAGTCTACATTTTATATCCTCTCTACTTCGACCATCATCAGTTATTTTGCTCCCCATTGTCTCATTTCCTAATCTAATTCCCTTATCATCACCCGACTTAATTCGACTACATTCCATTATCATCGTTTTGCTTTTGTTGATGTTTATCTTATACCCTCCTTTCAAGACACTGTCCATTACGTTCAGCATATCTTCCAAGTCCTTAGCTGACAGAATTACAATGTTATCGGCGAACCTCAAAGTTTTTATTTCTTCTCCATGGGTTTTAATACGTACTCCGAATTCCTTTACTGCTTGCTCAATATATAGACTGAATAACATCGGGGAGAGGCTTCAACCCTGTCTCACTCCCTTCCCAACTACTGCTTCCCTTTCATGCCCCTCGACTCTTATAACTGCCATCTGGTTTCTGTACAAATTGTAAATAGCCTTTCGCTCCCTGTATTTTACCCCTGCCGCCTTTATAATTTGAAAGAGAGTATTCCAGTCTCGCCCACCTAACGCACGGATAACATCGGCGACGCGTCGAGGCGTGGAAGCAACGAGCCATTTGTACGTCGTTGGAGAGAGTTGGCACCACCTCTGCACACACAAGTCACCCAATTCCCGTGTATTCCGGGCAGGGGAGCGATGAGCTCTGACGCCACGTTCAATCACATCCCGGATGTTTTCGATCGGGTTCAGACCTGACAATTTGGGAGGCCCACACCCCGACTGGAACTCGACACTGTGTTCCTCGAACCGCTCCATCACACTCTTGATCTTGTGACACGGTGCATTATCTTGTTGAAAAATGCCTAGCATTAAAGTCTCGTGTTAGTCCCACTAGTTCACCTGTCCTGTTTTACCAGCCTATCGAGCCTACGACGTCTGACATGTAGGTGGCCGCCCAACCCCACGACGTCTGGAAGTGGTTTCACTTTGGCTTTGCCAATTGTTGAAGACTCTCGCCACAGCACTCCTCGAACACCCAACAAGTCGTGCAGTTTCAGAAATGTTCGTGCCGTGACTCCGGGCCATCACAGTCTGCCCTTGGTCGAACTCAGATAGTTCGCGCACCTTTCCCATTCTACACGCGGACAGCACGCTAGCTGATGCTACGTGCACCGCGCGTGTGTCTGACTACCTGTCATTCCCCTCCAGGTGACGCTGCTTTCGCCTGGATGCGTTTATAACGATAGTAAATCGGTGGCCATAATGTTCTGTCTGATTACTGTGGGGACCAACGTGACGGAGTATAAATACTAATAGTGAGGTAGCGGGCGAATTGGGGCGCCCTGAAAATATTCTAAGTTGACGTGACCGCACAGGACGCTCCTCAAAGCCGCGGTTCGGCAGCGACCACGTGGTCCCGAACGTTAGCTTAGCAAGCGCGTGGTGCCGCACAACGGCCGGTCCAGCCGAATGGCTGGGAATTCCTTGGTGACACTGTATGACGAGAGCGCCAAAGATGGCGGACTTTTGGAACCTTAGCGGCAGACATTTCACAGTTCGTATAGCAATTAATAGTAGCCAGATGAATCATGATATTTCAAAAAGAAGTATGTTCATTACCATTATCTGATGGTGTAATCAGATTTTCAGTATATTTCTTACTTTAAAGTTTAGTATCTGACGATAAATTATACAAGTAATACCCAGCAACGAATTTCCAAAAACCTAATCGGTTCATCCGATTTCTTCGACCTACGTGTCCTTAGAAAGCTATTAGTGTAAGCCTAAATCGGTATGAATTACAGGCATATAACTTAAATAGTATATGAGTTATTGGAGGTCAAAGTGGCCGATTACTATCGATCGCTTCAGGCCATAAGTACTCCACACTTACACGAAAAAACGGTAGCAGCATGCATGTAAATGTATCTATTCATCTATGTCTTTGTTTATATCCGATACATACTATTCATGAAGAAATTGGTTAAATATTTACTGTGTTTTAGAAAGCACAGAGACATTGGGCCACTGGCCTACCTTTTGTTGCTATTCCTTTGTTATATGTTTATTTAATTTGTTTATGTATCTAATAATGTGTATTAGAGCGTGTTGATGGTACAGCCTTAGGAATATTTATTTCATTTAAAGTTATTTACTTGTATCTCCAGTATTTCGAATATGTTTCATTATGTTTGTGAGTGTACGTTGGCTTGGAGACATGGAGGGAGCGCTCTAGCCAATCACAGCGCTCGTTACTAAGAAAGACGTATTAAGTTCTGGACAGTACGGCACTGGACACGGGAGGTGCTGGACGCGACGGCGCGACGGACGCACAGTCGCGAGAGGAACTTGGAGAGTGTGGAGCGGTTTCCGCGTGGTCACGGGAGATAGAAATATTTCGTAGTGCTGACTCATGCACTTGTGAGATTTCCGTGGCTTCTACAGTGAAGACGTAGTGTGCGTTTAGAAGCGAACATATCGCGCTCTTTGTTGTTGTTCATAATTAATTACGTGCAGTAGGAATCTATTGTTTCCCTGTTATTCAACTTATATTTTACTTAATTGCTAGACCATCTACACCAATAAGTGTTTTGCAGAAATATACCACATTCTCAAAGTACTTCTACTATCGTACTCATCATTTAAAGTCGTTAAGACAGTACCGGCAGATTTTATTTAATTGCAGTCTTTCATTTATAAATGTATATGTCACGTTCATAATTCGCAATTGCCGAGTGATAGAAACCATCGACTATTCCATTCATGTGTGTATTCTTACCGTATACTGTAGACTCCGTAGTATTTGGCCTGTAATGCGGCAACTACGTATCCCAGTCCCGGACAACGAAACCAGCCAAAACTTTTAATATCGCAACTCTGAGTCGGAGGGTGCGTAGTAGTTTGAAAGCCCGCAGCATGCATTTGACTGACAGGATTGGGAACTTTCTCTGCCCTGGGACTGTGTGTTTGTGTTTTCCTCGTCATTATCATCATCATTCGTGACAGTTGCTAGAGTGGACTGTGTAAAAATTGGACTGTGTAAAAATTGGGACTTTATATGGGCGCTGATGACCGCGCAGTTGAGCGCGCCATAAACCAAACATCATCATCGCGTGAATGACAGAGAGCTGAGGCCTTTACTTACGTCATCGCAATCGGCATTGAACATACATTATCGATGCTATATTGTGCACTCTTTTGGAGTAAACAAGGAAAAAGAAAGTGTAGTATTAATTCCATTCCGTCGTTGGCTGATTGATACAGTAACCGGTTTTCAGGCTTACTGTTGAAAATGTTTCTTTTTTTTTTTTAAAGAACCACGCATTTAGCCGTGGTTAGGCCTCACCAGATTACCTAAACTGAAAAAAATGAGGCTAATTAAATAATTATAGTGTAAACATTAGAAGGCACGTTTCTAAGCTGCTATGACGACCGAACTTTCATTCAGACGGTTTTATGTTGTTGGGGCTGACGTAGAGCTTTGATAGCCGGCGCAATGAACTCCATTTGACAGTTTTACGTGAGTGTTGTTGTAGGTTTTTAATTAAATTTTTGGCCCAGCTTAGAACCATGCATTCTAATATTTATAGCATAGGTATTTAATTAGCTTCCTTGTTTCCTTTTACATAATTGGATGATACCTAACTACGACGAAACCATTATCTTTAAATGAGAATAACTAAGCAACCATGACTGTTTTAGTTTTAATATAATGGAAAAAAATTAATTTCAGTATTTTTTAATCGAAAAGCATTTTTTGTATAAAACCATAACTCGTAAGTGGATCTTACAAAAGTGAATACATAGGTTCGGCAAATTCATTAAATGTATGATCCATAAATGTAGGCAGCAGTTTTTTAGGCATGATTAAATACATAAGGACATGCAGTGTCCTCTATAGAAATTAGTGAGCATGGAAACTAGAATGAATGCAGAGCACGGACTCAGTCTGAAAACTGAATCAGCAATTGCCGGACATGCCTCCGGAAAGCAAAGTTGGAACATTTTATGTGACACTTAGCATGATGCAGACGAATGTCTTGAAACGATCTCTTGCGTGACTCTTGAGCCATTATATATCGGCAGCAGGTGCCATGCATCCTGCATTTTCGGTGTTACAAGTTGTAGGCGTCTTAACGTAAGGAAGTTTACTACAAATGACAGATGACTCGCAGTACGATGGCCATGGCTTGAGTTGCACAATACACTATCGTTCTGCTCAGTGAGCATGACAGCGCAAGTCCAGCAATCAACGGGTGTGACACTGTTGGTTAGATAAGCCCTTTCACCACGGCAAATTCATCGACCTCCGTTATTGGGTGGAGAACTGTAGGGCCCCCCCAGACAGGTCAGGCGTGCACTACACACCGGAAGCAGCTACTAGGGTAGCAGAGTACGTGTGGCGTGCACACGGGGGTTTTTTAGGTTAGAGGGACCCCCCCTTGGGCGAAACGATAAAATACCTGACGGCTTACCAGAGAGAACATCAGCATCGTCGATAAAGAACGTCCGTCCTCAGAGACCAAAAACAGGAAAAGTTAACGTAATATTGGTAAACTGCAGGAGTATCCAGGGCAAGGTTCCTGAATTAGTATCGCTTATTGAAGGAAATAGTGCGCATATAGTATTAGGAACGGAAAGTTGGTTAAAACCGGAAGTGAACAGTAACGAAATCCTAGACACAGAATGGAATATATACCGCAAGGATATGATAAACGCCAATGGTGGAGGAGTATTTATAGCAGTAAAGCATTCAATAATATCCAGTGAAGTTATTAGCGAATGCGAATGTGAAATAATCTGGGTTAAGTTAAGTATCAAAGGTGGGTCAAATATGATAGTCGGATGCTTCTATAGACCACCTGCATCAGCAACCGTAGTAGTTGAGCGCCTCAGAGACAACCTGCAGAACGTCGTGAAGAAGTTTCGTGATCATATTATTGTAATAGGGGGAGACTTCAATCTACCAGGTATAGAATGGGATAGTCACACAATCAGAACTGGAGCCAGGGACAGAGACTCTTGTGACATTATCCTGACTGCCTTGTCCGAGAATTACTTCGAGCAGATAGTTAGAGAACCAACTCGTGAAGCTAACGTTTTAGACCTCATAGCAACAAATAGACCGGAACTTTTCGACTCCGTGAATGTAGAAGAGGGTATCAGTGATCATAAGTCAGTGGTTGCATCAATGACTACAAGTGTAATAAGAAATGCCAAGAAAGGAAGGAAAATATATTTGCTTAACAAGAGTGATAGGGCACAAATCGCAGAATATCTGAGTGACCACCATCAAACGTTCATTTCTGAGGAAGAGGATGTGGAACAAAAATGGAAAAAATTCAGAAACATCGTCCAGTACGCCTTAGATAAGTTCGTACCGACTAAGGTCCAAAGCGAGGGGAAAGATCCACCGTGGTATAACAATCATGTACGAAAGGTACTACGGAAACAAAGAAAGCTTCATCATAGGTTTAAGAGTAGTCGAATCATAGCTGATAAGGAAAAGCTGAACGAAGCGAAAAAGAGCGTAAAGAGAGTAATGAGAGAAGCATTCAACGAATTCGAACATAAAACATTGGCAAACAATCTAAACAAGAACCCTAAAAAGTTTTGGTCATATGTAAAATCGGTAAGCGGATCTAAATCCCCTATTCAGTCACTCGTTGACCACGATGGCACCGAAACAGAGGACGACCGAAGAAAGGCAGAAATACTGAATTCAGTGTTCCGAAACTGTTTCACTGCGGAAAATCGTAACACGGTCCCTGACTTCAGCCGTCGCACGGACGCCAAAATGGAAAATATTGAAATAAACGATATCGGAATTGAAAAACAACTGCTATCACTTAGTAGCGGAAAAGCATCCGGACCAGACGAGATACCCGTAAGATTCTACAGTGATTATGCTAAAGAACTTGCCCCCTTTCTATCAGCAATTTATCGTAGATCTCTGGAAGAACGTAAAGTACCTAGCGACTGGAAGAAAGCGCAGGTCGTTCCCATTTTCAAGAAGGGTCATAAATCAGATGCGAATAATTATAGGCCTATTTCGTTTACGTCAATCTGTTGTAGAATAATGGAACATGTTTTATGTTCTCGTATTATGACGTTCTTAGATAATACAAATCTCCTTCATCATAACCAACATGGATTCCGCAAACAGAGATCATGTGAAACTCAGCTCGCCCTATTTGTCCAAGAAATTCACAGTGCCGTAGACACTGGCGAGCAGATTGATGCCGTATTCCTGGACTTCAGGAAGGCATTTGATACGGTTCCGCACTTACGTTTAGTGAAAAAAATACGAGCTTACGGAATATCGGACCAGGTTTGTGATTGGATTCAGGATTTCCTAGAAGAAAGAACACAACATGTCATTCTTAACGGTTCAAAATCTGCAGATGTAGAGGTAATTTCGGGAGTACCGCAAGGAAGCGTGATAGGACCTTTATTGTTTACAATATACATAAATGACTTAGTTGACAACATCGGTAGCCCCGTGAGGCTATTTGCAGATGACACGGTTGTCTACAAGAAAGTAGCAACATCAGAAGACTCGTACGTACTCCAGGAAGACCTGCAGAGGATTAATGAATGGTGCGACAGCTGGCAGCTTTCCCTAAACGTAGATAAATGTAATATAATGCGCATACATAGGGGCAGAAATCCATTCCAGTACGATTATGCCATAGGTGGTAAATCATTGGAAGCGGTAACGAGCGTAAAATACTTAGGAGTTACTATCCGGAGCGATCTGAAGTGGAATGATCACATAAAACAAATAGTGGGAAAAGCAGGCGCCAGGTTGAGATTCATAGGAAGAATTCTAAGAAAATGTGACTCATCGACGAAAGAAGTAGCTTACAAAACGCTTGTTCGTCCGATTCTTGAGTATTGCTCATCAGTATGGGACCCTTACCAGGTTGGATTAATAGAAGAGATAGACATGATCCAGCGAAAAGCAGCGCGATTCGTCATGGGGACATTTAGTCAGCGCGAGAGCGTTACGGAGATGCTGAACAAGCTCCAGTGGCGGACACTTCAAGAAAGGCGTTACGCAATACGGAGAGGTTTATTATCGAAATTACGAGAGAGCACATTCCGGGAAGAGATGGGCAACATATTACTACCGCCCACATATATCTCGCGTAATGATCACAACGAAAAGATCCGAGAAATTAGAGCAAATACGGAGACTTACAAGCAGTCGTTCTTCCCACGCACAATTCGTGAATGGAACAAGGAAGGGGGGATCAGATAGTGGTACAATAAGTACCCTCCGCCACACACCGTAAGGTGGCTCGCGGAGTATAGATGTAGATGTAGATGTAGAAAGTCGTACCAAATAGGAGGAGAAAAATCCGATTTAATTGTTCTGAGGCCAAAAACCGCATAAAACGCCGAATATCAACGCTTTATAACTCTCGCGAGACTGGAACAAGACGTATTCAGTATGCTGTCCAGCGTTTTTCTGTCACAAGTTGTATTCGAGGAACAGCTCATTCCACAGCAAAATCGGAGAGTCTCGGGAGTGACGTTCTAAATGCGTTGCGCGAAGACTGCCTTGAACTGAGCCATGTTCCTAACTGGAGTACTGAACACAACATCTTTCAGATACTCTCCCAGCTAGAAGTCTCGCGGATTAACATCACATGATGTGGACGACTAGGCTGTACAGAAATGACGGCTGCAAAGTCTTACTTTCCGAAATGCCTCTGCAGCAGCCGCTTCACTGGCTTTGCTATCTGGGGAGGAGTGGCATCTAGCATGAAAACACATCCACACTGTTGTATGGTTGGGCAGACGCTGGTGTGCCAAAGAGTGTCACAGGGTTTACCAGTGACTCTACTGCTAACAGGACCCGTGGATCTCATCTTCTCGAAGAAATGGGGCCGTACGATAAACGTTGCTGTCAACCCGCACCACACAGGCACCTTTTCAGGATGAAGTGATACCGACTGATTTGCGTGCGGTTCTGCGTGATGCTCTGTCCTTCGAGACGGAAATGGGCTTCGTTTGTTCGTAGAATGTTCCACGGCCATTCATAGTCCCCCTCCATCCAAGCAAGAATTTCGAGAGCCAACTTTTGTCTCGCTGGCAGGCCAGCAACAAGTAACTCCTGAAAGTGGGTGATTTTGTATGGATGGCAATGCAGAGTTTTATGCACCATGCTCGCAGGTATGTTCAACGTTGGAGCAATCTCCCGTGCAGTGCATATCTGTACATCACCGCTCGACTCTCGCCCAATGCTGTGTCCACATCTTCGACAGACTTCTCCAAACCCTTAGCAGACATCGGACCAGTGCCTTTTTTCATATCGCTGTGTGTCCAAAACATCTGGAGGACCACTGGCGCACAGACATCGTTCTTCTAAAGAGGCTTACCGGCAGTGCGTGATCCCAAGGAGACAGTCATCATGTAGGGCCTCTCGGACGAAAACTGAGAAACAACCTGTGCCACGCGTCTGTTGCTGTGGATATTTTGACTCATACAGCTCCATCTAAAGATCAATTTTTCGTTCAATTCTTTTGTTCCACTACGTTTGTCTAATTTGACGTCATTCTGTGGTCCTATTTCTACAGCGGTTTTGAAGCTGTGTAACGTTCTTTAAAAAAATGAAATAATAAACCTTACGATTACGTTGAATGAATGCCTGATCTGTGGAATGAGTACTGAACTCGAAATGCGTTGCGTGCTGTAAGGGCAAGTGGTGTGCTTACTATGTGTTATTGTTAGCAAAACTTTACATGAATTGATTGGGCAATGCGTCTCCCAATACCAATAAAGAAATACAGTCATTGCAAAATACATTCAGCCCCTGGCCCTGACCAAAATTGATAACTTTGGTCCCCGTGCACATATTCAATAAGTTAAAGTGTCTTACCTCTAGACCAGCAACGGTGGAAATCGATATATTCTGCTTTCTCGCAAGAAATATGAATGCTAGCTACAGGTTCAGCAGTGTGCAATGTTGGCCATAATACTTGAAATGCGCATGAAATTCTTTTGGCTGATAAACGAGGACATTTAAGATAAACCAACTTCTTTTAAAAAATATATGACGTGGACAGTAAGATGGTACTGATTATGGTGATTTACTAACAATGAGTTTTTTTAATTTTTTTAAGCGGAGTTATATTACAAGCTAATTTTGGCTTCTCAAAAATATCTGACAACTGAAGTTACATTACTCACAATTGATTCATAAACAATGAGATTTAAACAGCAAATATTATCTAACTTCATTACTCCAACATAAATGCAAATCATCAAATTACATATAGCTCTGTTAACAAATCTTAGAAGCAATATCGAAACAGCTTACGTACATTCTGGGAATACTCAACAATTAAAAATTATCAGCCAATACTAATGCGTTGGCAAAATCAGAAATCAAAATTATTTAACATCTTTACCTTGCTTATAAGAAGACCTCTGCTTCCATTTTCAACAATATTGATATACCTAAATTATTTTAACGCTTGGTGGCTTCACACAGCACACCACAAAAACTAGACCCAGAAGAAGGCCACTGAAATCGTGGCAGAAACGTTGGCTTTTCTATAGCAGCAGTAGTTTTTACATTATGACGCGGTACCAAATCCAGAAAACTTTTATGTAGACTGACTCTGGCCGCGGAAGCCTATGCAATTATATTTATTTCTGTATGTACTTCGCCACCAGACGCTCAGAACAAAAGAGCTCCCCGTAAGCCCGTATCTGCACCGATCGAGTCTCTTGCAAAAGCCACAGAAGACGGACAGCTGTGGCTTAACTAAAGTGTTTTCTGTGCTTTAAAAGAATTGTTCTAATTACAGACTAACAGCAGAGGGACGCTACAGAGCCACGGGCGCCTGATGTACTTTAGCTAAACCTGACAAGCAGTTTCGTTACAGACAAGTGGGCGTTGTTGAACTGTAGCCATCTCGACAACTCAGGAATGCGGAGAAACGTCCGGAGGAATTCTCAGCGGATTTCACAAGAAAATCCGCCCTGTAAGCACTAGGGAACCAGCAGCACTAGTGCGGAGTGCCGTTACACAAGAGGGCGTGGAAGCAACGTTGGAGATCCCATGTCACTCGCCAGCGGCAGCCTGGCGACTTTTCAACTCAAAAGATCCGAACCCTGCACGATGACTGGTGGATGTGATTACACAGCGTCGATCGTTTATTGGGTGAGACTGCAAACTGAGCCCGCCCATGACAAACACGACAGGAAGGTAAAGTCAGCGCACAAGGGACACAAGGAGGACAAATGAATGACCAAGCGGCGACGGCCTGGTGATCAATGAATGGTCGACAAGCAAGTACGTGAAGAGCAGTGATCAATGTGTAATGAGTTGCAAAACTGTGACAAATGGGGACTGAGTGTCGTTCTGTTCATCAGATGAACCGACAAGTCTGAGCATTCATAGTTCATGGTGTGGCCTGCTCATTTAGAGATGATGTAAATATTTGTAATTTAAATGCTTTCTTTTAATAAGTAAGGGCCGCGCAGGATTAGCCGAGCGGTCTATGGGGCTGCAGTCATGGACTGTGCGGCTGGTCCTCCCTCGGGCATGGGTGTGTGTGTGTTTGTCCTTAGGATAATTTAGGTTAAGTAGTGTGTAAGCTTAGGGATTGATGACTTTAGCAGTCAAGTCCCATAAGATTTCACACACTCACACACACAATTAGTATAATTCCATTAGGTATACACGCGATCCACAGTCATATTTTATATCGCAAGCAGGATAGGTCGATTAGCAAGGGTGAGGATACAAACTCCACATATTGGTAAAGTTTTCGTTAATTTTTTTTGTTCCATGATGTTGCCTCCTGCGTCAATAACAATAATATGCAGTTCGAATTTGACGTCATTCTGACCAGTGGTTCTCTTTCTATTGTGTTTACAAACTGGGGCTTTAATTGCGGGCACAGTGTATTACAATCACCACTCCAGACAAAAAAATTACTAACTCCAGGAGACATCTTGCCACAACTGCTTGCTTTGATAATGACCCCATTTCGGCGAGGGGAAGTGTCTACAAGTTTTTTATGTTTATTTATTTCTTTATTGTTCCGTGGGACCAAATTAAGGAGAAGTCTCCATGGCCATGGATAAAATGAAATGTAAGAAACATATTCAGGCGACAATTCGTAAGTTTAAGTAACGAAAATCAACAATGTAACGCTGGAATTTGCTTAATTTCAGCTCTTCCAGGAGCTCCTCGACAGAAGAAGGCGTGAGCCATGAGGAAACTCTTCAGTTTACACTTCAAATCGTATGGGCTACTGCTAAGATTTTTGAGTTCTAGTGGTATCTTATTGAAAATGGATGCAGCAGAATAGCGCACTCCTTTCTGCACAAGAGTGAAGGAAGTGCATTCAACATGCAGATTTGATTTCTGCCTAATATTAACTGAATGAAAGCTGCTAACTCTTGGGAATAAGCTAATATTGCTAACAACAAACGACATTAAAGAAAATATGTACTGTGGTGGCAATGTCAGAATTCCCAGGCTATTGAATAGGGGTCGACAAGAGGTTCTCAGACTTACACCACATATAGCTCTAACAGCCCGTTTTTGAGCCAAAAATACCCTTTATGAATCAGAAGAATACCCCAAAAAATAATACCATATGACATAAGCGTATGAAAATATGCGAAGTAGACTACTTTTCGTGTCGAACTGTCACTTATTTCAGATACTGTTCTAATTGTAAATAAAGCAGCATTTAGTTTCTGAACAAGATCCTGAACATGGGCTTTCCACAACAGCTTACTATCTATCCGAACGCCTATTTTTTTTTTTTTTTGGTCATCAGTCTACTGACTGGTTTGATGCGGCCCGCCACGAATTCCTTTCCTGTGCTAACCTCTTCATCTCAGAGTAGCACTTGCAACCTACGTCCTCAATTATTTGCTTGATGTATTCCAATCTCTGTCTTCCTCTACAGTTTTTGCCCTCTACAGCTCCATCTAGTACCATGGAAGTCATTCCCTCATGCCTTAGCAGATGTCCTATCATCCTGCCCCTTCTCCTTATCAGTGTTTTCCACATATTCCTTTCCTCTCCGATTCTGCGTAGAACCTCCTCATTCCTTACCTTATCAGTCCACCTAATTTTCAACATTCGTCTATAGCACCACATCTCAAATGCTTCGATTCTCTTCTGTTCCGGTTTTCCCACAGTCCATGTTTCACTACCATACAATGCTGTACTCCAGACGTACATCCTCAGAAATTTCTTCCTCAAATTAAGGCCGGTATTTGATATTAGTAGACTTCTCTTGGCCAGAAATGCAATTTTTGCCATAGCGAGTCTGCTTTTGATGTCCTCCTTGCTCCGTCCATCATTGGTTATTTTACTGCCTAGGTAGCAGAATTCCTTAACTTCATTGACTTCGTGACCATCAATCCTGATGTTAAGTTTCTCGCTGTTCTCATTTCTACTACTTCTCATTACCTTCGTCTTTCTCCGATTTACTCTCAAACCATACTGTGTACTCATTAGACTGTTCATTCCGTTCAGCAGATCTTTTAATTCTTCTTCACTTTCACTCAGGATAGCAATGTCATCAGTGAATCGTATCATTGATATCCTTTCACCTTGTATTTTAATTCCAATCCTGAACCTTTCTTTTATTTCCATCATTGCTTCCTCGATGTACAGATTGAAGAGTAGGGGCGAAAGGCTACAGCCTTGTCTTACACCCTTCTTAATACGAGCACTTCGTACTTGATCGTCTACTCTTATTATTCCCTCTTGGTTGTTGTACATATTGTATATGACCCGTCTCTCCCTATAGCCTACCCCAACTTTTTTCAGAATCTCGAACAGCTTGCACCATTTTACATTGTCGAACGCTTTTTTCCAGGTCGACAAATACTATGAACGTGTCTTGATTTTTCTTTCGCCTTGCTTCCATTATTAGCCGTAACATCAGAATTGCCTCTCTCGTCCCTTTACTTTTCCTAAAGCCAAACTGATCGTCACCTAGCGCATTCTCAATTTTCTTTTCCATTCTTCTGTATATTCTTGTAAGCAGCTTCGATGCATGAACTGTTAAGCTGATTGTGCGATAATTCTCGCACTTGTCAGCTCTTGCCGTCTTCAGAATTGTGTGGATGATGCTTTTCCGAAAGTCAGATGGTATATCGCCAGACTCATATATTCTACACACCAACGTGAATAGTCGTTTTGTTGCCACTTCCCCCAATGGTTTTAGAAATTCTGATGGAATGTTATCTATCCCTTCTGCCTTATTTGACCGTAAGTCCTCCAAAGCTCTTTTAAATTCCGATTCTAATACTGGATCCCATATCTCTTCTAAATCGACTCCTGTTTCTTCTTCTATCACATCAGACAAACCTTCACCCTCATAGAGGCTTTCAATGTATTATTTCTACCTATCTGCTCTCTCCTCTGCATTTAACAGTGGAATTCCCGTTGCACTCTTAATGTTACGACCGTTGCTTTTAATGTCACCAAAGGTTGTTTGGACTTTCCTGTATGCTGAGTCTGTCCTTCCGACAATCGTATCTTTTTCGATGTCTTCACATTTTTCCTGCAGCCATTTCGTCTTAGCTTCCCTGCACTTCCTATTTATTTCATTCCTCAGCGACTTGTATTTCTGTATTCCTGATTTTCCCGGAACATGTTTGTACTTCCTCCTTTCATCAATCAACTGAAGTATTTCTCCTGTTACCTATGGTTTCTTCGCAGCTACCTTCTTTGTACCTATGTTTTCCTTCCCAACTTATGTGATGGCCCTTTTTGAGATGTCCATTCCTCTTCAACTGTACTGCCTACTGCGCTATTTCTTATTGCTGTATCTATAGCGTTAGAGAACTTCAAACGTATCTCGTCATTCCTTAGTACTTCCGTATCCCACTTCTTTGCGTATTGATTCTTCCTGACTAATGTCTTGAACTTCAGCCTACTCTTCATCACTACTATATTATGATCTGAGTCTATATCTGCTCCTGGGTATGCCTTACAATCCAGTATCTGATTTCGGAATCTCTGTCTGACCATGATGTAATCTAATTGAAATCTTCCCGTATCTCCCGGCCTTTCCCAAGTATACCTCCTCCTCTTGTGATTCTTGAACAGGGTATTTGCTATTACTAGCTGAAACTTGTTACAGAACTCAATTAGTCTTTCTCCTCTTTCATTCCTTGTCCCAAGCCCATATTCTCCTGTAGCCTTTTCTTCTACTCCTTCCCCTACAACTGCGTTCCAGTCGCCCATGACTATTAGATTTTCGTCCCCCTTTACATACTGAATTACCCTTTCAATATCCTCATACACTTTCTCTATAGGAACTTGAACTGTTCCGTCTCGCTTATAATATGCCCATTCTGTCTGATCAAAATATCGGTTCTTGTTGAATTGTGAGTTAGAAACTGTAAAAACTGAGTCTTACTGTGATTTAACATCATATTATTTTCCACAAGCCACGAAATTATTTCATGAACTACATTATTTGATAATGTTTCAATATTACACACAAGATCCTTCACTACCAAGCTGGTGTCATCAGCAAACAGAAATATTTTTGAATCACCTGTAATACTAGAAGGCATATCATTTATATAAATAAGAGACAGCAGTGGCCCCTTGGGGAACGCCCCACTTAACAGTGCCCCATTGGGACTGAACATCATTACCACTCTCAATATTGCGGAGAATTACGTTCTGCTTTCTGTTCTTAAAGTAAGAGGCTAGCCAATTGTAAGCTACTCCCCTTACTCCATTGTGGTCCAACATCTGCAGTAATATTTTGTGATCAACGCAGTCAAAAGCCTTCGTTAGATCAAAGAAAACACCTAGCGTTTGCAACCTTTTATTTAATCCGTCCAAAACCTCACAGAGAAAAGAGAATATAGCATTTTCAGTTGTTAAACCATTTCTAAAACCAAACTGCACATTTGACAGCAAATTACGTGGATTTAAATGCTCCAGTAACCTTGTATATACAACCTACTCGATAACTTTAGGAAGCACCGATGGCATAGAAATAGGTCTATAATTGTCAACATATCCATGTCTCCCTTTTTATAAAGTGGCTTTACTACCGAGTACTTTGATCGGTCAGGAAACCGACCACTCCTAAAGGAAAAGTTACAGATATGGCTAAGTACTGGGCTAACATACATAGAACAATACTTCAGTATTCTGCTAGATACCCCGTCATATCCATGAGAGTTCTTGGTCTTTAGTGATTTAATTATTAACTCAATCTCCTTCTTGTCAGTATCATGGAGTAGCATTTCAGGTAACAGTCTCGGAACACTTTTTTCTTCGAGCGCTCTATGATTCCCTGTTGGGACTAGGTTTCTATTTAGTTCACCTGCTATATTCAGAAAGTGATTATTAAATAGTGTACATATATGCGACTTATCAGTAACAGGGACATTCCCACGACGCACTGATTCTATATCCTCGACCTGTCTCTGCAGACCAGCCACTTCCTTTACGACTGACCATATGGTTTTAATTTTATCCTGAGAGTTAGGTATTATTAGGTTCGTGATATCCAGCTGAAAGCACTCATCGTTAGTAAGATCCTGTAGGACCAAGGTGATGCGAAGGTGTCGTCTGCTTTTCACCTGATGTTCCAGATAGACTCAAACATTTTGTGGAGGATTAACATTGGGTGATTTATTTGTATAGTCAAGGTACAATACAATGGCTTAGGCTTTACAAACTAGGAACATGTATGTGCTGTCCTGTCAACACAGCTGATGTCTTCTTGCAAGACGGGGGTGTCCACAGGGCACTCAAGATGGAGAAGCAAGGAGAACTCTTAGTCACAGAGAATGTTGAAACAAACATCCAGGTTAGCAACGCAGCAACGGGGCTTAAAACAGCAAACAACCGTTTGCAACCTCAACTGCACCCTCCACACAATCGGGTTAAGCGCCACATTGGGCCCTAGGTACACTCAATACTTTGCATCATTTGATATGTCTGCCCTGTTTGGCTCATTGCAGATGTGAAGACTTATGCGACGCTGTGAGCAATGTCGTGTTGCGAGATATCCAAATCGAGTAGCCATCCCACACATTTCCTTTCGCAACGTTCGCTAAGAGTGTGGTGTCACCACCAGACACCACACTTGCTAGGTGGTAGCCTTTAAATCGGCCGCGGTCCGTTAGTATACGTCGGACCCGCGTGTCGCCACTATCAGTGATTGCAGACCGAGCACCGCCACACGGCAGGTCTAGAGAGACTTCCTAGCACTCGCCCCAGTTGTACAACCGACTTTGCTAGCGATGGTTCACTGACAAAATACGCTCTCATTTGCCGAGACGATAGTTAGCATAGCCTTCAGCTACGTCATTTGCCACGACCTGGCAAGGCGCCATTACCAGTTACTATTGATGCTTGAAAACATGTACCGTCAAGAGCGATGTTCACCATTTACGGATTAAAGTTAAGTATTCCAAAAGCTACGTCCTTTTTTGCTAAAGTCTAACTTCCTTGTCCTGTTCCAGACCTCACGCCAGCCTGAGTGAGCTAAAACGCGTGCCTTTCGGCTTCCTCTCGTAGTGGGTTGGCTCTCTTGCCAATCCACAACAAAGAGAGTGGCTCAGATTGACCTGCATTCACTTACAGCAAATTTCTACCGGGTTAGGAACTGATGGTCCTTGTCAGGCGTGGCCATCGTCTCTGGTGACGCAGTGTTTCATAGATACGAGTTGTAAGACACGCTGAGCAGTACACCAACAAATCAAACGACTTTATTTACGTTGGGGTCACGAACACCTCCAGCACAGTTACTTTTTTTATGCCATATATTGACAAGTTCCGACTTCGACCTAACTTCCAGTGCTGATTCTACACAGTCGACTGTCACGTATACAGCACTCCATTGTCATGACTATTTCCTACATCACACATGGCCCCCAAAACCACTTTTAACGTGCTGTCCTGGTAGATTATAATGCCTTAGAAAACCCTTGTGCCAATACAGGTAAAACGAAGGTTGATTTGAGAGCTATAGGGAGTTTATTCCCCATATTTAACTCAAGAGCACACAAGGGACAACAGACTGACAAATATGTTGCAGACTGCTACAAATGTGTAATAGGATACTGATGGCAACTTTGATCCACGGATGAAATGATCTTCGCTATGTACATACAGTGAGGTGTCGTGCATAGGATATAGTGTACCTAGAAACTGTCTACAATGTATGTATTGCTAGACATGAGACTGCGTTCTGTGAAGCATTTGTAAATATTTCGAGTTCAACAAATATGCAACTTTGATCCACTGGTGAAATGATCTTCGCTATGTACATACAGTGAGTTGTTGTACATAGGAGGTGATAGTGTACCTAGGAATTGCCTACAATGTTTGTATTGCTACACTTGAGACTGCTTTCTGTGCAGCATTTGTAAATATTTCGAGCTCTAAAAATACAAGTGGTCTACAACATACTAAAGCTGTTTCGAATATATTGTTATTTCTTCAGTTACAGGATTTTAGGTACGAAAAATTTTATAAATTTTTAAACCAGTTATATAACGTATGGGTGATAGTCATATTTCAGCGGTCGTGCATCATTTTGCGCTTTCAAACCCAAGAAAGTCATTCAATTTAAATGACTTTCTTAAATGTGTTAAAAATTTAACCTACCTTGAAATGGAAATTTATGTTAGTAACCAATAGCTTCATTTTCAAAATTTATTTAGCTTGTAAATGGTTTTTGATAATACTTCAGCTTGATTTGTTTTCTCTTATTGGTTATTTGTGTGTTGTACAGCAATAATGTAACAGATAAGCAAGTAAAAGCAATATTGTCTAAATCTTATCTATTGCAACGCTTTTAAATTTCATTAAAATAATTGTTCCTAGATACATGACCACGTTGTACCTTCGAACGTGTTTTTACATTTGATAAAAAAAAAACGCAGTTTTCTGAATTAAATATCGAACTTTCCTAACTCCAGAAACCCACTGCAGCACATAAAAGTGAATTCCATAGCTGAAACATGGAATGAGAAAATACAGACTAAGCCAAAAAGACTCACCATGAAGAAATTATCCAAATGGAACTGAAACCGGTATTTGCGATGTACATATATGGGCAAACAAACGATTACCATTTCAGAAAAACTGGATGATTTATTTAAGGGAAAGAATTTCAAAACTCGAAAAATAACGCGTTGAACCACTTTTGGTCCTTAAGCAAGTAGTTATTCGGCGAGACATTTCATTAATAGAGTTGTTGGGTGTCCGTCTGAAGGATATTATGCCAAATTCTGTCCAATTGGAGGGTTAGATCGTCAAACTCCCAGGTTGATTGGAAGGTCCTGCCCATAACGCCCCAAACGTTCTGAATTGGTGAGATATGCGGCGACCTAGCTGACCTGGTAGAGTTTTGCAAGCGTGAAGACAAGCTATATGAACTCTCGGCATGTGCGGTCGGACATTATCTTGCTGAAATATAAGCCCAGGATAGCTTGCCATGAATGGCAACAAAACGTATCTTAGAATATCGTCGACGTAACGCTGTGCTGTAAAGGTGTCGCTGATGACTACCAAACGGGTCTTGCCTGCTATGAACAAAATGGTAGCGCAGGCCATCACTCACAGCTGTTAGGCCGTATGGCGAGCGACAGTCAGCCTTGTACTCCACCGCTGCCCAGAGCACCTCCAAACTCTTCTTCGGCCTAGAAACTAATTGACTGGAACAGAATTGTCTTAAGTGATGAATCGCGCTTCGAAGTAAGCCCAACTGATCAGCTAAGACGTCTTTGGTGACGATATTGTACGTCCCGTTTCGTTTCCTTCATGGCATGTTATCCAGGGTTTATATTGCAGCAAGACAATGTCCGTCCGCACGCGACTTTAGTTCATGTTGCTTGTCTTCGTGCTTGCCAAATCCAATCTTGACCAGCTACGTCACCGGATCTCTTCCCAGTTTAGAAAGTCTGGAACAATTTGGACAGGGCACCCTCAACCACCTCCGGATTTTATCTAAGGCGCCAGCTGGACAGAATTGAGCACGATACAGCTCAGGAGCACGTCCAGCAATCTGCATGAGGGCCGGAGGTCGACCAGCGTGTTATTGACTTAATCAATTTGTGAAGCTATTTCTTTGAATGAATCATCCAATTTTTTAAGTTGTAATCATTCGTTTGTACATCTATACAGCATTTATAGAGTTCCGTCCGACTAGGATAATTTCTTTTTTCGTTGTGTCTTGTGTGTGGTCATTACAGATTTGGCTACAGGCGAAAATGACCCAAGGTACAACACCCTCTTCTACCATTTGATCACTTCAACCACCTATTTTCATTTCTAAGTACAATAATAAAGGACTCTATGGGTACAAAGACGTCAATCCTTTCGACATAGCTATAACGTGGAATGTTAGTGGTACTTTTGTTATATACATCGTTCGAAATGGAAATGAGCGTTTGGCGTCATTGGCTCGCCGCCTTGGTGCAGGTCTTACTACATTCGACGCCACATTGGGCCGTATGGGCATGAAATGATGATGAAGAGAACACAACACCAAGTCCCATAGCGGAGAAAATCCCCGACCCAGCCGGGAATAGAACCCGGGCCCGTAGGACCGCAAACCGTCACGCTGACCACTCAGCTATCGGGGCGTACATATACATCGATGAAGAACATTAAATCACGTCTTAAAGTTTCATGTTACGTTACTAATGCTGTGGATATTCGCTGCTGGTAGTACTCGTTCCGTTTCAGTTACTGCCCTGTCTTAATCGCCGAAAATTGACGATACCCTCCTATAAACTGTCTCGAGTGTACGCTGAAGGAGTAGCGAGACCTGTAAATGCACTGCTACACATTCGGTGAAATCGTTCTTCTTCAGCTAATTCGATTACATGAGAGCATGTTTCTTCTCTCGGAACTAAAATGTAAGCCCTAATATGGTATTTCTAATATTTGTTTATTTGTCGACTTATTACAATAAAGACAGGAAGCTAATCTGAAGAAGATGAGCAGCACTCCAATTACGAATATTAACTTAAAAGCACCGGCTATATCTTCTGAAAGAACTTTTCCTACTAATCAGAAAGTGCTATACACGTATTTCAGCCTTTTAGAAAGTCTGCTACATCGTAAGAATAGTAAAACATGAAAGTCTGGCATATTACCATAAAGTTGTAATGTGTTGCTTACGGGAGGAAACCCACATAGCACTTTAAACACGAAAGATGATGAGAGTGAAAGCAAATGTGAATCATGTCCGTCCCCTCTGCGATAATTACTCGTCGCCAATAGCTCCATGAACGTCGACCTCCACTGCCTCGTAGCATATTTGATTTCGGCGCCGTCGAAGGAAGCCTCGATGCGTTTAATGCCGCTTCGGTAGCTTGTAAGCCCACTGACCTGCAGCTCAGGCTGCCGGGGCCGTTGACCGCCGAACGAGGAGATTATGTCTCACTAGCTGCCGGTCCTGTTAAGCGCGTTCAAACTTGCTCAACTGCTCGCCGTTTTCAGAAGCGTCCGCAGGATTGTTACTCTGAGCTTATTCCATAACCGTTATATTAGTATGGGCGTTTAAAAATGTTGAACTGAGGATACTGTTACATTAAAAAGAAAGGAGACTGAATCTATTCGTGCGAAACGTAGGTCGCAAAATTTCTTTCTCTCCCTCTCTCATTTTCCTAACGTTTACCCTACTGTACGAGGTCCACTGCTTTCATGATTTATCAGACTTACTTTGTTTTAATTTCGCGCGCGAATGCCCATCCCGTCGTTACAGTTAACCTAAGTGTGCCAAGTGTCTGAGTATCATACAAACTTTATTATACACAGTTTTAACTTTTTATGCGCTGTAACAGTAACGCCATTCTCGATTCTTTAAGCATGTAAAACCTTTATGGTTGAAAAGAAATGGATGAAATGTATGACGAGATAAAAGAAATTATTCAGGTAGTGAAGGGAGACGAAAATTTAATAGTCATGGGTGACTGGAATTCGTCAGTAGGAAAAGGGAGAGAAGGAAACATAGTAGGTGAATATGGATTGGGGGGAAGAAATGAAAGAGGAAGCCGCCTTGTAGAATTTTGCACAGAGCATAACTTAATCATAGCTAACACTTGGTTCAAGAATCATAAAAGAAGGTTGTATACCTGGAAGAATCCTGGAGATACTAATAGGTATCAGATAGATTATATAATGGTAAGACAGAGATTTAGGAACCAGGTTTTAAATTGTAAGACATTTCCAGGGGCAGATGTGGATTCTGACCACAATCTATTGGTTATGAACTGCAGATTTAAACTGAAGAAACTGCAAAAAGGTGGGAATTTAAGGAGATGGGACCTGGATAAACTGAAAGAACCAGAGGTTGTACTGAGCTTCAGGGAGAGCATAAGGGAACAATTGACAGGAATGGGGGAAAGAAATACAGTAGAAGAAGAATGGGTAGCTCTGAGGGATGAAGTAGTGAAGGCAGCAGACGATCAAGTAGGTAAAAAGACGAGGGCTAATAGAAATCATTGGGTAACAGAAGAAATATTGAATTTAATTGATGAAAGGAGAAAATATAAAAATTCAGTAAATGAAGCAGGCAAAAGGGAATACAAACGTCTCAAAAATGAGATCGACAGGAAGTGCAAAATGGCTAAGCAGGGATGGCTAGAGGACAAATGTAAGGATGTAGAGGCTTGTCTCACTAGGGGTAAGATAGATACTGCCTACAGGAAAATTAAACAGACTTTTGGAGAGAAGAGAACGACTTGTATGAATATCAAGAGCTCAGATGGCAACCCAGTTCTAAGCAAAGAAGGGAAGGCAGAAAGGTGGAAGGAGTATATAGAGGGTTTATACAAGGGCGATGTACTTGAGGACAATATTATGGAAATGGAAGAGGATGTAGATGAAGATGAAATGGGAGATAAGATACTGCGTGAAGAGTTTGACAGAGGACTGAAAGACATGAGTCGAAACAAGGCCCCGAGAGTAGACAACATTCCATTAGAACTACTGACGGCCCTGGGAGAGCCAGTCATGACAAACCTCTACCATCTGGTGAGCAAGATGTATGAGACAGGCGAAATACCCACAGACTTCAAGAAGAATATAATAATTCCAATACCAAAGAAAGCAGGTGTTGACAGATGTGAAAATTACCGAACTATCAGTTTAATAAGTCACAGCTGCAAAATACTAACGCGAATTCTTTACAGACGAATGGAAAAACTGGTAGAAGCGGACCTCGGGGAAGATCAGTTTGGATTCCGTAGAAATGTTGGAACACGTGAGGCAATACTAACCTTACGACTTGTCTTAGAAGAAAGATTAAGAAAAGGCAAACCTACGTTTCTAGCATTTGTAGACTTAGAGAAAGCTTTTGACAACGTTAACTGGAATACTCTCTTTCAAATTCTGAAGGTGGCAGGGGTAAAATACAGGGAGCGAAAGGCTATTTACAATTTGTACAGAAACCAGATGGCAGTTATAAGAGGCGAGGGGCATGAAAGGGAAGCAGTGGTTGGGAAAGGAGTGAGACAGGGTTGTAGCCTCTCCCCGATGTTATTCAATCTGTATATTGAGCAAGCAGTAAAGGAAACAAAAGAAAAATTAAGAGTAGGTATTAAAATTCATGGAGAAGAAGTAAAAACTTTGAGGTTCGCCGATGACATTGTAATTCTGTAAGAGACGGCAAAGGACTTGGAAGAGCAGTTGAACGGAATGGACAGTGTCTTGAAAGGAGGATATAAGATGAACATCAACAAAATCAAAACGAGGATAATGGAATGTAGTCAAATTAAATCGGGTGATGCTGAGGGGATTAGATTAGGAAATGAGACACTTAAATTAGTAAAGGAGTTTTGCTATTTGGGGAGTAAAATAACTGATGATGGTCGAAGTAGAGAGGATATAAAATGTAGACTGGCAATGGCAAGGAAATCGTTTCTGAATAAGAGAAATTTGTTAACATCGAGTATAGATTTAAGTGTCAGGAATTCGTTCCTGAAAGTATATGTATGGAGTGTAGCCATGTATAGAAGTGAAACATGGACGATAACCAGTTTGGACAAGAAGAGAATAGAAGCTTTCGAAATGTGGTGCTACAGAAGAATGCTGAAGATAAGGTGGGTAGATCACGTAACTAATGAGGAGGTATTGAATAGGATTGGGGAGAAGAGAAGTTTGTGGCACAACTTGACTAGAAGAAGGGATCGGTTGGTAGGACGTGTTTTGAGGCATCAAGGGATCACAAATTTAGCATTGGAGGGCAGCGTGGAGGGTAAAAATCGTAGAGGGAGACCAAGAGAACAATACACTAAGCAGATTCAGAAGGATGTAGGTTGCAGTAGGTACTGGGAGATGAAGATGCTTGCACAGGATAGAGTAGCATGGAGAGCTGCATCAAACCAGTCTCAGGACTGAAGACCACAACAACAACAATGCATAGACCTAATTATTTTCCATTTATTTGTTATGTATTGTTAATCTGAAAAGCTAGTTTTTCTCCTAACATATGTTACATATAAAAGGTGATCAATATAAAACTGGTTCAGAAAACATTTCAGGCACGCTAAGATAGGTGACCTAATTTACTACATCGACCTCTGCTGCGGATGATGAAAACGAAGTTGCCTATCTTGAACTGAGTGAAATTATTTCCGTGTCAATTTCATTCTGGCCACAGTTTGTACCACGTGTGTCCGACCTGTGGACCGTAGGCCCCATTCGGCTCGGAGCACGTATCAGGGCGGCTCAAGAAGCAAGCATCTGTCACATAATAGTTGAGAAAAATCCGTTTGCATAAATTTACCCTAAAGCGAATATTTTCAATTTGAAACTCCCGCCTCACGATGCTATGCTCTCATTGATCCATCCCATTCTCAGCATTGACGCCCGAGCTTTACTTGAACCCCACAGAGTGGATTCTGAGTATGGTGATACCGTATATTTTATAGATGAAAAGTGGCTCAGCTGTGGTCAGATGTTTAAAAGATTATTCAGGATGATTCACGAAAATATGCGAATATTTTAATATGTTATTGTACAAGTAAAACTAAAGAGAAAAGTTCATATAAACATAGGTCCACAAACGTTTAATTACGGGGTTGCGGCTAACAAAAGATTTTGCCTGAAATTTGGCATCTCAACTTATATGAAGCCATCCACAACTGTACGAGGTTAAAGTAAATCACAATTTCCATTTATGTTGTTGTTATTGGTCTGGTGAATCTAATAAAACATGTCCCACACGTGTATCTTCAGTAGTTTTCCAGGATGCAATAAACGAAATTAAGATCAACCCTGTGAATCTGAGACGAGCAACAAAGTCTGTTCATACACGTGCAGCTAAATGCACTGAACTCGGTGGAGACATTTTTGAACATTTATTGTGAATGCATTGTGAAATTGTATGTACACTGTACAACTTCCTTAGCACTGAGATTTGTTTTTTCAGGTTTAATATGAATTCACGTGTGCTATGGTATTAACAAGGCAGATTATCTGACACATTCATACAGTTTCAGTTAACGTTATCACCATCATTTTTGCAAAATTAATTTCTCTGCAGCTTGTGTTGAAGTCTTTATGCAGTTGTCTAGAGTTTAAAAAACGAATTGGGCCAAGTAGCTAAGAAATTAAAAATTTTACGAAATTACTACTTTGCTTCTCTGGATTTTCTGGATAACTACTGCAGATACATGTCTGGAACATGTTTTATTAGATTCACCAGACCAATAACAACAAAAGAAATGGAAATCGTGATTTGCTTTAACCTCGCACAGTTTTGCGATGGCTTCACATTTGTGAAGTTCCTAAATTTCAGGCAAAATCTTTTATTAGCCGTAATTCCGAAACTAAACATTTGTGGAGTTATGTTTATATGGACTTTTTTCTTTAGTTTTATTTGTAGAATAACATATTAAAATATATACATATATTCGTGAATCACCCTGTACAGAATAATTAATGAAATCAAATCATTCATTGCGTCAAAAGCAAAATCTGTGCTAGTGCTTCATGACGAAAACCGGGTGGGAGATTTAGCATTTTAGTAGATTTGACTGCTCATTCAGATGACTTAAGGGGTTGTCTCCATGTAGAAAAGTACTTATCAGTACAATGTTTCAAACAATACACGCGTTCCAAATGCAACCAAAATTATGGCAAGCACAAGAAAATGCAAGCAATTTTTCATTTCAATATGTTGGCCATGGATAATTCTAAAGACTGAATTAATACAAAGTCATACTTATCGATTTGATGCCACAACATGAAAAACCTATTGCAGAAAGGCGCAATTAAAAGACACTCGCATGAGCTTTCGGCAACAGTCTTCGTCAGTAAAAGACACACACACTATGCACACACACAAACATACACACACACACACACACACACACACACAATTAAGCACACCTCACGCGTAGTCGACCGCTAACTCCAGCATCACGGGCCAGAATGTAATATCACGTGGGATGCAAGCAGCAATCTGGAGGGAGCGGGAAGAGAGATGAACGCTGTCTGGTGGAGTTTTCAAGGTCTAGACTGCCAACACGGGCAGCGTCGGGAAGTTGTAGGGCAGGGAGGTGGGGAAAAAAGTAAGGAGCATAAAAATGAGCCTGTTTGCAACTTGATCTGTGTTATTTACGGAAAATAGCAATCTGTCTTCTTCTGCACTGTTAATATTCCTACCTGGAGTTTCCATTGTTTGAAAAAAAGTTTTCAGTATTTCCGAAAAAAATAATAAAAATTTTTCTATTCATGTGACACAGTTCACAGACAATGTAGATACGTTGTCTGAAGATTTTCAGGTGGAACACATGGAGCTGCAGTCTGACATACACCTAAAAGAAAAATTCTAACAAATATCTCTGTAGAACTTAACAAATCGTACCTGCCAGAGCCAAATATCCGTTGCTGGACAGTCATGCGTCAGGTATGTCATCTTTGTTTGGAAGCATGAACGTGTGTTAACAGTTATTTTCAAGAGGTGGTCACGAGGTGTGAGCGACCGAAGCCACGAGCTGCGCACGGAGGGACTCCGCAGAGCGAAGATACCGGAGTTTCACTCCGGCTCTGCTAGCGGTATACTACGCCTTCCACATCGCTGGCAACGGGTTCTACACAACGCTGGTGACTACTTTGAAGGACAGTAACAGGTGCAAACATGTAACTCTTTTGTATCGGTTGTCAATAAATAGTTGCCACTATTTGTTCCGCCAAATTCGGTAGTAGAAGTAGATTTTGGCGAAAGACGTTAGTTCAGTTGTAAATGTACGGGGTTGGCTAAAATTGTAGAATCACAACTACTCTACATACAAAGTCAGGAAATCACAAGACACACTCATAGTTACTAAGGAATCGGTACATATTCCCGTTTCAAATGATAACAATTTTTGTTCAAGCGTTTATCAATTGTAAGCCAGTCTCTCGAAACTGGTCAAATATTTCAGGATCGTGGACTAGAATCCGCTTGGTTCGAGGCCCAACCTAAAACCGGCCAAATAACTCCCAACCGCGTTCAAATGGTTCAAATGGCTCTAAGCACTATGGGACTTAACGTCTGAGGTCATCAGTCCCCTAGACTTAGAACTACTTAAACCTAACTAACCTAAGGACATCACACACGTCCATGCCTTAGGCCACACCGGCCGGCAGGACAATTTTGTATGTTGACAATGCTGTCAACAGTCCAGAAGAATTTTATTATCAACTCACCACGTCCATTCTCAAAGGTAATTAACGCCCACGAACGTTAAAGCGGGTATTTAAAGCAAACCTGATTTGTATCCACATAGTGGTGCACTTGTGCCACTATTATGCGACTACGTAATATAATTAAGTGATTAGCACTGCAAGATCAAACATTAATGTGAGCGCAAGATAAGTGATTGCAAATGTGAATTGCTGGACATTAAGAACCGGTCTAACCGTCAGAATGTTGAACAGCATGCAAACGTGCATGCATTGTGTTGTACATATGCCGGATATCAGTTTTTGGGTCGAAGTTCCACGCCTATTCCACTCAGTCGGTCAGCACAGAGGCGGTTAATGCTGGTTGTGGATGATGCTGCAGTTGTCCGATTTTTGCTCCATTGGAGACAGATTTGCCGATCGAGCAGAGCGAGGCCAGATGTCGACACTTTGCAGAGCATGTCGGGTTACAACAGCGGTATGTGGGCGAGGGTTATCCTGTTGGAAAATACCCCCTGAAGTGCTGTTCATGGATGGCAGTACGGAAGTTCGAATCACCAAAATGACGTACTGATTTGCAGTCAGAGTGGATGGGATGACCACCAGGAAGTTCCCGCCGCCATAAATAGCAACCGTGGCGGAAATCGCAACAGACCTCCACCCTGACCTGCAATGAGCTCTCGCTTGACAGCACTGAGGACGAAAATGGCGATGGTTTGGGAAGTAACAGATTTGTAACAGTTTGTTGTATCACTGTGATGCCAACAACTGCTCAGATTGCTGCTGTAGAAGCAGTACGATGCGCCAGAGCCATACGCTGTAAACGATGGTCTTCCCTCTTGGTAGCACTGGTAGTGCCACGTGAGCGTCCGGAGCCCGGTCTTCTTGCAATCGTAATTTCTCGAGATCAGCGCTGCCAGCAGTCATGTATAGTGGCTACATTCTTGCCAAGCCTTTCTGCAGTATCGCAGAGGTAACATCCATCTTCTCGTAGTCCTATTAAACGACCTCGTTCACACACAGTGAAACGTTGACAATGACGTCTTTGTTGCGTTAAAGGTATTCTTGACTAACATCAACTCACCGCGGTCGAAAAGCTAAACACCGCAGGAGTCTACGAAATCGGTTACGAATGTGAACTGGAATATGCAGGCGAGAAGGGGCGGCCGATCAAGCACACGAATTGAAACGGTAATTGTAAAAACAACACATGTCGACTTTTTGGCAAAAAATAGATATATGCAGAGAAGCCTTCAGGATACTTAGATGCAGAATCTATGCAAAAAACACACTTGTCCTACACATATTAATGCTTTTACAGGCATACAGTTTTTCGTGTTCTTTGCAGTAACAACATGAGTCCAGGACTTATTATTGCGAGAATTGGCAGATGGCAGCACCAAACGAATATACTCGGATCTTGTTTCATGTAGTGAATAGAATGCAAGCTAGATGGCAGCACATCTGACGTCTGTGATCTTATTACCTGTGTGCATTGTTGTAGCAGCTGCGTATACAGTGTCGTTTTGTTTATAGAACACGTTTCTTTCGATTATCTATGCACAATGTCGAAGAAGAGCGGTGCGCAACCGGAACTATATAAAAGAAATGTCATATAAGCTACCAGAACGAAGGGAATTGGTTACGTGAATCACAGTGGAAGAGAAATTACTGCTGTAAAAATAGCACCTGACCGTGGTTAAGTTCAAAGGCTATGTGAATTAATCTCTTGTCTGTGTATTTTTTACTTCTTAGAGGTTCCCATCTCTTCTAAGTTTTACGGTACTTAAATATCATATGGATAATTTCCTCTATCAATAAAAAATAATTGATTTTACGTAAATAATTATTTTTGCAACTCTTTTACATTTCCTGACATTGGCATTCGTACATTAATACGTTACAGATGTAAGAAACTGTATTTCAAGAGGATCTCTGAACACGAACAGATAGATATATTCACTAAATTTCACGATTTTGAGAGTACGAACACACAAGATGGTTACCTTGCAGGACTGATCGAAAAAGAAGACGTGGTACGCAGAAGACGCCGGAAAAGTGATGGCCAGCCTAAGCCAAGAGCACTAAATTATCGATATCACGTGGTAACTGGAGATGCTGGGTGGGTCGAAGGGTGCAAAAAGGCATTTTGCAGCCTTTTTGGCATTACAAATGAACGTGTGCGACGAATTTGTAAGTGTGTGAAAAATAATGTTCACCGATGTGACAGTAGAGGATGTACTGCTTCAACCAATGCAACACCACAGGAAGTCCTATCAATAATTGAGGAGCATATTAAAACATTACCTACGAAAATCTCACATTATTCAAGCAAAGAAATGTATTACTTAAATCCTGAATTATCTGTAAAAGGCATGTACGAACTACTCATGAAGTTATATCCTCATTCCAGAGTGTCATATGGAATTTATTTAAGGGTTTTCAATGAGCGTCTTAACTTTGGGCGGCCGCATATCGATACTTGCTGCTCTTGTGAGTCACTGTCAGTGAAGATTAAGAGTCCATCATTGAACGATACTGCAAAGCGTGTGGCTGTGGCGGAACTCATGGTACATAAAAGAAGAAGCAAAAAATTCTGTTTAAAGATGGATGCTGTTAGGGAGAAGTGTGCAGAAAATGAGCATGTGGTAGCATTGTGTTTCGATTATATGCAAAATCTGCAGTTGCCTAAGCTCTCAGTACACGAAGCAAATTAACGTTAATGGATTCTGTATTACAGACCTAAAGAGCAACAGATCCAAGGCATATCTGTACCACGAAGGTACTGCCCACAAAGGACCTAACGAAGCATGCTCGTTTTTGTTTGATTACACCAGCACAGAGATACCTGCGCAAAATAACAACACAGTGGTTAGGGTAATGAACTGCCTTGTAAGTTCTGGCAGATTCAAAGATGTAATCCAGCATTTTCCTGTGCGTGTCCATGCATTTTTACCATGTGATCGTACATTTGCTTCCATAAAGCGGGTGATAAGAAGAAGAGACAGAATATATTCTTTGTATGAGTATGTTCAATGTATGGTGACATCATCCAAAAAACAAAATATTGATGTAAAGCTTGCTACCACGGAAGAGATTTTGGGTTACAAAACACGGTGGCATAAATATTATAAGCGATCCTGTTTGTCTGACGACAGTTATGAGACGAACGTGGACAAAAGCAGTAAAGTGAAATTCAAAGTGTCCTCATTAATGAGCTTCCATCACAGTGAAATGTTTCCAGGTAAACTTGACAGTTAATATCGTATTGATGGTCTCGTAAAACACCGCTTTTCATTGCGACATTCATTACAGACAGAACCAAAGTTGCCTGCAGAAATTGCATATAATAACAAAGTTGCAATCAATGTCAAAAAATTGAAAGATATGTGACAATTAATGCAATATATTCCTGATGAGCACAAAGCCTTTCATCTGGAATCGACTGAGTGGCCTTCTGTGGACACTCCTGAAGATGATTCATAATAAATTTTTGGTGTAAAATAACCTGTATAGTGTAGTGTTAATCCTTCATTGTCCTGTTAGGTGAAATAAGAAATTTAATTCCTAATGTCACGATTTACATCGTCATATCTTTAGTCTTTCCATAAAGTGTGTGCATTAACAATATTTTTCAGTTTCTCTGTAAAACAATATTAAACAATGTACAAGTAACATTGTATATTAAATTTATACATAAAGTCATTTTTGATAACATGAACAAATGTTGATGTTAAAATGTCAGTCCAAAATTTTCATCCTGCAATAACAAAATAAGTCCGTACAATAAAAAAAAATCGTTCATGCAAAGTTATTACATTTAAAGTACTTTGTTTCATTGTTAAAGCTTACCTAACATACACAGTCAATATTAAAATTAATGGATTTATCCTACTGTCCAATATTTAACGGAACGCCAGAATGAGTGCGATAGAGAGATAATGTTCCGCTTACAGGCGAAACAGCGATTTACAATTACATTGAGGAGGAAGATTAGAGAGGCGATAGAAATATCCAAGAGGCCCCCCAACATGAACAGAAGGGATGGGTACAGGCCTCCGGTGTCCTGGTTGCCAGCGCGTGTAGCTCAAGGCACATAGCACACGGGAGACCGCGGTGGCCCCGTACGACGTACACAGAAAGCAGGCACACCGCAGCCCCCACCTGGCAACAAAAGGTCTAGTACGGTATTAAATTACGTAAACAACTTTCTCCGCTGCTATGTAAGATATAAAGTTTCTCTCATTCAGCAGTCAGCTCAGCCTTGAGGAAGGCTATTTGGAATGGAGGGCGAAAAGTCGGACAATTTTGTATATTGACAACGTGGTCAACAGTCCAGAAGAATTTTATTGACAACCAACTCACCACGTCCAGTCTCGAAGGTAATTAACGCCCACGAACGTTACAGCGTGTATTTAAAGCAAACCTGATTTACATCATCATAGTGGTGCACTTGCGCCACTGTTATGCGACGGACGCGAAATTTAATTAGATACCAGCTTCCAGATGCACAACACGCCTACTGTCTTTCGTACAACTCCTGTTTGGTGCCGCGATGTTTTTTTCCGTCAGTCTGTTCTTACACAAGGAACGAATGAGGAAGCAATCATCCAAAACAAAGCTCTGCCTTATACTAGAGGCTAATACACTAACATATAGAGCATGATAAAATACAAGCTTATGTTAGAGCATGACACAAACGTGCAGTAATGAACCGCAATGACAACGTAAATCAACGTCGCTTGGATGCTGATCAACCACTCTGTCTGCCAAACAACGTCACTCAACAACTAATCAACGGCAAGGACTCCCAAACCATGTCAGTCACACACTGATGAACCACACTTTGTGTACATCCCACCTTTGTAGCAGTACACAGCAGTGAAGAGGAAAGCAGACCACATATCCTCAACTATATTAGAACATATTCGACGAACAGAAAATAACTTCACTCTGGCGATTACTGGTGTGGCAGCTGTGTCTCCTATTGCAAGCACAGCTAAGCATCATCCAAAAATGATCCCATCAGTTTGGTATCCATCCTTATTGGAACGTGACAAGCGTAGCATCCATCTGGGCGCCGTTCTCCGTAGACGTCAGTGAGAAGTCGCAGGCACTGCCAGTAACACCACAGCATCCGGCCGGCCTCATATTCCAGACGAAGCGCGGGGAAGGTGGAAGCCAGACAGCCTGCACTCTCTGCCTATAGCTCTGTGGTATCTATTTGAGACACAGCAGCAAGAGGTGGTAGGCATACTGCCTGCGCTCATTGGCTTTAGATAGGCACTGTCCTCATTGCTCAGTGGCTGTACCTCTGTGCTTGCCGAACACTGACTGTCAATCAACACACACCAGCTCGTCCACATGCAGACTGCTTCCCAAGACCCTGCGTCAGCCAAAGGTGCCTCTACTTCCTTTTCAGCAACAGGTAATAATAGCCACACTAAATTCTCGCAAGTTTTCTGACATCAATAGGCGGCAATGGCCCAGGATTTTTAAATCCATTTAATAATTTAATTAAATTGGTGATTAGATGTTTCATTTACAGCTAGCAGCAGACAGCATTCAGCGACTGTTGACTATACAGGAGATGGGAATCCTTAACAGTAAATGGTTATTACCAATTGGAATTCTCATGAAAGGCTGTTAAATTAAATTTCACGATCTGTACTACCTCATACTTGGAAACAAGGGAGAAAGATGAGATCCATGAGACAAAGAACAATGTGAATTTAAAGACATGGAGGCTATACTAAGAAGTGATCATACCACATGTGGTGTGACACCGAAGTCAGCAACGTGAATCGATACCACAGACATTAGCGAGGGCTTGCTGCAATCTGCGACAGTTAATGGGAGTCGCTCCAGAAGACCACACCTCTGTCTAAGCGTTGCAGAACCCTCACACTGAGGTCAATATAGAGCGTCGAGCACGCAAGAGCTCTGGCCAGTTCGTGACCTCACCAGAAGGGGTCAACATCATAGTGTAGGATCAACGGGTTTTTAAATTTCATGTTAATCTGTACTGTTGTAAATATGGAACATTGCATCTCAAGAAAACAGTTTGTTCATTACTACATTAAAGCGATGCTTCGCTAGTCAGTGACAGTTGTAAATTATCCAGCACTACTGAGGCACAGAAGCATATCAAAGTTGAGTAAATCTTTTATTAATTTATGTAATGAAGTGAAGTAATAGTCCATGTGAGCCGGCCGGAGTGGCCGAGCGGTTATAGGCGCTCCAGTCCGCAACCGCGCGACCGCTACGGTCGCAGGTTCGAATCCTGCCTCGGGCATGGATGTGTGTGATGTCCTTAGGTTAGTTAGGTTTAAGTAGTTCCAAGTTCTAGGGGACTGATGACCACAGCAGTTAAGCCCCATAGTGCTCAGAGCCATTTGAACCAATAGTCCATGTGTTCTAGTTCGATGAGACTTCCCCCAGGGTAATCAAAGAACCCACAGTTACCGCCAGACGTAAGTAGTTTTCTCATGTCACACCATCCCCGGCCTAAACAGAATACATAATCAATATTATGTTTAGTGGTTAGTTTAAAAAATGTTTCTAAAGAGAAGTGTCCATACCAACTACGAGTAAACAAAGACAAATTTAATTATTACTTCTGTTTTTAAAACTGAAAAAGCTTTTCCTTCCTTGCTAATATTGATGAAATATTATTTAGTTATTTTAAAGTAATACTTTCGTTTATATGCTTTTAGAGTTATGCGCATCCACTAATTGTAGAGGGGCAGATTGTGAAATTATTGATGGCTGAAAAGCGTACTCGCGCGTACGACAGATTATAAAACAAAGAAAGGCAGCAGTCATTTTGTAAAATCTCCCCAACACAAAGCCAAGGGTCGAGTGCCGCCGAAAGTGCAACAGACTGGGTGATTTAGGAGAAACGTCACGTAATTTCTGAGGTGTCTCCACATGTGAAAGTAGACCAAATAAGTCGTATAAACATGTGCCCTACTTTCGATCGTTACAGAACTGATGCACGTTGAAGACTAGACCCATTCATGAATGATTATGAAGAGAAGTGTGAATATTACTTACCTAAATACTGTGTAGGCGCTTTGGTGGACAGAATAATGGTGGAACAGATGACTGATCAATCTACATCTACATCTACATGGATACACTGCAAATTACATTTAAGTGCCTGACAGAGGGTTCAGCGAACCACTTTCACAATTCTCTATTATTCCAATCTCGTATAGCGCGTGGAAAGAATGAACACCTATATCTTTCCGTACGAGCTCTGATTTCCCTTATTTTATCTTGGTGATCGTTCTTCCCTATGTAGGTCCGTGTCAACAAAATATTTTCGCATTCGGAGGAGAAAGTTGGTGATTGGAATTTCGTGAGAAGATTCCGTCGCAACGAAAACACCTTTCTTTTAATGATGTCCATCCCAATTCCTGTATCATTTCTGTGACACTCCCTCCCATATTTCGCGATAATACAAAACGTGCTGCCTTTCTTTGAACTTTTTCGATGTACTCAGTCAGTCCTACCTGGTAAGGATCCCACACCGCGCAGCAGTATTCTAAAAGAGGACGGACAAGAGTAGTGTAGGCAGTCTCCTTAATAGGTCTGTTACATTTTGTAAGTGTCCTGCCAATAAAACGCAGTCTTTGGTTAGCCTTCCCCACAACATTTTCTATGTGTTCCTCCCAATTTAAGTCGTTCGTAATGGTAATACCTAGGTACTTAGTTGAATTTACAGCTTTTAGATTAGACTGATTTATCGTGTAACCGAAGTTTAACGAGTTCCTACAAGAATTGTTCGAAAAGTCCCCCAGTAATCTCAGTGAACTTGGCAATGCAATGGAGAGTGTGTTCCGATGCACATCCAACATCATCTTGACATGCTTTAATGCATGCAACTGCATTGGTGGTTTGAGCAACAAGTCTTTCATGTGTATCCACCTTGCTAGCGCACACATCCCCCTTTAACCAGCGCCATACACAGCAATCTAATTGGGATAGGTCGGGTGATCCGTCAGACTAGTTCGTGGGACCTCCATAGCCAATCCACTACTGATGAAATGCGTTATACAGATGCTGATATACTTGTCTCGCACAGCGAATCGGTGATACTTCATGTTGCAAATACACTTGCCATAGTTTCTCTAATGTCACGTCTTTAAAAAGTGCAGGCAGGTCATCTATCAGGAAGTGTGTGTACGCTCCGGCTGTCATGCGATTTAGAAGGAACATAGGTCATATCACCAGCTCGTCAAACTTACCGCACCAGGCATTCACTGAGACGCTAGTTTGGAATCCAGTTTTCCTAGTGTCATACGGGTTCTCCATCTCACATGTAAGAGAGTTGCAGGTGTTCATTATACCATTGTTTGTAAATGTAGCCTCATCTGTAAATAAAGTACACTACGGGCCATTAAAATTGCTACACCACGAAGATAACGTGCTACAGACGCGAAATTTAACCAACAGGAAGAAGATGCTGTGATATGCAAATGATTAGCTTTTCAGATCATTCAAATTCAAATGGCTCTGAGCACTATGGGACTCAACTGCTGTGGTTATCAGTCCCCTAGAACTTAGAACTACTTAAACCTAACCAACCTAAGGACATCACACACATCCATGCCCGAGGCAGGATTCGAACCTGCGACCGTAGCAGTCCCACGGTTCCGGACTGCGCGCCTAGAACCGCGAGACCACCGCGGCCGGCTTTCAGATCATTCACACAAGGTTTGCGCCGGTGGCAACACCTACAACGTGCTGACATGAGGATAGTTTCCAACCGATTTCTCATACCCAAACTCCAGTTGACCGGCGTTGCCTAGTTAAACGTTGTTGTGATGCCTCGTGTAAGGAGCAGAAATGCGTACCATCACGTTTCCGACTTTGATAAAGGTCGAATTGTAGCCTATCGCGATTGCGGTTTATCGTATCGCGACATTGCTACTTCCGTTGGTCGAGATCCAATGACTGTTAGCAGAATATGGAATCGGTGGGTTCAGGAGGGTAATACGGAACGCCGTGCTGGATCCCAACGGCCTCGTATCACTAGCAGTCAAGATGACAGGCATCTTATCCGCATGGCTGTAACGGATCGTGCAGCAACATCTCGATCCCTGAGTCAAAAGATGGGGACGTTTGCAAGACAACAACCATCTGGACGAACAGGTTTTACGACGTTTGCAGCAGCATAGACTATCAGCTCGGAGACCGTGGCTGCGGTTACCCTTGACGCTGCATCACAGACAGGAGCGCCTGCGATGGTGTACTCAACGACGAACCTGTGTGCACGAATGACAAAACGGCACCTTTGCGGATAAATCCAGGTTCTGTTTACAGCATCATGATGGTCGCATCCGTGTTTGGCGACATCGCGGTGAACGCACATTGGAAGCGTGTATTCGTCATCGCCATACTGGCATTTCACCCGGCGTGATGGTATGGGTTGCAATTAGTTCACGTCTCGGTCACCTCTTGTTCGCATTTGAACAGTGGACGCTACATTTCAGATGTGTTAAGACCCATGTCTCTACCCTAAATTCGATCCCTACATTTCAGCAGGATAATGCACGACCGCATGTTGCAGGTCCTGTACGGGCCTTTCTGGATACAGAAAATATTCGAGTGCTGCCCTGGCCAGCACATTCTCCAGATCTCACGCCAACTGAAAACGTCTGGTCAGTGGTGGTCGAGCAACTGGCTCGTCACAATACGCCAGTCACTACTCTTGATGAACTGTGGTATCGTGTTGAAGGTGCATGGGGAGTTTTCCCTATACAGGCCATCCAAGCTCTGTTTGACTCAATGCCTAGGCGTATCAAGGCCGTTATTACGGCCAGAGCTGGTTGTTCTGGGTACTGATTTCTCAGGACCTATGCACCGAAACTGCGTGAAAATGTAATGACATGTCATTTCTAGTGTAATATATTTGTCCAATGAATACCCGTTTATCATCTGCATTAAAGGCCAGTAGTGTATATTGCATGATGTCTGTGTGTACAGCCAACCACGCACCAAATAGTTGTCTGCTTACTTAGTCGCCTGGATGCAGACGTTACACAGGCTGCACGGGGAATAGTTACAAGCCCTCGGAGTGTAACGTTCACCACACTCGGGTTTGTGGAATGTCAAGTTGATGGCTAATGCACCGAATACTGGTGTTGGGACTCCGCTGTGCCATTGCAGTAACGTGTTCCTTTTTCTCAACGCTCTGGACCGCCTCGCATTCTGATGTTAAGTTGATACTGGGCAGTGTTCCGGATTGACGTAATGTCTGAAAGATCCTGGGATGTATCTTAGCGTAGGGGGTTCGTCGATCAGGGAAATGTGTTCGGTATTCTGTCACAGCCGCGTGGGGCTCTTCCATTATGGTGCCTGTACACAAACAACATGTGTGCGTATTCTGCATGGATAGACTGCGGTGGTTCTTTTTTACATATTGGTTTTTACAATGTTATGAGACGTTGGAGTTAGTATTATTCTGCCCGATTCACAAATGAAAAATTATTATGTCCGTGACTCATTTGTGGTATTTCTCGCAGTTTTTTTTTGCCTAACACGATGTGTTTATATTAAAAGGCACCACCCACATTCACTGTATCAAATGAGTAGTTTCATTATGTGTAACTGACTTTTGATTAATATTGGTATTTCTTTAGTGAAATTGCAATGTTGAGGAAATCCTGGCTGTTCCTGTTAAGCGGGGATGAAACAAAAGTAGTGGAGTCACTTGAATATGATTCAATGTTGCCAAAATGATTACCTAATCACGAGATTCCTCCTACATTTTAATTTATTTTTATTTGTCAAAATTTGCAAATAGTAAAATATTTATTACGACTCTGGGACATTTAGAACAATGGCGTTGACCTCTACACCAATGTTCCCCTATAAAATTTGCATAAAGCATTTAAGTCATTCACTTCATGAATATAGGATCTGTCTTAGAGTCAAACATTAGCGACACTTTTAAGTAATATTTCATTATATTTAGACTAAGTATTACATGAAACTTAGAATTTTCGTGCCTCGTCACAAAATGGCTTCTTACACTACGAAGAAACAAAAGGAAATTTAGTGATCCTTTTTCAAACGGAACAGAGTTTACAATTACATTCGCAGATCATATTAATTTGTTACGGAGTCATTGCGATTTTTCTGCGACAATATTTATTTCATTATGACGTCAGCTTTGGCATATTTGCGAATTTGTTCAATATATTTTTCATCACGTTATGTGGCGTACCGCCACAGGATGTATGCAGCTAGTTATTTTTCTTGGACGCAATGGATTTCCTCAATTTAACAACACTCATAGCAAGATAAGCACATGGCCTCACGACTGTTCAGCTATCCAACCCACGATTGCACACTAAGTCCGCTTGCACCTGTTGCCACAGGATGACGTTATAATGGCTTCAAATGCTCTGAGCACTATGGGACTAAACATCTGAGGTCATCAGTCCCCTAGAACTTAGAACTACTTAAACCTAACTAACGTAAGGAAATCACACACATCCATGCCCGAGGCAGGATTCAACGTTGGCCGTAGCTGTCGCTCGGTTCCAGACTGAAGCGCCTAGAACCGCTCGGCCACACCGGCCGGCGACGTTATAATGCTGCCATATTTTGGAGAAGCATCACAACTCTTGTAATATGGATCACTCATCTGTCCAATTCTGTCCTCGACAGCGCCTTTGGTGAATAATGCTTGCATTTGAAACTTCCTGGCAGATTAAAACTGTGTGCCGGACCGAGACTCGAACACTCGACATCAAATAAGCAGTGGTCACTTTTCCCAACCCGGCCACTTTACCCTTCTTTCTCCTACATGTGGAAAATTCCAAGTGGAAACAAATACAGAATTAGAGCTATGGGAGTGAGGTATTTGTGAGTTAGAAGTTTCAAGGAACAGGTTAAATACAGTAAATAAACCGAAAGATTGTATCATATGAATACCCAAAATTATAAGGAAGAGATCATTAGGTAGACAAGAAACATCTGGGGAGACCAGAAAAGCAATTAACCGCGTATCGAAACGCAGGTGGATGACCTCTGGACATCATCCTCCGCTTTGTGCAACATAGAAGGGCGGTTCTGGGCAGCCAGTACAGAAACGTCGAGATTGCTGCTGCTGGCTCATCAGCTCCTCAGTTGCCCTCATGACAATGTACACAAACTACGTCTCCGGTCAAGAAGAAAATTTGGTTTACAAATTTCGGTATCTGCAGCCTAATAGCCATTTCCTCGGTACACGATATTTCGACACCGTCCCTAGTTGTCTTCGTCACGTGTCGAGCGCAGTTTTCGTTGCTCGCTGTTTGGCCTCCAACCAAACAGTTTGGTTACATTCCAAAGAGCGAGCAACGAAAACTGAGCTCGGCACGTAACCAAGACAACTAGGGACGCTGTCGAAATAGCATGTACTGCGAAAAAGGCAATTCGGTTGCGAAGTAAAAAACTTATAAACTGAAACTTCCTGGCAGATTAAAACTGTGTGCCGGACCGAGACTCCAACTCTGGACCTTTGCCTTTCGCGGGCAAGTGCTCTACCAACTGAGCTACCCAAGCACGACTCTCTCCCTGACCTCACAGCTTTAATTCCGCGAGCACCTCGTCTCCTACATTCCAAACTTCACAGAAGCTCTCCTGCTAACATTGCAGAACTTGCCCGCGAAAGGCAAAGGTGCCGAGTTCGAGTCTCGGTCTGGCACACAGTTTTAATCTGCCAGGAAGTTTCATATAAAAGTAGAGTGAAAATTTCATTCTAATGTTCGCATTTGACTTCATATTCGTTCGTGGATGTGTGCAGTCCTCAACCCTGTACAGTTCTGCAACAATCGAAAATCAGACACATGTCCATTGGACTTTTTCGCTTTCTTTTCACTTGTAGAATCATACTGTATTTTCCTTTCGTATCTACCTCGCTCAGGGAACTGAGTGTTTTAAATTATGTTGAAAGGTCTCTGTTGGATTCCTTTCATGTTTAATTTGCTAAATCTGTTGTCATTTACGGCATAAATTCCTTTTCTAAATTTACTGTGGCGTTTCTGACTATCTGGGAGGAGACTGAGTAGTGGAACGTGTTACTTTTACACATAAACAAGAACGATCTGTCACACTACTACACTTTAAAACACAGTTTATATGTAATTCATGTCACACAGTCTCATACGGAACCTACATCCGCTTTCTTTTATATACTGTATATGATAAGATACTGTCATCCCCCTTCCCTTCTGTGTGAGAGGATGAATGAGCAAACGTATTTCTAGTTGCATGCTTGAGGGTAGCAGACAAGGCTGTCTGCTAGAGAACAGTAGGACCAACGTCGGAACAGGTAGCTACGCTTTCTAAAAGCAAAGAGGTTTCTATCCTTAGTATGGTCCTGTCTGTCCGTTGTCATGTTGGTATAGGAAGCTGCCCCTCTGGCCACTTCCGTTCGTATTTGTGAGCCACCCTCAGGAAGCACGCTCAGTAGTAGCGGAGGTCAGTCTGTCCGCGGCGAGCGTCTGAAGTGGTAAGATCTCCGGCCAAGCGCGTGTCTGCTAAGTCCGTAGGACAATGGATTTGTTAAGTTCAGCCTAACTGAAAATTTAATCACCTTTATTTCAGGTTTAGCTCTAAAATATCTAATGTTATCTTAAATTGCAGCGCAGTGTAATTCTCGTGTGAAGTTCAGATTATTTTCCGGTAGTTGCTTTGTGTACTACTTTGTGAGTAAAGTGGAACCACGTGTTGATCAGTAACTCTAACTAAGATCAATCTTAAATGCGAATGCTTGTGTGATTATAACGTCTCGTCTTGACAATATTTTCAATATAGCAACTTTTCTTTATGTTCAACCCACGTGGGATGTACTTTGGGAGACCAGTACCACGTGCTTATATAACTGTTTGACCCGTCAGGTTAACAGTAAGAGGTTAATAACCAGTTCGAGGTTTTTCTTTTGGAAATTGCTTTTGATCTAATTTATTTTAATTATCAAAATTATTGTGGAGTTATACGCTTTGTGTAAACCAAGTTGACCACGTAAAGCATGTGGTGTAATCATCAAAGTAGCCCTCAGCTATTCTTTTTGGGAAGATTTCACAGAGAGTTAGTATGAATTTAGTATACCAGTGTGTGGTAATTACATGACAGACAGGATTGTGCTACGAACGTAACTTCTTTGGGTGAAAATTTGAATCTGTTTGTAGTGGTTAACTTCCTCTTGCATGCGTTTCAACGTTCTTTGTGTGTTGTTTTATGAATGCAGTGTTGTATGCAGTCTCCCAATCTTGGCTCCATATTTGATGTATTCCGTAAGATTGCAATCTCACATTTTCACAATCCTAAATAAGGCACCAGTTTAGTTAGGAATCAAGTGTAATATGCTGAAGTTTCAATCTTAAAATAAATTTCCAAATATAAACTGATTTCTTTCTTTTTATTTAAATTCTCTTTTTTATATATATATTACCTGTTGTTGTATGACTATTAAAAGATTATCATTAATGTTAGTCTGTTTGGGAATTTGGTAAACCTAGACTAGATACCTGTTGAAACAGTTGCTCAATAATGCAAGGTTAACTTCCCCAGACAGCTCACAGCTTTTAACCCGCTTTTATTGGCTAGCAGTAACGCTTACATAGCAAAATAAAGCTACAACGTTACAATGTATCTGTAATATCATCACTAGCCACGCGTCCGGATTTGTAGAAAGATAAGATTAACGCAAGACTATATAGGAGAACGTCTGGGAGCTCCACGAGTGGTAAGGCCCCCCGCGGTGACCGTGACACACTCACGGTGTGATGAGCGCGCGAAGTGCGTGCCCGGCGCGATGCGATCCCGCGCTTTCTGCCGCACCCGCAGTCGCACTCGCGAGCGGGCGCGCCAGCCTAGCTGGTTAATTTAATGCGGTGCCCAGCGGCGCATTATTTCCGCCGTAAATTATGCGCATCCTCATTTAGCGGGTCGGCCGGCTGCTGCTTCGCCTTGCACCGCGGCTCGCCCTGCCGTTAACACTGCGCGACAAATGCGGCGCCGCGGGGGCACCGCTGCGACTCCCCCGCTGATAAGGAGGGGGCGCCGGCTTATCCGGAGTACTGCACTCCCCGCTGTCGCCGTCTGCACTTCCTGCTGGGAGCCGTCGCGCGCTTGGAATTACACCACGTTCTCCACTCACGTTATTACGAGTACATGAATAATAACTCTTACAGCAACTCCCCGGAAGGGCAGTGAGAAAACGGTTATAAAAAGATGTCTTAACACCGTTTAATTTACGGTGTACACCGATCAGCCAAAAGTTTATAACTGCTGCCTCACGTAACGGTGGATGCCGCCTGATAGCGTTGCAGGTACGTGGCGCGGTAACAATACAATAGAAGAGGAGCAGACAGGAACGGGGGACCACTTTTGCGAAGATATGAACTGCAGATGGGAAAATCCATTAAAATAAACGAGTCTGCAAAGGGCAGATTCTTATTATGCAGAGCCTGTGAATGAAAACGGCGATGTTCGTCGAATGTTCACGTGCTACTGTCGTGGCGACTAAGGAAAGATCTTGAATGACTGTGAAACTACACTACTGGCCATTAAAATTGCTACACCAAGCAGAAATGAAGATAATAAACAGGTATTCATTGGACAAATATATTATACTAGAACTGACATGTAATTACATTTTCACACAATTTGGGTGCATAGATCCTGAGAAATCAGCACCCAGAACCACCACCTCTGGCCGTAATGATGGCCTTGATACGCCTGGGCATTGAGTCAAACAGAGCTTGGATGGCGTGTATAGGGAAAACTGCACCTTCAACAAGATACCACAGTTCATCAAGACTAGTGAATGGCGTATTGTGACGAGCCAGTTGCTCGGCCACCATTGACCAGATGTTTTCAGCTGATGAGAGATCTGGAGAATGTGCTGGCCAGAGCAGCAGTCGATCATTTTCTGTATCCAGAAAGGCCCGTACAGTACCAACAACATGCGGTCGTGCATTATCCTGCTCAAATGTAGGGTTTCCCAGGGATCGAATGAAGGGTAGAGCCACAGGTCGTAAAACACATGAAATGTAACGTCCACTGTTCAAAGTGCTGTCAATGCGAACAAGAGGTGACCGAAACGTGTAACCAATGGCACACCATACCATCACGCCGGGTGAAACGCCAGTATGGCGATGACGAATACACGCTTCCAATGTGCGTTCACCGCGATGTCGCCAAACACGGATGCGACCATCATTATGCTGTAAACAGAACCTCGATTCATCCAAAAAAATGACGTTTTGCCATTCGTGCACCCAGGTTCGTCGTTGACTACACCATCGCAGGCGCTCCTGTCTGTGATGTAGCGTCAAGGGTAACCGCAGTCATTGTCTCCGAGCTTATAGTCCATGCTGCTGCAAACGTCGTCGAACTGTTCGTGCAGATGGTTGTTGTCTTGCAAACGTCCTCATCTGTTGACTCTGGGATCGAGACGTGGCTGCACGATCCAATACAGCCATGCGGATAAGATGCCTGTCATCTCGACTGCTAGTGATACGAGGCCGTTGGGATCCAGCACGGCGTTCCGTATTACCCTCCTGAACCCACCGATTCCATATTCTGCTAACAGTCATTGGATCTCGACCAACGCTAGCAGCAATGTCGCGATACGATAAACAGCAATCGCGATAGGCTACAATCTGACTTTATCAAAGCGGAAACGTGATGGTACGCATTTCTCCTCCTTACAAGAGGCATCACAACAACGTTTCACCAGGCAACGCCGGTCAACTGCTGTTTGTGTATAAGACAGCGGTTGGGAACTTTGCCTGCCGGAGTGGCCGTGCGGTTCTATTCGCTACAGTCTGGAGCCGAGCGACCGTTACGGTCGCAGGTTCGAATCTTGCCTCGGGCATGGATTTGTGTGAAGTCCTTAGGTTAGTTAGGTTTAATTAGTTCTAAGTTCTAGGTGACTGATGACCTCAGAAGTTAAGTCGCATAGTGGTCAGAGCCATTTGAACTATTTGGCTGGAAACTTTCCTCATGTCAGCACGTTGTAGGTGTCGCCACCTTGTGCGAATGCTCTGAAAAGCTAATCATTTGCATATCACAGCATCTTCTTCCTGTCGATTAAATTTCGCGTCTGTAGCACGTCGTCTTCGTGGTGTAGCAGTTTTAATGGCCAGTAGTGTACAACTAGCGCCAAATGGTTGGACGTCCGCGACTCCTCACAGAACGTGGGGTTTGGAGGCTTGACTGCTCTGGATAGAAGGTGATGCGTGGCATCTGTGTCGTAAGGGCGTAATGCTGGGTAACACACAAGTGTTTCTGAGCACAACATTAATCGTACATTGTTGAACATTGAGCTCTGCAGCAGACCACCCATACGTGTTCAGATGTTCATCCAACGACACAGTCAATTACCATTGCAATGGATATGAGACCGTCGATCAATAGAAACGTGTCAGCTCTTCGGGTGAATAACATTTTTGCTACACAACTTCAGTGGTTCTTTCCAAAAACGACGTCATTGAGACGGAGGGCAGCTGGAAACGCGCAGCGCTTTACGAATGCAGGCTGACGGGAGCAGTATTACGCTGGGGAGAGTGTGCGCTTGCATGGGACCTGTGGCAGTAATCGAAAACAAGCTGACAGTTGTGAACCAAACCTTCATGCTTGATGTTTTCTCCGACGGCGATGTCATTTTTCGCTATATAATTGTCCATGTCTCGGAGCCAGAACCGTGCTACAGCGGTTTGAGGAGCTTTATAGTGAACTCACGTTGCTGTCTTGGCCACCAGATTCGCCCGACGTAAATCCTGTGGATCGCATCTGGGTCGCTATTGGGCGCCATCACCACGTAAGCAAATCAGCGGCCCATTACGTACTCGAATTACATAATCTGTACGTAAAGATCTAATGCTACATACCTCCAAAAAATTATGAGCAAACTGTCACATCCCTGATAGGCAGAATCAGTGATGTATTTCGTTCCAAAGACGGACAAACATGCTATGAAGGGAGTAGTCGTAACGTTTCGGCTCATCAGTGTAGAGTCTGCACAAGATACTAGTACATTACCTGATGCCCAATGACCAGTATTCCTCGAAGTAGGGACCGATGGCCTCAGCAGTTTGCTCCCTTAGGAATCCACCCATACATTCTTCGAAGTGATTCAATTTATTAGAAACAACAGGCAACCACTTGCAAAATACAGGTTCATTAAACATTGTCCAAGGTTGCAACGGTTTAAAATCGTCTCCTACAGAAGGTATTGTACCTATTAACATGGGGGACTGATGACCTTAGCTGTTTAGTCCCCCTTAAACATCCCAACAACCACCACCACCTATTAACAAGATTACGACATCGTGTGTGGAACGGAGGTAGAATCATTACAATAAGCAGAATTACAGGAAATGTGTACGAAAATTCTCTAGTGAAGCATACACATGTATAATCACATATCTATAGACAATTTACGAGTCGTTGACTGTCTAGTACATGTCATCCACTTAATCACCATTTAAAATATATAAAAGTGGTAGCCATCTGCTGTAGGGCTTTGTTTTAAAACTTCTTAAAATATCACATATCTGGGTCTCTGCGATTCTGCGTTTGGTGTATATTACACTCCTGGAAATGGAAAAAAGAACACATTGACACCGGCAAAAAGGGCATTCTTGGCCAAGAGAAATCTACTAGTATCAAAGGTAGCCCTTAATTTGAGAAAGAAATTTCTCGATGCTAGTGGAACATGGACTATGGGAAAACTGGAACAGAATAGAATGTTGAATGTTAGATGGAAATGGAAGGTTAGGAATGAGAAGGTTCTCCGCAGAAACAGTGATATAAGGAATATATGGAAAACAATGATGGGAAAGGATGATTAGGACATCTGTTAAGACATCATGGAATAACTTAGATGGTACTAGAAAGAGTTATAGAGGGTAAAACACAGTGATAGGAATCCAAGTAGGAAATAATTGAGGACGTTGGTTGCAAGTGCTACTCTGAGATGAAAATGCTGGCACAAGAGAGGAATTTGTGGCGGATCGCGTCAAACCAGTCAGGAGATATAATTTTAAAAAGGGCGGGAGAGACCGCGAATGGGTACATTTTAAGAAAAGAGCGGGAAAGACCGCACATTGATACATTTTGTAATGGTAGCAGGGATTGTCTGCACCAGAAAGGATTGTTGGCGAGGAAGACCGCACTTTAGCGTTCGCAGGAAGTCCGTAGTAAGCGAGATGTGAAGTGAGTCGGTATCAGGTCTGAAACGAGAGGTTGAGAGGGGCGGTGTGGCTGCCAGCCACCAGCTGTGATTTACAAGAGATTATAAGCGGATGTACAGAGACATCAGGTAACTATTATCATAAGAGGAACTAATATTATTGAATTATTATTATTATTATTTTTTTTTTTTTTTTGAGAAACTCAAGATTACTGAAGCTATGTTTGCGCAATGCTAGTTGTAAGACTATTGTAAAAAGTAATTCCCATTTGAACGTTTGTAAAGTCATTTCATTCAGAATATAATTCATTTTTGCCAGCAATATTGCTTTACTGATTATAATCCATCTCAAAAACCATCAATATTAAACTTTGCAAAAATTTTTTGTTGTCAAGAAAAATTACGAATTACGTAATTTCAGTCAAATTAATTAAAGAATAACATCAGCTTTGCTATTAAAGAATAACGTCAGCTTTGGTAATAAATACAGCCACTTATTATGAGAGCTTACCAGCAGATAATATAGTATAATAAAACAGAGTGAGTATATTCATGTCGCAGTTCCATGAAGCAGTCAGATGGCGATCCAGTAACAGTAAAAGAGTTAAGGAACAGTTTTGGGTTATTTCAGGTAACGACTGCGGGCCACGACGAAGACACATTCTGTGTTTCGCCGAAATAATCAGAAAATCACTTTCAATAAGCAGCATTTAAATTTCTGTGCGAAGATTGAGAAAGAGAATTAATTTCAAAGGGAAGATTTCAAAAATGGCTCTGAGCACTACGGGACTTAACGTCTGAGGTCATCAGTCCCCTAGAACTTAGAACTACTTAAACCTAATTAATCTAAGGACATCACACACATCCATGCCCGAGGGAGGATTCGAATATGCGACCGTAGCGGTCGCGCGGTTTCAGACTGTAACGCCTAGAACCGCTCGGCCACCCCGGCCGGCAAAGGGAAGATTTCATTTGTTATTATTAAGCAAGAGAAAGAAATCCTAAGGGAAGGTTTTATAGGTTATTGTGGAAGGGAAGATTGCGTAACAGAAGAGATATAGAGGAGACGGGAAGGTTTCATCTATTTAGGTGCAGTGTAATAAATGAAAGCTATTTGGAGGATATTGTTAATGCTTCACTTACAGAGCTTTATGCCGAGTGAACGTCTCCGTATTTTTAAAACTAGTTCTGGAGCGTGTGCGCTGTTAAGCCACACTTTGTCGGTTGTGCACCGTCTTGTATCTTGAAACAGATGTTCCGCCATGGAACACGTAATACTTACACTGTTCTTCGGTGTCTTAACGGATTTCTCTGTCATTAAAATGAAAATTTCTGTTAATTCCAATAGCTTCTTTTTCAAAACGCCCATACCTGGTGTTTGGTAATACTCCTTTTACTGGTTACTGGTTCCCGTTAGAGTTGTAATGTAACACATAGACTATTAAATACACCATTGAGAAGATCTTCTTCACTGCGGCACTTTTATATTCGAATAGTGTGATAACTCCTCAGAGGGTCATCTTCGCTGAAACACAGTGCCAGCGGCCAAGAGCGGTATAGCTGCCCGGTTTCAGGCGCCTTGCCACAGTTCGCGTGGCTCCCCGCGTCGGAGGTTCGAGTCCCCCCTCGGGCATTGGTGTGTGTGTTGTTCATAGCGTAATAATGGCTCCATGTGCGCTCTTCTGAGCTTCAATACTTCCGCTGTCAGCCAAACTCCACAGCCGTGAACATTATTGCGCGTATCTTGAACGCCTTGCAACGTGCAGTTCAGAAGAGATCTCCACCCTCTCGTACTCTTACGGATTTATGAATTCATAGTGTCAATTCCCCCCAGCTATACTTCAGACACTAGTTGAGTCCATGTCACGTCGTGTTGCGGCACTTCTGCGTGCTCGCGGGGGCCCTGCGCCCTATTAGGCAGGTATACCAGTTTCTTTGGCTCTTCAGTGTATAACCCGTTACAGAGTAATAGAGTTACATTTTCTCCCCCGTTGTACCTATATTGGTCTAAAAATACCTGCCCAGCAATGTAAATGCTGGTGATATGCACCACGTGTGTTGCTTGCAAACAATTTTTTTCCTATTTACTGACAATACAACTCTATCATCAACAGTAATACCCACTTTACTTTTCGCCCCAAATTGGCACGCAGCACGGCTGCGTTCTGTCTCGCGTTCGTTTTTTCCGCAGCGTTATTGGCACCTTAACAGTGATACAGATCAGTATGGGCAAGTTTACTCTTGAGTATGTCAATAGACAGCTCGCGGATGGGTTCGCTGAATTTAATGGAAGAGCAATGCAACGTTCCGATTGTATTGCATTGTACTGTATGAAACTGGGACCTAGAAACGACGGAGGGTCTTCGTCCCACCGGAGCCCTCAGTGGTTCACAAACCCACAACAGGCTACAGCAGTCCACAGTCCACTCACCCCACCGCCGCCCCACACCGAACCCCCCGGGAGCCACCCCACCCCCCCATCCCCACCCCCCGTGAACGTCTCACACCAGACGAGTGTAGCCCCAATGTTTGCGTGGTAAAGTAATTCTGGTGTACGCGTACGTGGAGACAGTGTTTGCGCAGCAATCGCTGACATAGTGTAACTGCGGCAGGATAAGGGGAACCAGCCCGCATTCGCCGATGCAGATGGAAAACCGCCTTAAAAACCATCTACAGACTGCCCGGCACACCGGACCTCGACACTAATCTGCCGGGCGGATTCGTGCCGGGGACCGGCACGCCTTCCCGCCCTTGAAAACGACCCCATACTAAGCTTTTCTTGCAGCGACAGCAATCGCCTCACACTACTTTTTCGTAGTTGTTTGAACATCGATACCGGGATTCGGGAAGGCACCCCGGCACCGGATTGAATCCTCTCGGCGGACTGGCGGCGGAGATCGGTGTGCCGGACAGCCTAGATGTGGCTTTTAGGCGGTTACCCACATCCGACTATGTGAATACGGCGTAGGTACCCTCGTCCTACCTCAGTTAGACGATTCGGAAACGTTTAGGAAACACCGTAGTGCGGAGAGAGTGGGGTAAAGGGGTGGCAACATGAAGGATATCCGGCCACCGTCTACCACTGTCATTGCCAAATTCGAAAAATAACGTGTTGGTCTAGTTAAGTTACGGGATAAAGGCCAGGATAAAAAAAAGAGTCATTAAGCTATGACAGTTGACTGCAGAATTGCTTTTGTATGTTATCAAATGAAGTTAATTTTTTATCATTGCCTACACCGTGTTATCTAAACATCTCTTTTCTTTGTAGTATGAATTCTTGAAAGACATGCTTTAACGATTTTTTCAGTTATTTTTATTCAGTTGACTCTTTAACCTCCTTGGGCAATTTGCTGGAGCTCACACCTTTAATCAGTTGCAGAAAATGATGTTTGACGTCTTCGAAAATGTAACTTAAATCTGGACTTTGTATCATAATGATGAAGGATGCTGTTCGTGGGATAATTCCTGATGCTCTTCTTCCTGTACGTAACGTGTACGTAAATTTACCCGCATGGTACAGTTAGCATTCCGATAATTTAAACGGACCTTTACAGAGAGCACAATCGTTATTTTTATTTATTAGTCTAATGGCCCTTTTTGTATTTTGAGGACTGTGTCCATGTTAATAGTATGAGAACCAAAGCCTATTTCCTTAGCTAAATATGGAGCCCAAATGGGAGTAGTGTCTAACTGTACGGCATTGTCTGTTACACACTGATGACAGCAGTTCATATTTAGTTTTACCGAATTATTTTCCCCTTTGTTTCCTTTATGCTCAGTGTAAGTTTCAAGCGTTTTGTTGCCAATTCCCCCAATGATTTTAACATTTCCGGTGGAATATTACCGATTCATTCTACATTATTTGATTTTAAGTCTTCCAAATCTTCCAAATTCTTATTGTAACACTGGATCCTCCCTCTGTTCACTATCGACTCTTGGTTTTTCTTCCGTCACATCATCGGATCAAACCTCCCACTCATAGAGGCCCTCAATGTATACTTTCCACCGATCCCCTCTATTTTCTGAGTAAGTCCCACCGATAATCATTTCTTTTTCGATTTCTTCACGTTTTTCATGTAGCCATTTCACCTTAGCTTCCCCATACGTCCTGTTTTATTCATAGTGACTTGTATTTGTGAGTTCTTGAATTTCTCGGAATATTTTTTACTTCCTTCTTTCGTTGATCCCCTGAAGTATTTCTTCTCTTACCGTTGGTGCCTTCTCAGTTACCTTCCGTGTATCTACATTTTTCTCTGGAATTTTTGTGATTGCTCTTTTAGAGAAGTCCATTCCCTTCAACTGAACTGCCTATGAGCTATTCATTATCGCAGTTATTAAAGCCTCAGGGAACTACATGCGTATTTCATTCCTTAGTATTTCCGTATCTCATTTCTCTGCGCACTGATTCTTCCTGAAAAGACTCTTAAAATTCAGCCTGCTCTTCATCACTACTGAATTGCGATTTGAGTCTATATCTGCCCCTGGGTACGTCTTGCGATCCGGTATCTGACTTCAAACACTGTTTCTGACCTTGATGTAATGTAACTGAAATCTTCCTATATCTTCCGGCCTTTTCCAAGTGTACCTCCTCCTCTTGTGATACTTGAACGAAGTGTTATCCATTATCGCCGGCGTGAGACGTCTACAGACGTTAAAGTAACCTCTGGCGTGCCACAGGGGAGTGCTATGGGACCATTGATTTTCACAATATATATAAATGACCTAGTAGATAGTGTCGGAAGTTCCATGCGGCTTTTCGCGGATGATGCTGTAGTATACAGAGAAGTTGCAGCATTAGAAAATTGTAGCGAAATGCAGGAAGATCTGCAGCGGATAGGCACTTGGTGCAGGGAGTGGCAACTGTCCCTTAACATAGACAAATGTAATGTATTGCGAATACATAGAGAGAAGGATCCTTTATTGTATGATTATATGATAGCGGAACAAACACTGGTAGCAGTTACTTCTGTAAAATATCTGGGAGTATGCGTGCGGAACGATTTGAAGTGGAATGATCATATAAAATTAATTGTTGGTAAGGCGGGTACCAGGTTGAGATTCATTGGGAGAGTGCTTAGAAAATGTAGTCCATCAACAAAGGAGGTGGCTTACAAAACACTCGTTCGACCTATACTTGAGTATTGCTCATCAGTGTGGGATCCGTACCAGATCGGGTTGACGGAGGAGATAGAGAAGATCCAAAGAAGAGCGGCGCGTTTCATCACAGGGTTATTTGGTAACCGTGATAGCGTTACGGAGATGTTTAATAAACTCAAATGGCAGACTCTGCAAGAGAGGCGCTCTGCATCGCGGTGTAGCTTGCTCGCCAGGTTTCGAGAGGGTGCGTTTCTGGATGAGGTATCGAATATATTGCTTCCCCCTACTTATACCTCCCGAGGGGATCACGAATGTAAAATTAGAGAGATTAGAGAGCGCACGGAGGCTTTCAGACAGTCGTTCTTCCCGCGAACCATACGCGACTGGAACAGGAAAGGGAGGTAATGACAGTGGCACGTAAAGTGCCCTCCGCCACACACCGTTGGGTGGCTTGCGGAGTATAAATGTAGATGTAGATGTAGATGTAATTATCGTGCTTGGTCCTTCCAGGTGTCCGGGAGTCCAATGAAAAGGAGGGCATCGAATCGAAGGTTCTCGAAGGACTAGGATAACTGATCTGGACATCGACCGGCGGCTGGTCACGCTACCTTGCTGTAAATAAACCACCGCTGGCGCGCAAGGGGCCAAATAATGCAGAACCTCCGCGTTTACTGACGCACTGGGGTTCGTGTGTGGCCCATGACCTTTCCTCACTTGCGATCCAAAAAAGGATGCACACCAACGTCACTATTTCCTGTGGTTCAGGAAGCAAGAACGCGTTTCACCTTCTACTGCAAGGCTTGTTGCCCATTGCAACATCCTTGGAGCGGATTCGGTCTACCAAATGAGTATAACGCGGATTTCCCACTGCAGGAAACTACCAATAAAGAGAAAAATTATGTTACAATAATGACAATGATTTTCTGCTAAAAATAATTTAGTCACTATGCACTTAGACATGCATACCTTCATCAGCATCACATCTACGTCGTTACGTTGCAAGCCACATTATGGTATGTGACAAAGCGTTGTTTTAGTACCACCGTTCCTTTTCCTGTTACCGTCGCGAACGGGGTATGGGAAGAACAATTGTTGGTAGCCTCCAGTGTGTGGTCGAATATTAGTAATTTAGTAGATTTTCACGAGATATACTCAAAAGGAAGAAATACACTAAAGCGCCAAAGAAACTGGTATAGGCATGCGTATTCAAATACAGAGATATGTAAACAGGCAGAATAAGACACCGCGGTCAGCAACGCCTATATAAGACAACAAGTATCTGGTGCAGTTGTTAGATCGATTACTGCTGCCACAATGGAAGATTATCAAGATTTAAGTGAGTTTTAACGTTGTGTTATGGTCGACTCACGAGCGATGGAACACAGCGTCTCCAAGATAACAACGAAGTGGAGATTTTCCCGTGCGACCATTTCACGAGTGTACCTTCATTATCAGGAAACCGGTAAAAACATCAAATATCCGACATCGCTGCGGCCGGAAAAATAACCTGCAATAACGTGACCTACGACAACTAAAGAGAATCGTTCAACGTGACAAATTGCAACCCTTCCGCAAATTGCTGCAGATTTCAATGCTGGACCATCAAAAAGTATCAGCGTGGGAACTGTTCAACGAAACATCATCGATATGAGCTTTTGGAGCCGAAGGTTCACTCGTGTACCCTTGATGTCTGCACGACACAAAGCTTTAGCCCTCTCTTGGGCCCGTCAACGCCGACATTGAACTGTCGATGATAGGAATCCTGTTGCCTGGTCGGACGAGTCTCATTTCAATTGTATCGAAAAAGGGTTCAAATGGCTCTTAGCACTATGGGACTTAAATTCTGAGGTCATCAACCCATAGAGCTTAAAACTACTTAAACCTAACTAGCCTAAGGACATCACAAACATCCATGCCCGAGGAGGATCCGAACCTTCGACCGTAGCACCTAGAACCGCTTGGCCACCCCGGCCGGCATTGTATCGAGGTAATGTACATATATGGGTATGGAAACAACGTCATGAATCCATGGAACCTGTATGTCAGCAGAGGACTGTTCAAGCTGTGTTGTGGTGTACGGCGTATGCTGTTGGAGTGATATGGAACCCCTGACACGTCTAGACACGAGTCTGGTGGGTAACACATAAGTAAGCATCCTGTCTGATCACCTGCACCCATTTGTGTGCATTGTGCATTCCGATGGGCTTAGGCAATTCCAGCAGGACTATGCTGCTACAGAATGGCTACAGGAACCCTTCCACTGGCTACCAAACTCCCCGGACATGAACATTATTGAGCATATGTGGAATGCCTTGCAACATGCTGTTCACAAGAAGTCTCCATCCTGTCGCAATTTATTTGCACTCTGCAGGATTCATGGTGCCAGTCTCCTCCAGCACTACTTCAGACATTAGTCGAGTCCGTGTCACGTCGTGTTGCGGCACTTCTGCGTGCTCGCGTGGGTCCTACACGACATTAAGCATGTGAACCAGTTTTTTTGTTTCTTCAGTGTTTGATGGTCGACGTTGCTAGGAATGCGTGATGATGTCGGAGTTTTAATAGTAAAGTCCACAGTAATGCACAACACTTCTCTTACACCGTTGGCCACGGGGTTTCGATGAGAATTTCCATGACGCTTTCGGGCTTAGCAAACAAACTTTTGACAAAAACTCAATGCTCTTCTTTGAATTCTGTCAGTGTTCTCTGCCAGTCGTATCTTGTAAGGGACCAAGTCTGATGAGCAAGCATTGCTCGAACGAGACGGTTTTATGTTACCTCCTTTGTGGGCAGACTGCAGACCTAAAGATTCTTCCAGTGATTCTCATTCTGGAATATCCTACGATTAGTTTCAGGTGCTCATTCCATTATAATTCTAACTGCTGCGCCCTCCCAGACATTAAATTGCTTGCATTGATTGGTCAGCCATCATGCAAAATATTGATGAAATGGTCGTGTGGCATTGTTGGCCGGCAGGCCCCATCTAGGGAAATTCGGCCGCCGGGTTGCAAGTCTTAAGTCAGGTGACGCCGCATTGGGCGATTTGCGTGTCGGTGGTGATGAAATGATGAGGACAACGCAACAAACACCCAGCGCTCAAAAATCTCCAACCTATCCGGGAATCGAATCTGGGCCCGGTGCATGGTGTGCAAACACGTTACCACTCAGCTAAGCAGGCGGACAGCCAGCATGCAATCATACAGTAGTGGAAATTTTCCCCTTTAAAGCACTTCACAAAATTTACACTTTCTTTTTCTTCCAGTATAAAAAAAATTAAATTGAAATTATCATCACATTTCACATTTTAAGAGAAAGGAAGTTTAATAGTAGTATATATTTGAACTTGGGTCGCCTCGTTAGTCGCGGTCTTTTTGTCAGGATTTCTTCCATATCTGGTCGGTTAGTCTTCTCTTAGTTTGGCTATTCGGGTTTGCGAGGATTCCACTGTAAAATGTCGTATACGTTATTAATGGGTGTAAATATCTGGAGTTTGGTGATGCTTCGTATAAGTCGACTTTCGGTCGAGTGTAGTAGTTCTGCTACTGATTTTTTCTTTTTCTTTTTTTTCGTATGCCTTCCAAGGAGGCTGAGGCATTACCGTTCTTATGTACGTCTTTTGTGGGTGAGCCATGTGTGTGTGTGTGTGTGTGTGTGTGTGTGAGTTTGGTCGTCACATCTGTATAATCGTCCTTGAACCTGTCTTATTAGGTTTTGTCTTTTCCTTAAAGTGTCGAGCAGGTATGATAAGTGCGTTTTCCAGGTCAGGTATTTGTCCAGGAACACGCCAAGGTACCTAACAGTGTCCTTGAGCCTCATGGGCAAGTCACGTAGTGTCAGCTCTATATTGTCGTTGTTCTGTTGTCATTCGTCGGTCAGATGCCCGTATCTGGATTGTGTGGGTCTTGGATGGGTTTGGCCGAATTCTCCACCTGGTCGTCAAGTCTTCAAGTCGTTGTAGATAGGTCGTTGCCTTCCGTTGTATAGTGGTTGTTTTAAGTTCTGTGCACCAGTCGCCAGCGTAAAGTCCTACTGACTCCGAGGGGGTTGTTACAGTGGGTATATTGGCACTACACAATACATACAATTGAGGGCTGAGAGTTTTCTTAATCTCAATGTTAGTTCCCAAAACTTATTAAATTATAGCCGCAATCTCGCTTGATGAGATTGTCCCTGGTGCCTCCCTATGGCCACTGTAACGAGTCTGTCCCAGTATTTGGAAGTCTGTGCAAAGATCCTGGTACGTTCGTACTCTATCGCGTGATACTCGGGCCAACAGTGCTCTGTTACCCCTGCGATGTTGAGATACGCCAGTCGAGTGTGCCTCTGGTATTCCCAACTACGCTCCTGTTTTACTGGGTGCGCAAATACGGGTCAGTGTGCGTTTATTCCGATACATACCGAGGTTCAGGGTGCCATCAGCTGTTGTCTTGACCATCACGCCCAGAAATGGTAATCTTCCTTCTGCTTCGGCCTCTGTAGTGGATGATGTTGGAATTTATTGAGTTCAAATGTGCTATGGAGTCAAGCAGTTCATACCTTCCATGGGACCTGTTGATGATCGTGTCATCGCCATAGCGGGAAAAGAACACGAGTTTCCATTTGGATGACGCCAGAGCTTCCTCCTTGGAGTACCCCATATACGAATTCGCGACCATAGCTGACGATGGGCTGCCCATTACGACTTCCTCCGTTCGTTCATAGTATTCTCCGTCAAACAGAAAATATGTGAAGGTCAGGACGTGCCTAAGGAGACAGTGGTCTTCTAGTCAACTTTATGACCAATAAGCTCTAATGATTCTAGTAGAGGCATCCTGCTGAGTAGCAAAACGACGTCAAAACTCACAAGGATATCTGAGTTTTTCACCCTGAACTTGTCGAGGCGTTTTACAAAACCCACAGAGCTGCGGATGAGATGAGGGCATTTACCAACATGAGGGATACGTTTACTCAAGAACACTGACAGGAAACAAAACGATCTGGCCACCAGGGCGGCCAGAGCACCTACATCGACGCTACCAGAGACGCCGGCGCTGGCGTCTCCACGACCACCGAAGTGCGGCCGCGGGCGCAGACCTCGGAGGGTGCGGTTCGTTGGTGAAAGGGGAAATCTACCAAACACTTCTTCAAGAAATCTTCTCGAATGTCACCTCTGCAAGTTGGACATGAAGTGGTCAGTGACATGAATGGCAGAGTACAAGCACAACTGACGTCTTTGACAATATTTTCACCCCGATTGAGGACTGTGTCTGTGTGTGTGTGTGTGTGTGTGTGTGTGTGTGTGTGTGTGTGTGTGAAATCTTATGGGACTTAACTGCTAAGCTTACTCACTACGTAATCTAAAGTATCCTAAGAACAAACACACACACCCATGCCCGAGGGAGGACTCGAACCTCCGCTGGGACCAGCCGCACATTCCATGACTGCAGCGCCGAGACCGCTCGGCTCATCCCGCGCAGCGATTGAGGACTCAATTGATGACCAACAGAGTGTTTCGGTGAATGACAACCTCCCAACGTTTCTTGCTGCAGAGAGAACGAAGATCGCATCCAACCCGTCACTGAAACTGAAGTTAGAAGACAACTTCGCCACCTAAAGACCCGAAACCTTGGCGGAGCCGACCTTGTGCAAAACAGCATGCTCAAACAACTGCAGGCTTTAGATGCTGCTTATGTTCAATAACATGTTAGACACCGGACTATATCCTACTGCCAGGAAGGATGCGGAGATCATTGCACTTCCTAAGCTCGTCAAGGGCCATCGACCTCCGACAAATTATCGACTAAGTACGTTGCTGCCAGCGTTGTCTATAGTGTTTGAGGGTGTCTGTCTTAGAAAACTGCTGCAGTATATATAACCAATGAAGGTATTTTACCTCAAGAGCAATATGGATTCCGCCGAGGACACTCGAACACGCATCAACTTCTTAGTCCAGTAGCAGAAGCCATGGAAGCTCTAGACAAGAGAGGATGTTTAGGAGCCCTCTTTATAGACGTTACTCGAGCATTCGACTCCGTCTGGCAAGAGGGACTCTTATATACACAAGGGGAATCCCCACACCACATACACAGCTGCTACACAGCTGTCTACAAGGCCGCTCCTTCATTATCAGGACTGGTGACTGCACCTGAACAAGGCTGCAAATGCTAGATGGCGTCCCACAGGGCTCTGTACAAGGCCAGCTACTGTACATTTCGAACAGACCAAGGGCTCCTCGAGTGAACATGGTGCTATATACTGATGCCACAGCCCTATACACAAAGAGTAGAGCTCTGCATCTGATGCGACGACTTCAACTTTGACTGAACGGGCAACGTAATGGCGTTTGGCCTTCAGCTCGCAGAAGACTGAGACAATCATTCTCATCCGTCGACGAACACCTTAGTGTTCCCACCAGTCATATTGCGGTGCAGCTCAGTTTCATCGATAACAGGCAGCCAGATACCTAGCCGTCACACTTGGCAGCCGTTTAAAGTGGCAGAAACACAGAGCCGAAATTAGCTGCAAAGGCATGCGAACGTTCAGAGAACTACACCCAATTCTCAAAACAAAGCCTTCACTACCTTCTCATCTGGGCATCATCATCTACAAATGCGTCGTTGGTTCACTATTTGAACATGCAGACGTAGTGTGGGGGAAATGCTGCCAACATCAGCATAAACACACTACAATGCCTACAGAACGCAGCTCTGACTATGGCGACATGTCTGATGGCCGAAAAATTGTGCCCGTTTGACACTATGAAACGGCAGTACACCAGTGGACTGTTCGATCAATGTTTATTTAAGGTTTTCTTAAACAATCCATAAAAATCTGTGAGTCAAAAACTTGCTAACAACACAAAAATTAGTCTGCAAGGTTTGATCCCTGACAAAACTAGGCATAATATTTTGGATAAGGTGTTGTCTGGAACCATATACTCAAGAAGGTGAGTCTTGTAACTGCAGCTCAGGGATTGGATGATGTTTGTCACGAAATAATAACGAAATAATAACTCATTGAATTACCATCAAAAGTTTCATAGCATAATTGATGATATCTTCAAACTGAAAAACTTGTCAGGCAGTTTTACATTCCAGATGAAATTTAGTTTGATCCTTTTCGGAAATATGCCTCGAGCCTAGTTCTGGGGTGCCTTAGAGCCAACGTTACACACTGTAAAATTATAAACATACAACAGCATAGCATTGTTTGTTGCTTGATTGGTATGGTTTGGTAGTGTCATATTCTTCTGGCAGTCGAAGGAAAATTTCTCAGCATTACAATCCTCCGTCGTTAAAAAGTTATGAAAGCGATATGCAGTCTCAGTTTCGTGATTAAAAGATTTCTTTCTTCACGAGACAGAGTTGTGATCTTCAGTCTTTCTTTCAGCGACAGACACTCGGAATAGAAATCAGTCCCAGGAGACCTGTAATCGCTCACAAATAGTTTAAAAAAATAATCGTACTTAACGTCACACTTTTTATTCATTTCTTCTTCCTCTGTTTCATTGTTGATGCTGAAAGTAATTGATCCATTTGTAGGTCTTCTAAAGCTTCCTTATACTAAGATCAGAAGAGTGGTGTTTCATATTAGGGTTGTGTCTATTATATTGTGAATCAGTGGGCTGCAATTTATCAATAAATTGCTTAACGGCTTCTCTCCTTCCTTGGAACTACTAAAACTGGCATGGAAAATATAATAAAACTGACGCGGAACTGACCCCTGTTAATTAACAGCACAAAAGATACTTGAAATAGCCACCGTTCCGCAACACTTTGCCACTAACTTTTGCATTGCAGACTTCGCTGGAGATTTTTTAAAACATTTCCAGTTTTAAATTCGTCCCTAAACAGTTCTGCACAAGTTTTCCATACACTCTACAGTGAACACACGCCTTTTTATCATGAGAACCATTTTGTGTTGCATTCAAATGGTTACAAAATACATCTGCACATCTCACTCACTGGAACATAATGACACAGTAAAGTACTCGGGACGGGGCACGTGAGAAATACGCCAGCGCAGACATTTAACAGCATCCGATTGGTGCATAAAAATCATGGTGTCCAGCATCTTCTGTGATGGTCAGTTTTCGTGTTCATTAACAAGTCTCGTGACTTTGTGAGTCCTATAGATACTTTCTGAGTCAGTTTTATTTTGTCACATACAAGGTGTACCAAAAAGTCACCGACAAGCTTTAGGGACAGGTTCCCCTCACTAAAACAAGAAAAACCAGCTTCTAGTTCTTTCCTTTCCGTACTTTTGGAAGAGGAAGTATGGACTAAAACAAGAAAAGATGTCTATTGAACATGCGCTTTAAAATGCGTACCTTAAGAACAATGAACACTTGTTCAGTAGAAGAGATGTCTTTTACACTAGCGAAGATGAGCAAGTGCTCGTAGTTCTTGAAAGATGCACGTTTCCTTAACATTTTTTTCTTGGTTTTGTCCACAGTAACTCCTCCCAAAATATTGAAAGCAAAGTCTTTGCAGTAGAAGAAATCTGTTTCTTAGTACAGAAGAAACATGTGCTCATAGCACTTAAGGTATGTGTTTTAGAACCCATGTTTACTAAACTTTTTTAAGTTTGGTGTACGGAACCTGTTCGTAAAGCTTGTCAATTCTTTTTTTCCTGACATCCTGTATATTTATTTGTCCACGTATTTTTGGCGGACTGTGATGAGACAAGAATATTGAGATGCTCTCCGGTCCCAATATCACGCTAGTTGTGCCTGCAACAAACATAATGTAAAATGCAAACGAATGAATTGCACATGATCATTCTCTAACCTGTTACTCTCCACAATAAACGATCAGTTATGGACGATGTATTTTTCAGATAGTGTCCGTGATAATATTTAGTCGTGAATCAAGGGGTAGTAGTACACATAAAGATGTTACCTGCCATGAAAAAAGAAAAGTTCGAGATAAGTAGAGCACCTCATTTTGGACAATTGCTTATGCCTTTACTGTACTTCGTATTAAGTAAATACTCTTCTAACCGTAAAACGTTTCCCTGTAAAGGCTGTGCTAACTCTGACAACAAGCTACGTAGTATCTTGGCAATTAGCGTCACGAAATTGGTAGCGCATATCACTGAGAAATACGTGCGAAAAGGATGGCTTACACCTGATGATGGTAACGTATCGTTTGACACCTGTTGTAAGTAAATAAAAATATTGTAATTGTCGCAGGAAACTGTAAAAATGTGTCTATATTAGCAGTCACAGTTTTCAAAGCATAGTCAATAATACATGAAATAGTTGTTGCTGTTGTTGTTGTTGTTGTTGTTGTTGTTGTTGCGACCTTCAGCCCGAAGACTGGTTTGCTGCAGCTCTCCATGTGACTTTATCCCGTTCAAGCCTCCTCATCTCCGAGTAACTAATGCAACGTACGTCCTTGTGAATCTGCTTACTGTGTTCACCTCTCGGTCTCCCTCTACGATTATCGTCCCACTCACTTCCCTCCAATACTAAGTTGGTGACTCCTTGATGTCTCAGAATGTGTCCTATCAACCGACCTACTCTTTTCTCAAGTTGTGCCACGAATTTCTTGTTTCCCCAGTTTTCAGTTTCACCTCTTAAGTTACGTGATCTACCCACCTAATCTTTAAAATTCTTCTGTGGCAGCACATTTCGAAAGTTTCTCTTTTCGGCTATACTGTCTATCGTCTATATTCCAAACAAATATTTTTAGAAGACTTCCTAACACTTAAATCTATATTCGATGTTAACAAACTTCTCTTCTTTACAAACGCTTTTCTTCCCATTGCCAATTTACATTTTATACCCTCTCCACTTCGGCCAGCATTAGTAACTTTGATACCCAAATACCAATACTCATCTACTACTTTAAGTGTCTCGTTCCTAATGTAATTCACCTGATTTAATTCGACGCATTCCATTATACTTGTTTTGAATTTGTTGATTTTCATCTTATATCCTCCTTTCAAAACAATGTCCATTTCGTTCAACTGCTCTTTCAAGTCCTTTACTGTCTCTGTCGAAAATACAATGCATCTGAAAACGTCAAAATTTTTGTTTCTTTTTCCTTGACTTTAACTCCTATTCCTAATTTTTCTTTGCTTCCTTTACTTCTTGTTCAACGCTTCGACTGAGAGACATAGGGGATGGGCTACTACAACCAGTCTCACTTCTTACTCAACCCACTGCTTCCGTTTTACGCCCCTCGACTCTTGTAACTGCCGTCTGGTTTCTGTACAAGTTGTAAATAGTCTTTCACACTCGGTATTTTATCACTGTTAACTTTAAAATTTCAATGACAGTATTCCAAGCAACATTGTCCAAAGCTTTCTGAAACTCTACAAATGCTACAAACGTAGGTTTGTCTTTCCTTAATTTATCTTCTGTGAGAAGTCGTATTGTCAGTATTGCCTTACTTTTCCTATATTTCGCCGGAATCCAAATTGATCTTGCCCGACATCGGCTTCTACTAGTTTTCCCATTCTTCTGTTAAGAATTTTAAAGAATTCATGTCACTGTTTTGCAACCAAGACTTATTAAACTGATAGTCTGGTAATGAAAAAGTTATAGAAAGAAAATTAATTATAATCAGACTCAAATTGATCATAGTTGTCAGCCGTCCTCGGTGGTGGAGTCCGCAGCTCGTGGTCGTGCGGTAGCGTTCTCGCTTCCGGCGCCCGGATTCCCGGGTTCGATTCCCGGCGGGGTCAGGGATTTTCTCTGACTCGTAATGACTGGGTGTTGTGTGATGTCCTTAGGTTAGTTAGGTTTAAGTAGTTCTAAGTTCTAGGGGACTGATGACCTCAGATGTTAGTCCCATAGTGCTCAGAGCCATTTGATCATAGTTGTCGTTCTATGACGAAAAACACTCAGCAAAGCTTCCGAAAATAAATATTCTTCACATATTTGACGTATTCCCAGTAGAATGTTTAACGTCTGTTTACATTTACTGAATGGTGGCCATCATTACACAAAAAAAATAATACTAAAATAGAGCATTCTTCTGGACGATTTAAAAATGTCCCACACTCTGGTCGAGTTTCATTTGTAACATCCATATCAAAATCTCTTTGAGGAAACTATGTTCCAAAGCTGTTGACTGCTTAATGACAATCAAAACAAGTCTGTCGCGTTTAGCCAAAAGCCTTAGTTAAATTTCAAGAGGTAAGCTGTGGAATTTTATGTAAAGCTAGTGAACGCGAACTGCACCTACAAAATTTCGCATGTTGTTCAGAGATATGAATATTTTGATAAAAGAGACCCGTCGTCTGTGACGTTGCCTTGCAGAATAATAAAGTTATTAGGATATATATTCTTATAAGTTACATTTCCTGCTTCGATTTCGTAGGCAAGGACGAAAACGTTTTGTCGTTATCCATCACACGAACATGCTGTCCGTGCGAGAAATTCACTGCCCAACAATGGTATGTCTGCGCTTGTGTTTTACTGATTGTCACACTGTACGCTAATCTTGCCATACATGTTAACGTAGATGGAATGTGTGAAATTAGTGGTACGAACACTGAAATGTTTGTTTCGTTTCGGTTAAAATTCCTGCTTCTATGGTGTTGTTTAGAAGCTTTCATCTGAGGTCACGCCGAAAACATAGTGCGGATGTAGGAATTTTGATCAGCGGTTTACACTATCCACTTGGTTCATCATTGTACCAATAGATTTAACCATTTATTCTCCCTCTTCTATCATTCTGTATTTGCTGATTTATTTGTTCAACTACGTCATTTTTTGGTGCTGAAAATGACTCTTTGTTTAAAAACCAACGGTTAAGATGATTTTTGAATATGGAGCGATGTCATATGTGCCGTTCCCTAGCTGTATTCCAGAACATTCTAGACTCTTGAAGACTGGAAAACAATCGCAAAACCTCGAGAAAATTATAGAATAATTCGAAATGTTTCTCATGAAAAACACGCAGATGCAAAGAGACAAACGATGAAACTGATAGTTTACAAGTTTCTAGAATGAAATTTTCACTCTACAGCGGAGTGTGCGCTGATATGAAACTTCGTGGCAGATTAAAACTGTGTGCCGGACCGAGACTCGAACTCGGGACCCTTGCCTTTCGCGGTAAGTGCTCTACCAACGGAGCTACCCAAGCACGACTCACGCCCCGTCCACACAGCTTCAATTCCGCCAGTACCTCGTCTCCTACTTTCCAAACTTAACAGAAGCTCTCTTGCGAACCTTGCGGAACTAACACTCCTGGAAGGAGGATACTGCGGAGACATGGCTTAGCCACAGCCTGGGGGTTGTTTCTAGAATGAAATTTTCACTCTACAGAGGAGCGTGCGCTGATATGAAACTTTCTGGCAGATTAAAACTGTGTGCCGGACCGAAACTCGAACTCGGGACCCTTGCCTTTCGCGGGCAAGTGCTCTAGCAACTGAGCTTCTGTGAAGTTTGGAAGTTATGAGACGAGGTACTCGCGGAATTGAAGCTGTGAGGGCGGGGCGTGAGTCGTGCTTGGGTAGGTCAGTAGGTAGAGCACTTGCCCGCGAAAGGCGAAGGTCCAGAGTTCGAGTCTCGGGCTGGCACACAGTTTTAATCTGCCAGGAAGTTTAAGTTTACAAGTTTTTACTTCGCAACCGAATTGCCATTTTCGCAGTACATGCAATTAGGACAGCGTCCCTGCTTGTCTTGGTTATGTGTCGAGCTTAGTTTTCATTGCTCGTTCTTTGGAATGTAACCAAACTGTTTGGTTGGAGGCCAAACATTGAGAAACGAAAACTGCGCTGGACACTTGAGGAAGACAACTAGGGACGCTGTCGAAATATCGTGTACCGAGAAAATGGCTATTTGGTTGCAGATACCGCAACTTGTAAAGCAAATTTTCTTATTAACTGGAGACCTAGATTGGGATACACTGTCATGAGGGCAACTGAGGATTTGATGAGCCAGCAGCAGCAATCTGGACGTTTGTGTACTGGCTGCATAATTCACCCTCACCGCCGTTCTATGTTGCACAAAGCAGAGGATGATGTGCGGATGTGTCCAGAGGCCAAACACCTGCGTTTCGGTACGGGGTTAATTGCTTTCCTGGTCTCCCCAAATATTTCTTCTCTTTCTAATGATCTCTTCCTTATTATTTTGGGTATTCTGTTTTCTTTCATTCATATGATACAAACTTTCGATTTGTTTACTATATTTAATTTGTTTCTTAAAACTTCTAACTCACAAATATTGTCTGATTACCGTATTCCTCATTCTGTACTCATCCCTCTTGTTAAATACCTCACTCCCATAGCTGTAATTCTGCATCTATTCCCACTTGGAATTTTCCACGTGTAGGGGAAAGAAGGGTAAAGTGGCTGGGTTGGGAAATGTGGCCCCTGCTTATTTGATGTCTTCAGCACTGGTGCTTCTTGAGGAGAAGAGGTCAGATTAGGTTATCTGTGACGTTCAGAAAGGATGCTTGCTCCGTCATATTTCTGCGAAAGTGTTTAGGTATTTCGGTCGTTTGATGTTAGTCACTCATATCACTGTTGTTGCTTCAACTTTATGTAAAGCGATACGTTTTTGAGATATCACGGTTCACGCATTGCGTTTCGGCTTACAAATATAGTTTACTGTCGTTTCCTTCAGTTGTATGGCTTCATATGTGAACCACTGACTCAGACATAGCGTCCGATCGGGAAAATTGGACACGCTACAGGTTCAAATGGCTCTGAGCACTATGGGACTCAACAGCTTAGGTCATAAGTGCCCTAGAACTTAGAACTACTTAAACCTAACTAACCTAAGGACATCACACACACCCATGCCCAAGGCAGGATTCGAACCTGCGAACGTAGCAGTCCCGCGGTTCCGGACGGCAGCGCCAGAACCGCACGGCCACCGCGGCCGGCCACGCTACAGGTAGGGAGAGGTGGCCATAGTGGTCACTTTTCCCAACGGATGGCCACTATCCCCAACATTTCATTTTCAGTCTGTTATTCCCATAGAGGATGAGCTAATCCCATATTTTATGCATAGCGTAACATTTGAAATTAAAACATTACAAATCGTTTTATACGCAAAACTAATATCGGTTTCTTCTGATCTTCTGAAAGGGTTTTCACGACCTCCAAGATATCAAGAAAATACACCAGAAAACAGAACAATAAACATGGGCCCTGTCGGGATGTAAAAGGCAATTGAAGCAGTAAAGAATGATAACACGCCTCTTTCAGCAGCAGCAGCAGCCCAATTCATATTCCACTAATACGCTGAAACGAATAGTTCTAGGGAAAAATAGAGATGCATTTGGCAGTAAAAAGATTATGGGCAACTTAGGGGCAGTGTTCAGTGAAGAAAAACAGCAAGAAATCCTTAATTACATTTTTGAAATGGAAAAGCAATCTTATGGAATTACAGTGAATGACCTGCGGTGATTAGTTTTCCACATGGCAGGGCGTAACAAAATACCACATCGTTTTAACAAAGAATCTGGCATGACAGGCAAAGACTGGGTGGTTGCTTTAGAGAACGGGATCCTAATATTTGTCTTAGGAAGCAGGAAGCTACCATTATGGCTAGAGCACAACCGCTAACAAGGTGAACGTAGATAAGATTTCGATATCCCTAAAACATTATTCATAATGTAGGTGAAACCGATCTTCTGACAGTTCAGTACAACAACATCATAGTGATTGCACTCAAAGGAAGACGACAAATCGGAGTCGCTATTTCAGCTGATAGAGGTTTCTTGTCGAATTTTGTGATGTGCATGTATGCTTGAAGAAATTTCATTCCCCTTTTGGAATCTGCCCTAGGCAAAGAATGGAGGTTGAACTTAAAAAGGGGGCTTCGCCAGGAACAGAATTTTTGCGCCACCCTAGTGGGTGGAAGCAGAGTGGGGTGTTTTGGATTGATATGAAAATTTATAAAGCATGCAAAACCTGCCCAAGGTACAGTTCTGCAAATCTTAGGTGGTCACTCTACCCATACCAAGAACTTAGTTTTCATTGTTAAGGCCAAAGAAAATCATACAACTGTTTTGTGCTTGCCCTCAAACTGTAGCCTTAAGCTTTGGATGTGACATTCATGTCGCCTTTTAAAATCTTCGACACACAAGCTTGTGAAAAATTTCTTCGAAATAACCCAAAAAGAACTGTTACTCACTTTCAAATAAGTGCACTCATGGGCGAAGCGTTGCTTCGTGCAGCCGATCCAACGACAGCATACAATGTGCAATTTTTCCTCTAGACCTTATCGTGTTTACCAATGAAGACTATACTGCAGCTGAGGTTACTCGTATTCTTTTAGACAATGATATTAATATTGTGATTTGTTCAAATATTGGTTCTCCTCATTGCTGAGTCTTCTGCAAGTTCTGGTCCCTCTAGACGCAAAACTGTTGTGTCTTCTTTAAATATGCCTACTGGTTCATTTCCGGAACCAAATTATGGGCTGCCTTCAAGTGCAGACTGCCTTCAGATTATAGGTGGTAAGCCTTCTCCAACAGAAACCGCCCCTTAGCGTCTGACCTCTGAAGTACGTCCCTCTGAGTATCCAATAGGTGGGTGCCACATAAGCCCAAAGGCTGTAAAACTTCTGCCTTCTGCCTATAAAACAATGTGTGAATCAAAGAGAACTGGGAGTAAAAAAGGAAAGACTGCTATAATCACTTCAAGTCCTTACTGAAATGTTTAGGGTGAAGCTAAAAGAAAGAAGAACAAGATGTTTTAACGAAAAAAACGTAAGTTCGAAGGAAACAAATACATAAGGCCAATATCCTACATTGTAACACAAAGTAAAGAAGAGCAACTGCTTCTGCACCACTTGTTAGCAGCAGACACAGTGGCTGCGCCAATGACTGAGACGACGTGGAGTTTTACAATGATTTATTGAACTTTCGTTACAATTTCTCCCTCATAGTCGCTGCCCGGCCCTACGGGTCCCTCTGCCTGGCTGCTGCTGTGTAGATTCTCCAACAATGCGCGCAACGCGCGCCGCTGATCGCACTCGGGAGCCTCAGGCCACCAGTGCTCCAGTGCTCCACTGAATCCAGGATGCCCTGTGGTTGAGATGAAGTCGTCTCCGCTCGGCGTCCCAGTACGGCGCACCCCCAGAGCCGCGTCACCATGAGGTCAGCTGCCGACGCCTGCTGCACCGGTGGCTGGGACGCCGTCAGTCGCGATGTCCGCGAGGTCCCGTCATGGACGGACCACGCGCCGTGGGGCTGGGTTGCTGTGAATTTCGGGCGTCAGTCCCCGGGGGCGCCTGTGACCAAGATCGTGCTGCGGCCAGTCCTGCTGGAAGTTCTCGCTGTAGTTAGTCAGCCATGGTGCCGACCGAACTCGGGCCGACCTCCAGAGCTGAAGTTGACATCTGGCGGCGAACTGATGACTCCTGCGAGCTGGTACAGACTTCCGGAATCGTCACCTACGAAGATTGAACAACATTCGGACACGGACCACGTCCGTCCTCAGATCCGAACTGCTTCCTAATGGCTTCTGTCTGTTTCTGGCTGCGCTCTACTACTTACATCTGGTAGCTTTTTGTTATTACTCCCGCAGTATATTGCAGCGTAACTTAGCGTGTTGGCCTCACTTCCCCTTACTCAGCACTCTCCAGACTTCGCTCGGTGCTCGGTCTGTGTGCGTCCTTGCGTCAGCCTGTTGGTAGACTGCTGCTGTCAGCAAAGCTATCTGTGCGTGTTTACTTCGCAATGCCTCAGTCGCCGGCGTACCTCCGTTTTGCTATTCTCCACTGCGTGAAGCAACGTTTACTACATGTGGCCACAACAGAAGCTAAAAGTGGAACCAAACACTAAGAGAGTTTTCCACTAAAAAAAACTTATTTAAGAAAATACGGAAAAAGAGAATTCCACTGATGAGGAAAGTGACACAGACTGCTTTTACTCCAGGGTAGCGTTTTCTAGATCTAAAGAATGGATCTAAAGAATAGATCTACAGAAAGTATGGATAAGATGTCGGAGCTGCGAACGCTGGGCTCGAGAAATGTGCGCTGGATGATGACAACTTCACGTGTGAATTTTGCACATGACTTAATGTTGTTTCTAAGTGGATGAACTGTGGATGAATTGCTCTAAAATACTAACCTCTAGTAGTCACTGATTTCTCTGTTTACATCACTAGGAATAATTAATACTGCTCATGTGTTGGCCTTTTTATGCCAACAACGTGTTGTAACGCGTTTCTTTCTCATCTGTATTACTGTAATAATCAATGGAGAAACAAAAGCTATAAGCCTATCCATTCTTTTAAAACCAAAGAGTCTACTTGGGAATGGTGGCAAAGGACTGGCCACTTTACTCCATTAGTTAGAAAATAATGGCCACTACGTAAGCATTCAGGAAAACGTTTATATATCCTCCCTTTTACGTTAGCTATAAATATTTGGTGTGATGCCTTATAGTATGTATATTCGAGGTGTATATGCCACAAGCTTCCCTTAATAGCCATGACTTCATGAAATTTCAATTAGGGTTGCCACTTTACCTCCAGCTTCCCCTAGTGTATTGAGAATGGAGGACAACGCCGTCGTTTTGTAGAACCTGACTAAGATATTATTCCTCACTGTTTTGTTCAGATCTGTAAATTAGCTATTACAACTCCACAAACCTCAGCTGTGTGTTTAACTGCACTAAGCGATCTGTAATTAGAATATCTAAATAAAAAAAAAATGGTTCAAATGGCTCTGAGGACTATGGGACTTAACAGCTGAGGTCATCAGTCCCCTAGAACTTAGAACTACTTAAACCTAACTAACCTACGGACATCACACACATCCATGCCCGAGGCAGGGTTCGAACGTGCGACCGTAGCGGTCGCGCAGTTCCAGACTGAGGCGCCTAGAACCGCTCGGCCACTCTGGCCGGCAATATGTAAATAAGTTTAACTCTTTAGAAATGATGGTGCAACGATAACCTTTTTGTTATTGTTCCAGCTGCAAAAGCTTTTTTTTCTTTTTTTTTTTAAAAAAAAAGGCAGGCTCGTATTTCCTTGTACTTCATTCGAATCTTGTTCCCCAGCTTACTGACAACGAGTGCGACATTGGAAAGGGAAAATCCATATCGCTCCCCCCTCAGATTTAGTGGTAAGATGGCCTACAGATTAGCCTGTCGACGACTGAACACAGATCAAGCATGAAAACAGGAAGAAGACGTACTCAACTGTGAAAAAAGAAGCAAAATAGGAACTGAACGGTCTAAGCCATTTTACCACTAAATGTTTGGGGGTTGCGGTGGGGAGCTTCCCTTGTGAGGGCTAGAAACTGATATGCCTATTGTTTAGCATTTGTCGTTCAATGGGAAATGTGTCTGGAATGGACTAGCACTGATGACATGAGCTGACGCACTGGATCAGAAAGAAATATGGACTACAATTCTGAAAACGGAAATTAACCCCGATGTCGTGGATCTCCTAGGTATATAACTCTTTATTTTTTATTTCAAATGATGTCTCAAGTAATAGAAAGAAATACTGGTGGCTGTAAGCATCACGAGATGATTTTTGATGATTCCGCGGTTCCAATTATTTACTCGTTACTGCACAGCCGCAGATTGTATAGCTCACCAGCATATTTCTCTATCACGGCCAAATTTTATCCAGGAACAGCTATCAGCTTAGCTTTACCAAAGGTAAAGGCACCAGAGGGGCATTACTAGCGTTACCCTTGGTAGTGCAATTAACACAATTTCACAGGATAAGTCGACCTAGAAGAAGCATTCGACAGCGTAAAACGATGTAATATGTTTGCAATCTCAGAGAAAGTGGGGTTGGTTGGTTGATTTGGGGTAGGCGCCCAAGCAGCGAGGTCATCGGTCTCATCGGATGAGGGAAGAATGGGGAAGGAAATAGGTCGTACCCTTGGAAAGGAACAGTTGCCTGAAGCGATTTAAGAAAACCACTGCAAATCTAAATCAGAATAGTCTGACCCGCGTTTGACGAGTCGTCCTCCCGATTGCGAGTCTAGAGGGTTAACCACTGCGCCACCTCACTTGGTCAGAGATAGTAGTATGCACTATAGGGAAAATCGAAAAAGAATACAGAATATATATAAGAACAAAGAGGGAACAATGTACACGGAAGGGTGATACAGAAATGCTAACATTACAAGGGTCGAAAGACTGTGATGCAGTATTTCTTTTCTAGTTTTCAAACTGTATACCGGGAAACCAACGAGGGTAATAAAAGAAAGTTTTAGGAGTTGGGTTATAATTCACGGTGAAAGGACTTGAATGATAAGATTGTCTGAAGACATTTCTATCCTCTGTGAATGTGAGGAAGATTAAAAGAACCTGTTGAATTTGATGAACATTCCACTAAGTACAAAATTTGGAATATGGTGAAGCACAGGAAGAAGGAATGACGGAGTGGCAGCACAAATGAGATTACCGATAAACTCAGCAGCAGAATGGGGTATGACATAATAGACAAACTGACGTACAGTAATTCTTTTTCGTGTACATTTGATGTTCCTGAGACATATTGAGGCTCACTTTAATCTACGCCATGATTAACGTGTCATCTACGCCTGAGGCACGGTCGGGATTACCCCATTTCGCTCACTGATAAGATGCTATTCCAAATCGGAGAGCCTCGGCAATACTGAGGCGAGTTCAGAACAGCAAAGGGATAAGGCGTGAGTTGGAATCTGTATCGGGGAGGGAGTAGTACTAATGTAGTCTGGCTTGGGTGCCAGCGTGACGCAATGGACAGCAATGCATCTGCCTTGTAAAAACATCTAGGTTCGAATCCTGGCGCGGGTAAGAAATTTTATTTCCTTGCTTCAGGTTACGTCAATAACGGAAGTAATTCTGTTACATTGGAGTGCATGCACACTAATGAACAGAGAGCTTTCAATGCCATAATAAGTCTTCTGATATGAAACTTAGACTTTAAGTCGAGAAAGAATTTTCCGATAATGTACGTCTGTAGCACAACGTTGTATGGAAGTGAATCCTGAGCTGTAGCAAAATCGGAAAAATAACTGAAGCGTCTGATATACAGTGTTGATATTATGGGTAATGAATGCATTATCTTCAGTGTCGATGAAAAAAGGAAAATTGGGAAAGAACGCATTAGAAGAAGAAAGTGGATTATAGGCTATGTACTAGGACACCAGGGAATAGTTCCATGATATAGAAGGAACCTCACGGAGTAAAAACTTCGGGGGGAGACACACATTGGAATATATCCTCCAAATAATTAAGGGCGTTTCTCTCCTAACAGCTACACTGAGATGCAAATGTGGGCACAGCAGGAAGTCGTGATACCCAGCCTCAACTTCTTTTCGAAAAAGAAGGAGGTAAATGTTTAGTGCATATGAATAACTTAGACTGTCGCCAGTGAAGAATATACCAGAACATCCCTCTGATGTCGCAATGGATGCCGCTTGCGCCATGACGCCACTGCAGTGGACGCAAGGTTTCCCTTTGACTGTAGCCTTTGACTGCCGCACGCAGCGTGTTATTTTCAACCTTTATTGACGTACCTGACGTGACAGTTGTGTGCCGTTCTGGGAATCTCCCAGCGCTTTGATCATAAAACAGTCTCTGCCTCGTCGATATTTCCCCCATGAGGCGCTATTATGAAACTAGCTATAAAACTGTCGTAAAGCTAAATCTGGAGTGAGCTGCAATTTCCCATGAGCGAAGCTTACGAAACAGAGGTGTTCTAATGCACAGAGTCGGAAGGGTTTCGAAAATAGTTTTATCGAAAGCTTGCATATCATAGCTCTCGTTTCGAATGTTGGGTCTGAATCTTTAGTGACTTGTATGGCAGAATGTGATGTCAGCCAGTGACGTGACACAATGGTAAAACACTGGACACGCGTTAGGATGGGCGGCGATGCAAATTCCCCTCCGTCCTTCGTGACAGATGAGATCATTTTAAAATGACGCATCTATTTCCTTCCCTAGCCTTTCCCAGTTTTATATTGTGGTTTGTGTTTAGTGACTTTGTCGTCGGAGCATTAAACACTGATCTCCCTGTCTTCCAACAAAATGATGGTTTTTCTGGCAACGGAAAACGCAATACTGAAAAACTTACGCCTCTCCCGATGAACACGTAGACCTGTCATTAGTGTGTATTGTAGGTGGATGAATGACGCTCATGCTACTAACAGATGACAACGCGTGAATGTATATGGCGTGTAAAGTAATATGTAAGTGGGAGGTTACGACGTCGTATAGTTGGCTGGCGTTAATACGAAGCACAAGTCACAGCGGAGTACAATTGACAAAAGCGCTTTTGTGCATACAGATCGTGGCAGATTGTTGCAGATTGGTATTCACAGTGTATGTGAACTCTTTCGGATCCACTAACATCGTCCCAGTTGATACAGGAAGATAGTGATCGCACAATACAATAATATAAACCAAATACCTGAAAAAGTGAACCTTGACTCGTCACCGAACACATCAATAATCATGTTGGCATACTTTGTCTTGCGCGTGATCTGCTGCAAATACATGGCGGTGGTGTCCGTATTACATGATTTATTCAAAAGAAACAGCTTCACAAATTGAGAAAGTCAGTAATGCGTCGGTTCACCCTTAGCCCTTATACAACAGTTATTGGGCTTGGAAGTGATTGAAAGAGTTGAGAGATATCGAAACAAATTCTGTTCAACTGGAGCGTTACATCGTGAAAATCCCGAGCTGGTTGGAGGGACCTGTTCACATTGCTCTTTATGTCCTCAATTTGGGAGAGATTCGGCGCCCATTCTGACCGAGGTAGGATTTGGCAAGCACGAAGAGAAGCAGTAGAAACTCCCGCCATGTGCGGGCGTGACTTACGTTGCTGAAACGTATGCCTAAGAAAGTTTGCCATGAAAGGCAAAAGAACAGTGCATAGAATGTCGTCGACGTACCGCTGTACTGTGAGGGTGCCTTGAATAACAACCAAAGGGTCCTTGCAATGAAAATAAATGGCACTCCCTACATGCATTCCTAGCTGTCGGGCCATGTGGAAGGTTACAGTCAGGATGGTATGCCACCACAGCCCGGGACGTCTCCAGACGCGTCTGCGGCCTGAAATCTCATTGACTGGAGTAGAATTGTCTTCAGTGATGAGTGCCGCTTCGAACTGAGCCCCGCTGGCCAACCGAGACAAGGCCCCAGTCGAGAACTTTAGCGACAATATTGGCAAGGCCCTCAAACCAGCCGGGATTCTGACGATATAACACGCCAGATGGACAGAATTTGGCTAGGTATCCCTCAGGAGGGCGACCAACAAATCTGTCACTCAATGCCAAGCCGAATAACTGCTTGAGTAAGGGTCAGAGGTGAATTACGGAATTTGTGAAGCCCTTTCTCATGAATAAATCAGTCTGTGTACGTACATCACACCTAGGCTACCGATTTCGGTCCCATTCGGAAATTCTTCCGTGGTATGTACCTTTTTTCCCCCCTCAGAGGGTTTGTTATTGTAATCACTAGCGTTTGGGCAGCAGGATGTCTGGAAAACCAGCTCCTATCACCTCTCGAACTGTTGATCTGTCACTGTCGTCTAATCCTGAACTATTATATTTGTGGTGATATTTGCAGCTCCGCTAACTTTCCCAGCCTAATAATTCCTTGTATTCATGTCGGGCGTGAAGCCGGAACATATCGTCATCTGGACACAATATTTCGACGGTCCATGTGATCGTAATTTTCAGGTGAGTAGGCCGTCGCACTATCTCGCCGGAACTGAAATCAAACACGCCCCGTTGGCTCCTTTATTCACCGACCGTAATATTAAATGAGAAAGGCGCTTATTTATAATATATATTTCTTAGACCTGTACAGTGATAGTTGGTTGTGTGCTCCTTAAGAAACTGCCTGTCATATGAACAATAAAACATCTCTAATAATTGTACTTCTAGTGTACGACAGTCGGTAAACAGCTAGAAAATGCGCTAGTCACGCTCGGGCTTCGGCGTCAAGAAGTCCTCTAGAACCCGTCGAATCTAGGAATTCAGTTCCGGCATTCACATTCCGTCGACGTTTCCTTTGGAAACTGATGCTGTTGCGTCTTCCGGTATGCTTGACTTGGCGGCTCGCTCACGGCTCGGTCACGTCGGAAGGCGAATGGCGGACAATGGCAGGGCGAGAATCTCTTGCGGCTGGCGATGTGGGTACAGTAAAACAAGTATGAGAAGTTGCCCAGTGCTGAAATTACGACTGCGCCATTAAGTCGCGCCTCAGCTGATATGTCTTGGACCACCCTCCAACAAAGTTTGCACTTGGTCCTTAACGGAAATTCCATTGGTCGGTTGGCGATAGTACCCTCAGGAAAAAAGGAGTTAGGAAGGAAGTCTCGCTGCGGGGATTTATTGAGCATTCTGGATGAAGCCGAGTGCAAAGCGGTATTCATGTCAGCATCAATAAGGCTTGTTGCCCGGGTTCAAAAGTTATCCTTGGTTTCTAGCTGAAATGATGAAGACTGCTAGCGCACCTTTCGACGGAAGCACATGTCGCGATTTTTAGTTTTGTCCCCAGATCCGAATGTGGCCCTTTGGTTTGAGCCTTGTGGGAGGGTGTAAACAGAGACTTTGTCGATTCTGTGACGATCTAGATTGAAGGCGACTTCACTAGCGCTACCTGGTGGAAAACTGTAGCTTCCTTCTTAGCTCATCATGTGTACATAAACTCATGGAGCACCTGCTGCGGTAGAACTACGCGCGAAATGAAGACGGGTATATATTCCACGTGCTAGGTACAGTTGATCAAGAAGCTATGTGACGATCACCTGCGCCCAAGGAGGGGAATAAGGTTAACTGTAGGCCAGAATAAGAAAACATAAAACCAGGACTGGTTATCTGCAGGAGGTTGCAGGGTAAAGGCCCAGTAATATCGCGACTGACTAACGGTGATAACAAATACACTTCTGGAAATTGAAATAAGAACACCGTGAATTCATTGTCCCAGGAAGGGGAAACTTTATTGACACATTCCTGGGGTCAGATACATCACATGATCACACTGACAGAACCACGGGCACATAGACACAGGCAACAGAGCATGCACAATGTCGGCACTAGTACAGTGTATATCCACCTTTCGCAGCAATGCAGGCTGCTATTCTCCCATGGAGACGATCGTAGAGATGCTGGATGTAGTCCTGTGGAACGGCTTGCCATGCCATTTCCACCTGGCGCCTCAGTTGCACCAGCGTTCGTGCTGGACGTGCAGACCGCGTGAGACGACGCTTCATCCAGTCCCAAACATGCTCAATGGGGGACAGATCCGGAGATCTTGCGGGCCAGGGTAGTTGACTTACACCTTCTAGAGCACGTTGGGTGGCACGGGATACATGCGGACGTGCATTGTCCTGTTGGAACAGCAAGTTCCCTTGCCGGTCTAGGAATGGTAGAACGATGGGTTCGATGACGGTTTGGATGTACCGTGCACTATTCAGTGTCCCCTCGATGATCACCAGTGGTGTACGGCCAGTGTAAGAGATCGCTCCCCACACCATGATGCCGGGTGTTGGCCCTGTGTGCCTCGGTCGTATGCAGTCCTGATTGTGGCGCTCACCTGCACGGCGCCAAACACGCATACGACCATCATTGGCACCAAGGCAGAAGCGACTCTCATCGCTGAAGACGACACGTCTCCATTCGTCCCTCCATTCACGCCTGTCGCGACACCACTGGAGGCGGGCTGCACGATGTTGGGGCGTGAGCGGAAGACGGCCTAACGGTGTGCGGGACCGTAGCCCAGCTTCATGGAGACGGTTGCGAATGGTCCTCGGCGATACCCCAGGAGCAACAGTGTCCCTAATTTGCTGGGAAGTGGCGGTGCGGTCCCCTACGGCACTGCGTAGGATCCTACGGTCTTGGCGTGCATCCGTGCGTCGCTGCGGTCCGGTCCCAGGTCGACGGGCACGTGCACCTTCCGCCGACCACTGGCGACAACATCGATGTACTGTGGAGACCTCACGCCCCACGTGTTGAGCAATTCGGCGGTACGTCCACCCGGCCTCCCGCATGCCCACTATACGCCCTCGCTCAAAGTCCGTCAACTGCACATACGGTTCACGTCCACGCTGTCGCGGCATGCTACCAGTGTTAAAGACTGCGATGGAGCTCCGTATGCCACGGCAAACTGGCTGACACTGACGGCGGCGGTGCACAAATGCTGCGCAGCTAGCGCCATTCGACGGCCAACACCGCGGGTCCTGGTGTGTCCGCTGTGCCGTGCGTGTGATCATTGCTTGTACAGCCCTCTCGCAGTGTCCGGAGCAAGTATGGTGGGTCTGACACACCGGTGTCAATGTGTTCTTTTTTTCCATTTCCAGGAGTGTATGTCGTTGCAGAAATAGAAAGTTAGTCGAAACCAGAAGCAAACAGCAGTGAAATGTCAATCTCGGAAATGAATCTATACCAAAAGGAGAGGCTTGATGACAATGGTGGTCTTGTAGTTATTGTTGTAAGGAACTTCGTTACAGCCAGTGAGACAAATTCGGTGCCAGACTGCGAGATAAGCGTCAAATTTGAGACTAAAATAGTAAAATATTACTATCGCCCATGCATATGAAATATCTAAGAGTTCAAATGGCTCTGAGCACTATGGGACTTAACAGCTATGGTCATCAGTCAAATATCTAAGAGGTGAAACGCTTAAGATGAAGAAAAATTCGAGCAAAACACCCCATATCTGGCTGCCTTTAGTCCTTGAAACGCAGTGTTTATAACCGGAGGCACATCCAAATAATTATGCGAAATTGTACCATACATCTTTTCAGAAAAATAGTTTAGAGCCGTTGGTGAGACAACTCACTCGCGAGAGATATTTCTTTGATCTGCTGTAGCGAAAACACCAGGATTTCCTGGTTCAGTGAATGAGGAGACTGGAAACGTGCTCGTGAGCTATTATAACAGCATTTAGCGCTGATCTAGAATAGTTAAGAAACGTGGAAGTATACTGATGCTGAACAAGTACGATAGGACGATGATTGGAACTTGTCTATGTAGTCATTTTGCTCCAGGGAGGAGAAAATGTAAGATGCCAGCCAGGAATTAACATGTATTGTAGGTCAGGTGCTAGATATGAAGATATGTATATGACATGGGAAATACTAGGGAATGGGGTGAAACCACCATCGCTCAGTAACAATGCTTATCCGTCAGACTGCTTAGCCACCTGATGTTCTTCTCTTTTCCTCCTGAGATGATGGTTACTATGCCCGAAATCAGTAAAGAGTAAAACCGCTGATAGCTAAAATGCAGGTTCTTCAAAAGTTAGCAAGCATAGAGAGCTAGAAACAAGATTCAAATCCGATGTGTTGCTGACAAACAAAAACTGGTGGAAGTCAAAACGAGCGGTAGGTAGCACAACTATGCCGTAACGGTTAACGGTCATTGAGATCTACATCATGAATATACATTCTCTACAAGCCATCGTACGGTTAATGGCAGAGGGTAAGTTGTACTACTGTTCATTCGCTTTCCCATTCCACTCGCAAATGGCGCGAGGGGCAAACTTTTATCTCCACTGAAGAGACAAAGAAACTGGTATAGCTGCCTAACATCGTGTAGGGCCACCGCGAGTACGGAGATGCACCGTAGCACGACGTGGCATGGACTACTAATGTATGAAGTACTGTTGGAGGTAACTGACACCATGAATCCAGCAGGGTTGTCCGCAAACCCGTAAGAGTATGAGGGAGTGGAGATTTCTTCTCAAAAGTACGTTGCAAGGCATCCCAGATATGCTCAACAATGCTCATGTTTAGGAAGTTTGGTGGCCAGCGGAACTGTTTAAACTCAGAAGTGTGTTCCTAGATCCATTCTGTAGCAATTCTGGACATGTGGAGTGTCAAATTGTTCTGCTGGAATTGCCCAAGTCCCTCGGAATGCATAATGGACATGAACGGATGCAGGCGATCACACGGGATGCTTACGTACGTGTCACGTGTCAGAATCGTATCTAGATGTGTCAGCGGTACCATATCACTGCAATTGCACACGCCCCACGCCATTACAAAGCGTCCACCAGCTTGAACAGCCTCATTCTGACATGCAGGGTCCATGGATTAATGACGTTGCCTCCATACCCATACGCGTTCATCCGCTCGATACAATTTGAAACGAGACTCGTCCGACCAGACAACATGTTTCCAGTCGTCAGCAGTCCAATGTTGGTACTGACGGGCCCAGGCAAGCCGTAAATCTTAGTGTCGTGCATTTATCAAGGGTACACGATGGGCCTTCGGCGCCGAAAGCCCCTATCGATGATGTTCCGTTGAATGTTTCCCACGCTGACATTCGTTGATGGCCCAGTATTGAACCCTGCAGCAATCTGTGTAGGGGCTGCACTTCTGTCACGTTGAACGATTCCCTTCTGTCGTCGTTGGTCCCTTTCTCGCAGGATCTTTTTCCAGCCGCAGCTGTGTCAGCGATCTGATGTTTTACCAGGTTCCTGATATTCACGGAACACTCGTGAAATGGTCATACGTGAAAGTAGCAGCAGTAACCGATCTAACAACTGCGCCAAATGGTTCAAATGGCTCTGAGCACTATGGGACTAAACTTCCGAGGTCATCAGACCCTAGGTCTTAGAATTACTTAAACACAACTAACCTAAGGACATCACACACATCCATGCCCGAGGCAGGATTCGAACCTGTGGCCGTAGCGGTCGCGCGGTTCCAGACTGTAGCGCCTAGAACCGCTAGGTCACGCCAGCCGGCAACAACTGCGCCAGACACTTGTCATGTAGGCGTTGCCGCCCGCAGAGCCGTATTCTGCATTTTTTCACATATCTTTGTATTTGAGTATACCAGTTTTTTTTTTGTTTTTTTTTTTGTTTTTGCGCTTCAGTGTATGTGCTTCCGTACAAGGTTTTCTCTTGTCTTCGTGGTCCTTACGCGAAATGTACGGCTTATTTGGCCTTGTTATCGCACATGCCACTTCTCCAGACATTCTGAAATCTGTGCCTCTAAAAGAATGTCTTTTTTCCTTGGATCGATTCCCATTTGTGTCCACGGATCTTTTCCGCAACTCTCGCTGCTGATCGAATCTTTGGGTAAGAAATCTGGCAGCATCCCTTTGAAATGCTTCGCTGTTTTACTTTAATCCGATATGGTGACGATCCTAAACACTCTAGCAGTACTCAGAGCTGGTCACACTAGAGACCTATATGTGGTGTCCATGATACAGACAGAAGAATCACACTTTCCTAACGTTCTCCCAATAAACCGAAGCCGACCATTCAAACTCTCTACGTCCGACCTTACGTGCTCATTCCGCTTTATGCCGTTTTGCAACGTTACGTCTTGATGTTTAATCGACGTGAGTGGACGAAGCAGCGCTCCACTAACTCGAAACTTACAGTATTCATCTTTCCTACTCATCCACATTAACTTGTATTTTCCACATTTACAGCAAGCTGACGTTCATCACGGCAAATAGAAATTTTACCAAATTAGTCCTGTATCCTCCTACAGTGACTCAAATGGTTCTGAGCACTATGGGACTTAACATCTGAGGTCAGCAGTCCCGTAGAACTTAGAACTACTTAAACCTAACCAACCTAAGGACATCACACACATCCATGCCCGACGCAGGATTCGAACCTGTGACCGTAGCGGTCGAACGGTTCCAGACTGAAGCGCCTAGAGCCGCTCGGCCACCCTTGGTCGGCTACAGTGACTCAACGACGATACGTTTCTGTACACTATAAAATCATAAGGAAACAAAGCAGATTGATGCTCATCCTGTCCTTCGGACAGTATGCGTATATGGAGAACAAGGGCTGTTCTATCACACTTGCCTGTGGCATTTCTGACGATACCTTTGTCTTCAATGAACACAAGCCGTCCAGGACGGAGTAGAGGCCCTATCGCTTAAAAAGTCTTTCAGTCACTCACATTTCTGGGAACCTACTCCACGTGCTCGGACCATCGTTAACAATCTGCTTCTCAGTTTTCAGAACCGTAGAATCGGACAATGGAACAAAGTCGCCTGTCCAAATGCATGTTAACCATGACAGCACTGAATCGGAAGAAGCTGATAAATGAAGGCCTAAATATTAAATTCTGTATTCCATCACTGTACCACCACAGAAGATCACAGGACTGACAAGATGACTGTCGAGTCTGCACAGAATATGCGAGGGGACTGTCACCTCTTCCATCCCGTCTACCGCAGGCCTCTGGAATAGGGGAAAGTGCCTGACGACTGAATATAAGCAAATGCCATTCCCGTTTGTATATGGTTTGTCAGAACGAAGAACAGACATATCTCACACACAGTAGAACTGTGGAGAATGTTTAATGCTTATGTACGATGTTTTTTTCTCTTTTTTTGAGATTCAACGAATATTGTGTTAGAAACAACATGGTTTCCTCCGACATCGATCGTGTGAAACCCTGCTTGATCCGTTCATGAAATACTGAAGGCAGCAGATAGTTGGGATCAGATAGCTGGGGTTAAACAGTAGCCGTATGTCGTGACTTCGAGAAAGCCTTCGAGTTATACTGCAGGTGTCTTGAATAATACAAAAGGGATTCCATTAACTGATACTTAGTTGACACAACCAAGTGTCTTCTCCTCTTCACCTGTACAAATTGTACAAATTCGCACGACTTCACATACTATCACTCCAGATACATGTATTACACAGAACCACTTGTGATGTGGCGTAATTCCAAATTCCAGTACCTCTCATTCCAATATCCGTTAACTCAGTGGCACAGAAAATGATACACCGATAATACGAGGGTTGCCCAGAAAGTAATGCACCGCATTTTTTTTTCTCAGCCGAAAACAATGCTACGAATGAGAAGAATGTTACGTATATATTATCTGAAGTCTCCTGCGTGAGCGCCCCAGGTTTCAGCCACTTGAAACAGCTGCAGGACAGTTTCAAAATGGTGTTTGTAGGTGATGTACGTTACCAGCAACGTGCTTTCATTGAATGTTTCGCTGGAGATGATTCAAATGGTTCAAATGGCTCTGAGCACTATGGGACTCAACTTCTGAGGTCATTAGTCCCATAGAACTTAGAACTAGTTAAACCTAACTAACCTAAGGACATCACAAACATCCATGCCCGAGGAAGGATTCGAACCTGCGACCGTAGCGGTCTTGCGGTTCCAGACTGCAGCGCCCTTAACCGCACGGCCACTTCGGCCGGCTTTTCGCTGGAGAGAAAGAAACTGTGGGCAGTATTCACAAACGCTTGTGCAAAGAGCGATGGAGCGTAGTCGCTGGCCACGGAAATTTAGGTCATCAGAAGGTGATTCGGCGGAGCTCCACGATTTGCAGCGGTCGAGGAGACCATCCACAGCTGTCACACCTGACACACCTGACCTAGCCCTCGGACTTCCACTTGTCTGGGCCATTAAAGGATGCCATTCATGAAAGTCATTTTGAGGACGATGAGGAGGTGATTCACACAGTGAAGCACTGAACCTGCCACCAGGACAAGCATTGGTAACGACAGGGCATACATGACCTGGTTTCGCGCTGGAGTAAGACCATAGAATGCGTGGGAGATTACATGGAAAAATAGGGTGAGTAGATAAAACACCATTCTTACTACTTTGTAATTCTCATTATGTTCAATAAAGAACTGCTGAAGAACAGAGAGTGGTGCATTATATTCTGGGCAAAGCTCATAGCTTCGTCATCAATGAAACGTAATGTGTCTCACTCTAAACCCGAGCCAAGACTGCCTTGTAGCGCTCTGAGTTTCAGTATTACACTCTCGCACTCCTCGTGTGACCTTTGGCCAATTCTGGCTGAACAACCTCCCGAAACTTATACAGATGTGCAAAACTTAACAATGGAACTTATTTTCACCTAATGTGTCCCTGCCAAGAAACGAAGCTCGTTGAAACATGCACCATGCATAGAATGCACTTCTACGGTGTAGTACCAAAGGTGACCGAAATGAAAACGAAATCAAATGATCCAAATGACACTTTTATTCAAAGGCAATAATTACACGGAAGTCAGCGTGATCTATGATAGTGCCCTGGACATTAAAAAATACGGGATTCGGGTCTTACTTGGGTGTGTAATCACCACAAGCGGGATGCATTCTTCGTGATGTGCACCCGTGCTGGTCACAAGGTTAGGAAGGAGTTCTTGTGGTAGGGCTTTCCAACAGCTGGATGGCCGTTGGTGCACGTGGGCGTGCCACAACACTACTCCCAAACCCATCACACACGTGATCGGTGGAATTTACGACAGGGGAAACATGCAGGTCATTCCACTCGCCTCATATCCTTTCTTTCCAAGGGATCCTCCCACACTCACTGTTCGATGCGGTCGCGCGTTTTCATCCACAAAAATGAAGTCACGGCCGAATGCACGCCTGAAAAGAGACACACAGGGAAGGAGTACAGTGACCGGTGAATGGACCGTGTTCGTGTGAGTACTACCTCTAACATATTCAAACAGGCGCGTTACATATAGGCATGTGTTAACGGAGTCAGCAACGCAAGATGTTTGCAATCTGTATTTTTGCTTTCTCGTTTCGAAATGTTTCACAGTTGTGCGGAAAGAGTCGAAGACTTACAGCAGCACATAATCTGCCACGAAAACGTCATCCTCAATCCTTTACAGGTAGCTGTTCTAGCACGAGCATAAGCCTCAAACGGCACGGAGGTCGCCATTGACTGCGGCGCGGGCATGATACACGAGCGTTCGTTGGACAGCCTGGTATCACGCGGTTAGCGTCAGACACGCGCACGCTCATCCGCAGAGTGGAGTAAACGCTCTGACTCATCAGAGCGACTGAGCTATTTCCCGACCTCGTCCGTCCAATTAGCACGCCCGTGGTGGCGCCTGAGTCGTTTTCGCTGATGAGCTAGTGCGAAGAGCGAGTGACGTAGTGCGGTCCTGTTTCAGCAGTCCATACTTGCAAAGTATCAACCACCGCTCTACTATATAACCTCTAGCGACATGCAGCCAAACTTTTAAAGAAATAATTGGAAAATTGGTTATATTTCAGTTCTTAGGATCATAAAAGCCAATAATTGGTAAAAGAAAAGGTCATGGGACATATGTGATACAGCAAGTCTCTATCAAGCAAAGTAACCATAGCCCATGCATCAAATATGATACACCAAGTCTCTATGAACCTAAAATAGTTAAATGAATAAAGTGCTGATTTATTGCTGTTTATTGGAATTTTAAGGAGTAGTGGATTAATTGGATTGGGCAACATTCATTAACAGAAATCAGAGCTTGAGCACACTATTTATTTATTCTTTCAACGCTTTTTATAAAAACTAAAAAGGTACAGCATGTCAAAGGTACAATCATTTAAGAGACTACGTTTTGCAAAACAGCATTTAGTACATAATCTTAGAAAATAATACACGTGTTTACGTATACATGAAGAACAATGAACTTAGAATTTTTGCTTCCACACTCTAAGCTGTTTCATACTGTGTGGAAAGTTTTGAAGCAATTCCTTTTTGAAGTGAGACACTGAAACACATCACAGGTTTGTCATTTTACAAACTTATGACCGGAGCAGCCTTGCATTCTACATCTAGATCTACATTTTTGTCTCCCAGCGTAAATTTCTGGCAAACGCAATACATCCCTAGATCCTTTGCGTGCTGGTAGGACGGCTTGTATTTGGTTTTTTGCTTCTTTGCATCATATCTTTCCCTTTCGTCCCAGTAGCACCTCTAAAATTTCTAAATACGTCGAGCCTAAGAACCACGTACACTTACAATACAAACGCAATTATATTCTTAAATATTCGATCTGCAGCCTACAAAACTACGCCTTTTCTCATTTCCAGCAAATAAGATATAGCAGTCAAACTACATTTGTGCTACATCATCCACACATATGTAAACGTAATTGGCCTGATAATGCAGTGAAACAGTCCGATTGTATGAAATTTGATACAGTACATTTACAAGTGTTCTGCGATATGTCAACACGTGCACAAACTCGGAACATGATATTAGTTAAATATTTAGACTTAATATACTTATAGTTATTATCATTATTCCTTGTAAGTTACTTTATTTCTCTTTATTACCTTTTCTTTCACGTGGCATGTTCCATCGCTCGCAGACAGTATGCATTTGGTAAGTGGTGCCACCTTCTTGTGGCTGCGAGAAACTTGAAAAAGTGACAAGCGTGATATATAAGGCTGCCAACTCAATACTTTATTTCTGATTCTCAGAAAAAGTATCGCCCGAGTGTTTCATATTTGATCATATTTGATACGTGAGGATGCTAGACGTTAAAATTGTTGTTCCTATTGTCACTCACCAAATTGAAGATAGCCTCACTTACCAACTGTTCAGTCTCATCCATAACTCTAGCGACATTTTTTTCCTCCCTTTGGATAGTTCGAACTCTCGAGAAACTCAGAAGAACAGGTAGCAGTTATAGGTGATCAGCAGCTACCTGTCCCGTAATTAGCTCTTCTTTATCAAACGAAGAAAAAGTCCACCTTTCCTCCATGAAATCCCGACACTCAGCTGCTGTGGTCCCGCTAGTGGAACTGAAACCAAAAGTTCCATGGAAAAACTACGAGGATAAAAGTTCAGTGATAACCAAGTGTACTTTCTTCGATTTATTCTCTGAGATCGCTTGCTTGTGAGTTCAAATGGCTCTAAGCACAATGGGACTTAACAGCTGAGGTCATCAGTCCCCTAAACGTACGAGGCCTGTTCAGAAAGTAAGCTCCGATTGATTGCCAAATTGAAACCACAGTGAACATCAGAAATGTTTTACTTGTAACAATTAGCTACACCTTTCAGCTACTTCTCTACGTAGTCGCCGTTCTGACTTAGACTTTTGTCATAGCGTTGTACCAACTTTTCAATAGCCTCATCATAGAAGGCAGCCGCCAGTGCTTTCCGCCAATTCTCCACGCTGGCCTACACCTCGTTGTCTGTGTCAAAATGTTGTCTTCAAAGACAGCGGTTCATGTGACCAGAGATGAAACTCAGGGGGAGACAATTGCGGACTGTATTGTGGGTAATCTCACATTTCCATTTGAAAACGATGCAGGAGCATCTTCATTGCCCCTGCAGAACTCGGCTGAGAATTGTCTTGAAGAAGAAACAGCACGACAGTTATGTAATGTTAGCTGCATAGCTTCAGGCGAAATTTCTCACCAGGCCCTCGTACTTGGCGGCAGACACTATTTTCTAGACATCTTTACGCACTCACTGCGAGCTCAGAAATGAGAAGAGCGACGTGATGCTAACTGGGGTTATACTAGAGACACTACCCAACACATCTGTGCAAAGCTTTATCGGATTTTCATAGTCGTTTCCATTTCGCGACCGATCGGAGCTTACTTTCTGAACGCCCCTCGTAGAACGACATCACACACATCTATGCCGGAGGCAGGCTTAGAACCTGCGACCGTAGCAACAGCGCGGACTGCAGCGCCTGGACCCTCTCGGCCACCGGGCCGGCTTTGTGAGTTCCTCATTAATCAATACTCTCTGAAACCGTAACACCGTTTTTAGGTGTTTAAATTCATTTGTGGTAACACTGAAACAATACGTGCAAACGTGGAGAGAAATCATCGCTTTTATAAAATAGTTTGTTCTTAATGGTAGTACAAATGAACTGCAGAAAAAGTGACTGCGTAACTGGATGGAAAGACGCACATAGCTCTAATAAACTGATTATGGAAACCTAACAATCAAGCAAAATGCTTCTAAATATCTGGGTATATAACAGTCGTACAACCGTTTTAAAGCGAAAGTGATTTCGGAAAAGAGTTGAATGTGCGAACTAGCACACGTGCCAACGCCACGTTATTTAAAAATTCTTAGCGAAATCAGTTAGACGCTGTGAAAGGGCGACTGTCGGGAAATGAAACATCGTAAGTCATTTAGTGCTCATTCAGCCGTTGGAACAGCCTAGGTTGAATGGTTTCATGGCCTTCGGATGGCTCAGATGTATTAACGAATTGGTACAACTACCTGCCCTCCAGTAAATGTGTTGCTACTTGAATTTATTACTCTCCTGACAGACACTTCGTTTTACTCGATGTGTTTTAGAGGAGGAGCTCCTTTTGCAGTTGGATTACACATAATGGACAATGAATTGTCCGTTCTAGTACTACTTTACCGAATGTTAGTTACAGCATGGAAGGGAATATTTAGTTCAACATAGTTGTATATAAGAATGGATGTTGGTGTATCTGGTAGAGAATAATAGAAGAGTTCTCTCGTGCTGTTGGTAAGAAACATTGACTACAGGATGTGACACTCTGTAAATGTTACTTATGACTGCCGGTTAAGGCTAATTACAGATTTAATGGTTCAAATGGCTGTGAGCACTATGGGACTTAACATCTGTGGTCATCAGTCCCCTAGAACTTAGAACTACTTAAACCTAACTGACCTAAGGACATCACACAACACCCAGTCATCACGAGGCAGAGAAAATCCCTGACCCCGCCGGGAGTCGAACCCAGGAACCCGGGCGTGGGAAGCGAGAACGCTACCGCACGACCACGAGCTGCGGACTAACCCGTAACACTTCTTCACTTTCACTGAGGACAGCAATGTCATCATCAAAACTTATCATTGATACCCGTTCACCTTTAGTTTAATCCCACTCCTGAACTTTTCTTTAATTTCACTCACTGCTTCTTCGATGTGCAGATTGCAGATTAGTACGAGCGAAAGCCTGCATCCCTGTCCTACACCCTTTGTTCTCAGAGCACACTGTTCTTGGTCTTCAGTCACGATGTTCCGTCTTGGCTCCTGTACATATTGTATCCTACCCGACTTTTTCTATGGCTACACATTCTACATACTAACGAGAATAGTCGTTTTATTCCCACTTCCCCCACTTGTTTTAGAGATTCTGAAGGAACTGTATGTATCCCTCCTGCCTCTTTTGATCTTAAGTCTTCCAAAGCTCTTTTAAATATAATGGATCCCCTGTCTCTTCTATATCGACTTCTTTCTTCCATCACATTAGGCAAGTCTTCCCCCTTACAGAGACCTTCAGTGTACTCTTTCAACTTATCCGCTTTCTCCTTGCGCATATAACAGTAGAATTATCATTGCACTCTTAATGCTGCTACCTTTGCTTTTAATTTCACCGAAGGTTGTTTTGAACTTTGTGTATACTGAGTCAGCCGTTCCGACAATCATTTCTTTTCGATTACTTCACATTTTTCATGCAGACTTTTCGCCTTAGCTCCCCTGCACTTCCTGTTTATTTCTTTCCTAAGCATCTTGTATTTCTGTATTTCTGAATTTTCCTAAACAGCGGGACGCGGCGCGGTTCTAGGCGCTTCAGTCCGGAACCGCGCTGTTGCTACGGTCGCAGGTTCGAATCCTGCCTCAGGCATGGATGTGTGTGAAGTCCTTAGGTTAGTTAGGTTTAAGTAGTTCTAAGTCTAGGGGACTGATGACCTTAGATGTTAAGTCCCATAGTGCTTAGAGCCATTTGAATCATTTGAATCCTGAACATTCTTGCATTTCCTTCTTTCATGGATCATTTAAAGTACAGGGTGATTCAAAAAGAATACCACAACTTGAAAAATGTGTATTTAATGAAAGAAACATAATTTAACCTTCTGTTATACATCATTACAAAGAGTATTTAAAAAGGTTTTTTTTTTCACTCAAAAACAAGTTCAGAGATGTTCAATATGGCCCCCTCCAGACACTCGAGCAATATCAACCGGATACTCCAACTCGTTCCACACTCTCTGTAGCATATCAGGCGTAACATTTTGGATAGCTGCTGTTATTTCTCGTTTCAAATCATCAATGGTGGCTGGGAGAGGTGGCCGAAACACCATATCCTTAACATACCCCCATAAGAAAAAATCGCAGGGGGTAAGATCAGGGCTTCTTGGAGGCCAGTGATGAAGTGCTCTGTCACGGGCTGCCTGACGGCCGATCCATCGCCTCGGGTAGTTGACGTTCAGGTAGTTACGGATAAGGTTTCATAACTAACCTTTTTCGTAGGACTCTCCATACAGTTGATTGTGGAATTTGCAGCTCTCTGCTAGCTCTGCGAGTCGATTTTCCTGGGCTGCGAACAAATGCTTGCTGGATGCGTGCTACATTTTCATCACTCGTTCTCGGCCGTCCAGAACTTTTCCCTTTGCACAAACACCCATTCTCTGTAAACTGTTTATACCAACGTTTAATACACCACCTATCAGGAGGTTTAACACCATACTTCGTTCGAAATGCACGCTGAACAACTGTCGTCGATTCACTTCTGCCGTACTCAATAACACAAAAAGCTTTCTGTTGAGCGGTCGCCATCTCAGCATCAACTGACGCTGACGCCTAGTCAACAGCGCCTCAAGCGAACAAATGTACAACTAAATGAAACTTTATAGCTCCCTTAATTCGCCGACAGAAAGTGCTTAGCTCTGCCTTTTGTCGTTGCAGAGTTTTAAATTCCTAAAGTTGTGGTATTCTTTTTGAATCACCCTGTATTTCTTTTGTTACCCATGGTTTCTTTGCAGTTACCTTCGTTATATGTATGTTTTTATTTCCAGGTTCTGTGAGTGCGCTTTTTAGAGATGTCCATTTCTCTTCAATTGAACTGCCTGCTGAGCTATTCCTTATCACAGTATCTACAGCGTTAGAGAACTTCAAGCGCATCTCTCCATTCCTTAGTTCTTCCGTATCCCACTCGTTTGCTTATTGATTAATTCTGCCCAACATTCATCCTACTCCTCATCATTGATAAACATTGTTCTGAGTCTATATCTGTTCCTGGGTAGACCTTACAATCCACAATCTGATTTCAGAATATGTCTGACCATATTGTAATCTGACTGAGATCTTACCGCGTCTGCAGGGCTTTTCCAAGCATACCTCCTCCTCTTATGAATCTTGAACAGAGTATCCGCTATTACTAGCTGAAATTTATTACAGAAATCAATTAGTCTTTCTTCGGTCTCTTGGTTCTTCCTAGAACCAAGCTCACATTCTTTCGTAATCTTTTCTTCGCTTACAATCGCATTCCAGCCCCCCATGACTATTAGAGTTTCATCTCCCTTCCAACATCCTCATATACCTTTTCTATATCTTCATATTCACTTACTGCATTAATGACACATAATCTGTATCCACAGGATAATTGTAATTGAAAAAGTATCATGATGATTTCTGCTTGGCCAAAGATTCCGGAGCTGTCCCCCATTCGGATCTATGGGAGGTGACTGCCAAGTGGGGATGACCAAGAGAAATAGATTGAATAACCAACGAAATGATAACGTTTTATGTGGCCAGGCGTGGAATGTCAGAAGCTGGAGCTTGGTAGGGAAGCTAGGAAATCTGGAAAGGGAACTGCAGAGGCTCAATCTAGATACTGAAACGATCAGTGAAGCGAAGTGGAAAGATGACAAGAATATCGACAGTAGCAAAAATGGTTTAACGGAAGTAGGATTTGTTATGAATAGGAAGGTAGAGCAGATAGTGTGTTACTGTGAACAGTGAAAGGGTTGTTCTCATCAGAATCGACAGCGACGGCGCAAGCTGAACATGAAAAGTAAACATACTGTGTCTGAAATGGTGTCAAGGCGCTGTAAAAAGTCTTTAGATCCCTTTTGTTAGCTTTATGGTGAGTTAACGGTTTCAAGGCAAGAACTACATATATCGTCGTTCGTGCAGCTAGCGTATCTCGTGTATATCGGTGTCAAAGTAGCAGATCAAGACAAACATGGGCACCCCCGCTGAGACGATGGTCAAATAGTGAACGACATGCATTTAGGTTTGGCATTTTGGTGGTCTAGCGAGACCCACACAATAATGATAGTGGTTGTTACGTTTGTTCAACCGGTGTTCATGGTTTCATTGTAAGAACATCGGCTATCCAAATCTGTCATCGGCTTTACGTCTTGTACCTCAGGGTCCAAACATACCAGCTTCTATGCAAACGGAAGGTTTACCTGAAGAAGAGCGTTCACGGATTGAATCAAAAGAAGAAACCGAAGATAATATGAGTGGGATATTAAAGAAAGGGAAAATCATTGGAAACATAAATATTATCCACAGTGAGTCATTGGAACCTGGAGTAGAAAATGTGCTACGAAAACCTCCCAACTAGTAGACGTAAGTTCTCCTTCCATATACCTGCAGGTATTACACTGAGCTTGATGAAACAATTTTTGAGAGCCTTAACAAAAGATGGTAAATATTACCAGCGCATTTGCAGCAAACTTTTAGCATTATTGAACGTAATACTGAAACTGGATGTCTTTACGTGTACTAACATTAGAAAACTTTGCAAACATGGAATTTTGAAAAGGAAATCGAATTGGCTGAAGAAGAAGCCCGGGTCGCCTTTAAAGACGGGCAACAAGAAGGACCCCCAATTTCAAGTCTGTCGTTGAGGATATGCTGCAGAAGAACCAAAATTTATACTGTTCCATGAGTTTAAAGATTCATTTCCTACATTTGCATTTGGACTACTTTCCTGAGAATCTGGGTGAAGAGGTGAGTGAGGGATTCCATCAGAACATCAAAGAAATGGAAAAGCGTATTCATGGAAGACAAAATGCTACAATGATCGTGGAGCACACGCACGATAAAGCATGAAACAGAATATGGCCATTCAACAGAGACGTGAGATTTTTATATTTTCTATATTCTATTGCATTATTGTCTAGTATAAGCAGCAAAATAATACGTTTTATACGAAATATACCATTTTCATTCCACCATTACGTCTCCCATATGTGATATTTTTCGACATATACCACATTTGGCAAATCGCGATTTGCATATAGACTACTAGCCATTAAAATTGCTACACCAAGATGAAATGCAGGTGATAAACGGGTATTCGTTGGACAAATATATTACACTAGAACTGCCAAGTGATTACATTTTCACGCAATTTGGGTGGATAGATCCTGAGAAGTCAGTACCCAGAACATCCACCTCTGGCTGTAATAACCGCCTTGATACGCCTGGGCATTGAGTCAAACCGAGCTTGGATGGTGTGTACAGGTACAGCTGCCCATGCAGCTTCAACACGATACCACAGTTCATCAAGAGTAGCGACTGGCGTATTGTGACGAGCCAGTTGCTCCGCCACCGTTGAACAGATGTTTTCAATTGGTGAGAGATCTGGAGAATATGCTGTCCAGGGCACCGGTCGAAGATTTTCTGTATCCAGAAAGGTCCGTGCAGTACCTGCAATATGCGGTCGTGCATTAACCTGCTGAAATGTAGGGTTTCGCAGGGATCGAATGGAGGGTAGAGCCACGGGTCGTAACACATCTGAAATGTAACGTCGACTGCTCAAATTGCCGTCAGTGCGAACAAGAGGTGACCGAGACGTGTAACCAAAGGCAGCCCATACCATCACGCCGGGTGATACGCCAGTATGGCGATGACGAATACACGCTTCCAATGTGCGTTCGCCGCGATGTCGCCAAACACGGATGCGACCATCATGATGCTGTAAACAGAACCTGGATTCATTCGAAAAAATTACGTTTTGCCATTCGTGCACCCAGGTTCGTCGTTGAGTACACCATCGCAGGCACTCCTGCCTGTGATGCAGCGTCAAGGGTTCCCGCAGCCATGGTCTCCGAGCGGATAGTCCATGCTGCAGCAAACGTCATCGAACTGTTCGTGCAGATGGTTGTTGTCTTGCAAACGTCCCCATCTGTTGACTGAGGGACCGAGAATTGGCTGCACGATCCGTTAGAGCCATGTGGATAAGATGCCTGTCATCTCGACTGCTGGCTATGGCCTTGCCGCAGTGGATACACCTTTTCCCGTGAGATCACCGAAGTTAAGCGCTGTCGGGCGTGGTCGGCACTTGGATGGGTGACCATCCAGCCGCCATGCGCCGTTGCCATTTTTCGGGGTGCACACTCAGCCTCGTGATGCCAATTGAGGAGCTACTCGACCGAATAGTAGCGGCTCCGGTCAAAGAAAACCATCATAACGACCGGGAGAGCGGTGTGCTGACCACACGCCCCTCCTGTCTGCATCCTCAACAGGATGATAGGGCAGTCGGGTGGTCCCGATGGGCAACTTGTGGCCTGAAGACGGAGTGCAGAGTGCATCTCGACTGCTAGTGATGCGAGGCCTTTGGGATCCAGCACGTCGTTCCGTATTACCTCCCTGAACCCACCGATTCTATATTCTGCTAACAGTCATTGGATCTCGACCAACGCGAGCAGCAATGTCGCGATACGATGAACCGCAATCGCGATAGGCTACAATCCAACCTTTATGAAAGTCGGAAACGTGATGGTATGTATTTCTCCTCCTTACACAAGGCATCACAACAACGTTTCACCAGGCAACGCCGGTCAACTGTTATTTGTGTATGAGAAATCGGTTGGAAACTTTCCTCATGTCAGCACGTTGTAGGTGTCGCCACCGGCGCCAACCTTGTGTGAATGCCTTGGAAAGCACAGTATCTTCTTCCTCTCGTTTAAATTTCGCGTCTGTAGCACGTAATCTTGGTAGTGTAGCAATTATAATGGCCAGTAATGTAATTCTGACGTGATGGACATTTTCGGGTTCAGCGCACCAAGTGACAAAAACAGAAGTTACACAACAGGATCATCATGGGCTTGTTCAATCAGACGACAGCATTTTAATGCTGCGGATTTTCTAAGTGGCGGAGCCTTCAGATTGGAGAAGGAAGACGCAGCTGTGCAGGCACCGCGTGGCGCCGGTCGCTCACGCGTGGTCGGCGCCGTGTGGCGGCAGCCTCCGGTAATGGCAGCAGGCAGGGTGCAGCCCGCGACCTCCGGAAGAGGAGGGCGCTGCGCCGCGGTGATTCGCGTGATGTCGCCGGGGGCGGATTTCCGGCGGCAGGTGTCGCGTCGCGTGCGGCTCGCAGCCGGCCCCGCCCGCACTGCGTGACGCGCGAGCCCCTCCCCCCCCCCCCCCCCACTACCACCTGACGCTAATGTAATGACGGCGGCAGGAGGCCGCTCGGTGTAAGCAGCCACGCACCGCGTCCTCAGCTCGTGTCCGTCTCTCGGCGACACGAACTGCAGGGTGCGCGAGCTTGTCGCCAGACTTTTCTGTTTCTTTTTGCTGATTCTTCTGTTGGATATACCTATATAAATGAACATGTAGATGTTAGTTTGTTCAAAATCGCAAATGTTTTGATGCAACGTTGCATTCGAACATGTACGTATTTTTATACACCTACTGGAGTGCCAGCTGCCCCTACCTACGGTTTTATGCAACTCGCAATGGATTGAAATACCAGGCATCATATTCTCATACTCTCTCGCTCGCTACATGCGAAGTATTAATCTTATAGAAAAGCTGAACAGGAGTTTTTTTGTAAGAAATTTAAGGTAGTTAAATTTTGTACTGGGATACGTTTTCAATAGAGGCCACAGTTTTCGAATTATTTAAGAAAAACGTACAAAAGTGTCCCTCAGACCTATTTTTCTTGAATAATTCGATAACCATGGCCTTCAGCGAAAACGTATCCCAGTACAAAACATAAGTACATAAAATGTCCTAGGAATAGATCTTTTACATATTTTCTGTAGGACTCTAGCTGAGTCAATCTGTATCTAATAAACGATATGTTGCCACAGTGTGGTTTTTTAGTCTCAGTGGCTCTGGCCAGAGGTAGTTTTCTGAGGTTTCTGAATTTTTCGTATCGTAACAGTGACAAAATCATTCACGCTACCATGAGCATTAACCAGGATTTTTCTTTCAAAATTCTCGCTAACCAAGCGTTGTCCTTTCTCCTACACTTTGAAATACACTAAGGAGCCGAAGAAATAGATACACCTGCCTAATGTCGTGTAGGACCCACGCGAGCACACTGAAGTGATACGTGATGCAACACGAAGCGGCATGGACTTGCTACTGTATGAAATAGTGTTGGAGGGAAATGACACGATGAATGCTGCAGGGATGTCCATAAGTATATAACATTACGATGGAGAGGAGATCTCTTCTGAACAGCACGTTGCAAGCCATCCCAGATATGCTCAATTATGTTCATGTCTGGGGAGATTGGTGGCCAGCGGAAATGTTTAAACTCAGGAGAGTGTTGATGGAGCCACTCTGTATCAATTCTGGATGTGTGTAGTGTCGCATTGTCCTGCTGGAATTGCTCAAATCCATCGGAATGCGTGCATGTGATCATACAGGACGCTTACGTGTGTGTCACCTGTCAGAGTCGTATCTACACGTATCAGGGTCCCATATCACTCTAATTGTACACATCCCACATCATGGCAGAGTATGCACCAGCTTGAACAATCCCCTGCTGACATGCAGGGTCCATGGATTCATGACGTTGTCTCCTTCCCCGTAAACGTCCATCTACTCCATACAATTTAAAATGAGACTCGTCAGACCAGGCGACAGGTTTCCAAACATCAACAGTCCAATATCGGTGTTGACGGGCCCAGGAGAGGCGTAAAGCTACGTGTCGTGCAGTCATCAAGAGTACACGAGGGGGCTTTCAGCTCCGAAAAACCATGTCGATGATGTTTCGTTGAATGTTTCCCACACTGACACTTGCTGATGGCCCAGCTTGGAACTCTGCAGCAATTTGCGGAAGGGTTACGTTTCTTTCACGTTAAACGATTCTCTTCAGCTGTCGTTGGTCCCGTTCTTGCAGAATCTTTTTCCGGCCAAAGCGATGTCGGAGATTTTATGTTTTACCGGATTCCTGATATTGACTATACACTCGTGAAATGGTTGTACGGGAAAATCCCCACTTCATCGCTATCTCCGAGATGCTGTATCCCATCGCTCGTGCGCCGACTGTGCCCGCGTTCAGACTCACTTAAATCTTCATAACCTGCCATTGTAGCAGCAGAAACCAATCTAAGAACTGCGCCAGACACTTGTTCTCCTATATAGGCATTGCCGAGCGCAGTGCCGTATTCTGCCTGTTTACTTATCTGTGTATTTAAATATGCATGCCTAGACCAATTTCTTCGGCCGTTCAGTGAATATAGTGGATCGAGTATGAGGGAATAATGAGTGTAAATTGGCTCTGATTGGACGGCCACACTATCTGTAGCCGAGGCGGCTTTGAACGTGTCCGTGTTTTCAAAGGAGCAGATGTCTGAAAGTACGCTCCGTCTGTAGATGAACCAGTCAATTCTTAATCACACCTTCAGAGTTGTAAAACTGCTGAATGCTACCGTGAACTATCGTGAGTATGTGTAGATTAAGGTAGCTCTCCTAGTAGCTTTGGTCAGGTAATATTGTAACCACGTTACCTCTGCATTAGGTGTACTGGATACACATCGGACATCGCCTTATTTCCATCGGTTTGTGTGCCTACGTGATCAGTGTCTCACCATATTCCTCAAGAAGCGGTCAGCGGTAAATCGTCTAGAAACTGACAGTGAGTGAAGGAATATAAAGGGCAGTGTAACACACGGAACACTTTTGTTGTACAAAGTTATCTTCCTGTCTGATACTTAAAAAGTTGTAATTATAGCGAAACTGAATTTGTCAAGGGTTAATTCAGATTTTTTTCGAAAATTGTTAATTGGTAACGTGAAATAGAGGTATGTTGTAGCAAAAATTAAAAAAGGAAACAATACAGATATATCATACAGCACCAGAAAACGCAGTTTCCTCAAAAAAGGGTAGACAAACCCAAAAAAATAAATGTATCACACATTGACATGTGGAATGATCGGGTCTACTGCCGGATGTTTGTGTCGCTCTGGTACAATATTTCGGCCACGTAACTCGTTGCCTTCTTCAGGTGCTACCTGAGACTGCCGTGTTGGATTTTTTTTTTTTGTTGGCACGTTTCATTCCCTCCCTTATGGGGAGGGCGGGCCTTTTTAGAACTTTCTAATTGCTCTTTTTCGGCCGATGGTGTTCAATACAATTTTTGCTTTTTGGAGTTACATTTGCTTGCAATTGTGCCAAGCATTATTATTCTGGTAAAATATGGAGTTTACATTTTTATTTTTGAACAATGCAGGGTTTATACTATTTTGATATACAGGAAACATTTATGAAGTTATTTAAAGAGACATATAGTTAAGTGTTTAAAAAAACATTGGAGCATAAGAAAAAAAATATAAATTTAACAAAAAGATATAAATTGAAGAAAAACATATAAATTTGAGAAAAACATATAAATTTAAGAAAAACATATAACTATGAGAGTCATATAATTAAGAAGAAATATATTTAAGAGGGAAGTGTATCTATTCAGATTTTCGTTTTATTGCTATTGCTTATTTGTGTATGTGATCGTTGCGTTGCGGTGTGTGTGTGTGTGTGTGTGTGTGTGTGTGTGTGTGTAGGGCCGTTGCCTACATCCTGCCGTCGAGGTGGGGGGTGGGGGGGACAGTGGGTGCCGCTTACGAGTGGGGTCATGGTGGGAGCAAGGTCGGGGAAATGGGAGGTCGTATTTTGTGCCACTGTACGCGCTGGATGGATGTATTTGAACTTAGGGTGCCTCCTTTCCCGGATTTCAGAGGTCAGTAAGTCTTCCATGTCTGGTCGTTTCGTCAGTATGTGTCTGCCATAGTTGGCGCGTAGTTTCGTTAGTCGAGTTTGTAACGGTTCTATGTTTGTGATGTCATACACGTCGTTGCTCAGCGTCTGGGGGGGGGGGGGGGGGGAGGGGGGGGGGAGACTGGTGATGCTGCGAAGTAGTCTTCTTTCAGTTCTGTAGAGTCTGTCCGCCTGGCTTTTTGCCAGACCAGCCATGGGTGCGGCTGCATACTCCATGACCGGCCTGACGAAGGTCTTGTATGTGTGCAGGGCCGTCTCCAGGCGGCAGCCATGGAGGCGACCCTGCACCTGTCGTATAAGTCCTTGTCTTTTTCTTGTTCTGTTGAGGAGGCAGTTGATGTGCGTCTGCCAGTTTAGATGCTTGTCTAGGAACACGACTAAGTATTTCGCGGAGTTAGTGAGCGTCAGTGGCGTGTTCCATAGGGTCAGTTGTAAGTCGCCAGTGTTTTGGTTTCTGTTCTTGGTTCGGTGTCTGTGTTGGAAGAGTATGGTCTGTGTTTTGGTCGGGTTGGGTCGAATTCGCCACTGCGTCATCCAGGTCTGAAGTTTTTGTAGGTAGTCGTTTTCCGTTGTATGGTCCTGGTGTTTGGTGCAGTGCACCAATATGCAGTGTCGTCTGCATATAGTGCGACTGTCTCGTCTGGTGTCGCCGTGGTGGGGATGTCTGCTGTGTACAGCGCGTACAGGGTCGGTGACAAGATGCCTTCTTGCGGGACGCCTGCCGTGTTGGAGGATCTTGTCCAGTATTTATGCCCAGAGGGCGCTGGGTGCTCTCTTTGCCGTCCGCGCCCGCCTGGCGCTGCTTGTAATGTGTTGTCTCTTCCCCGGTGTTCCCTCGGACGTCCGCGCCCGACTTGGGCGCCATCTGTCACTGTCACTTATCCATACAGGTCTGCCCTGACCCGTGTTGGGAGCAGGCTAAGCATACACTGCTGTTCCTGCATAATCCTGTATCTGTGGAGTGGCTTCCTCACGGTACGAATTGGCCTGAGGTGTTTGCTGGGGTGGAGTTGTCCTCTCTCTGCCATGTGATATTAATCTCGTAACAGGTCAGGCCAACGCGTGGTTGGCCTGTGGTGAATAGGATGCCCAAGTCCCTAATGAGCCTATTGTCGGACTGTACAGTCCGCTCATAGAAGAGCCGCGCCGATTGTTTGAATCGGTCGCGGAGGAAGGGGATGCCGGTTTGGCGGTGTAGCCGAGCGGTCAAATAGAGCCTCGGTAGGCGCAGAGCGAGCTTGAGCGCCCTGGTCTGCACCCTCTGCAGCTTCTTGATGTGTGTGTCGGCTGCGTTGCTCCAGAGCACGGCCGCATATTCCAGCACTGGACGAACCAGCGCCAGGTACAGCGTGATGCCGTGGTGGGGAGGCAAGGCAGACGACAGGTTGAGCAGAGGGTACAGAACGCGTAGGCGCCCTATTGCTCTGCCCTTGACGTCCTCGATGTGGGCTTTCCACGTTAGCTTCTGGTCGAGAATGACTCCCAGGTAGCGGCCAGTCCTGCTCCATTGGACGGGGCTTCCCATGACGGTGACTGGCGGAAGATCTGGTGGCAGTGGTCTTCGTGTGAACACCACTGCCTGGCTCTTCGCCGCATTCTGTTTCAGGCGCCACTTGGTCGACCACGCACCAAGGGCCTCACATCCACGCTGGAGCAGGCGGCGCATCTCGACTGCCTTTATACTCCGCACGAATAGCGCTGTGTCGTCGGCGTAGAGTGCCAACTTCACCGGCGCCACGCGCGGAGCGTCGGCCGTGAATAAGGAGTAGAGCAGGGGGCCGAGAACGGACCCCTGCGGCACTCCAGCACGGATGGGTCGGTGCGTGGACGTCCCGTCGTCCAGGCGGACTTGGAAAGTTCTGTCGGCCAGATACGACCGGAGTAGGACCCCGTGCGACGTCGGGACCCCGTGCACAAAAAGTTTGTACACGAGGCCGTCGTGCCACACGGAGTCGAATGCCCTGGAGACGTTGAGGAACACCGCCCCAAGGTATTCCCGCGTCTCCAGGGCGCGCATGGCCTCTTCCACCAGCCGCATCAGCTGATGGACCGTGGAGTGACCCCTCCGGAAGCTGAACTGCTCATCCGGTATCACTCCTTCTGCTGTCACGTGCTGAAGCAGACGCTTGGCGTAGAGGCGCTCGAACACTTGGGAGAGGGCCAGTAGCAGACTGATGGGTCTTTAATTGGCAGCGTCACGGGGGTCCTTGTTCGCTTTGGGGATGGCCACCACCTCTGCATGTTTCCACACAGAGGGGTAGACACCTGAGCGAAGGACCTGGTTGAAGATACCCGCCAGCAGCGGATGGGCCCCTGCTGGAAGGTTCCTCAGTAAGTGGTTGGTGACCCCATCAGCGCCTCCGACCTTCCTGGTATTGAGCGCCTTCAGCTGTGCGGCCACCTCCGCCTCGGAGATGGCTTCGTTGACGTCCCCGTCATCCCCTGCCTCCAGGAACACTGGGAGTTGCTCGGCTACCCGCTGGATGTGGTCTTCATCCAGATTGTCGTCCACCGGGGTGAATGACGATTGGAATTGGTCCGCCAGGACACCTGCTTTTCCATCTGGGCTGCAGACGACGTCTTGCCCAACTAGTATTGGTGGTATGCGCTGTCGTCGGCGCAGGAACGACTTCACCGTGCGCCAGATGCTGCCGTCCTCTGGATTGAGGGAGGCGACGAAGGTCAACCACACGCTGTTCCTGTGCACCTCAGCCGCTGCTTTGATGTCTCTCCGCATGCGGTTGAGGCGTCGCTTCGTCGCGGGTTGGCGGGTGAGCTGCCGCTCCCAGAACAGCCTGTTTTTCTCCCTGATTGCTTCCCGTATCGGAGGCGGTAGGTTGCGGGAGAAGTCCCTGGGCCCATGTGGCTGGGGGGGGTGGGGTGGGGTGGCTGCGTCGGCTGCCTGCAGTAGCTGGCGGGAGAGGACATGCAGAGTGGGGTCCGCGCCCACTGTGTCTTGATCGGGTGTGTCCGCGATCGATTCCAGGACTATCTCCTGGAAGCGCTCGCAGTCCATGCGCCGGTACGTCTGTCGGCGTGGTGGCAGCGTGGCTCCGGCGACATCTATGTCGAAGACCACCGGCAGGTGGTCTGACGACAGTGCACACCGTGTGGAGGCAGTCGTGTGGTGCCCGATGCCTTTTATGACTGCAACATTGAGCACGTCCGGCCGTCCCCTGGCTGGGTAGATTGTGGGCTCCTGTGGGCCCAGGATCAGGGCGCTGTTCCTCGCGGCAGCGCGGGAAAGTCGGCGGCCACTGACATTCGTGAGGTGGGAGTTCCATTCCGGGTGCTTTGCATTGAAGTCACCCGCAATGAACACCCTGCCCCCAACTGTCAGCAGCGCGTCGACGTCGGCCTGCTGGAGGTGTCCGCGTGGTGGCCTGTATACTGCCACGAACGTGATCTGCCTGGCTGTCGTGGTGACCTTCACCCCAGTGGCTTCCAGGGTTGCCAGGTCCGGAAGTTGCACCTGGTGGTGCCTGAGTGATGCACGTACGTAGATGGCGGTGCCACCGCCGGCTGTTGGCCTGTCATTGCGGTAGCAAACATAGTTTTCTACACGCACGTGGACCCCAGGTTTGAGGTGAGTTTCGCCGACCAGGCAGAGGTCAATGGCCTCGTCCTGCATGAACTGGCGAAACTCACCTTGTTGGGGAACAGGCTGTTTGCGTTGAAGCCTCAAACAGTCAGTCCATGGATGAGTGGATTATCCATGGTGCGGCTTCATGGTGACGGTAGCAGCCTGGAGGGCCTCCGTGACTGCCGTGACTAGCACGGGCAGTTGTTGGAGCAGGGCAGAGAGAGAGGCCAGAAGGGCTCCCAGGGCTGCGGCTCCTGGTCCTGTTGATGGTGCAGGTACAGCCGAAGCGGCGGGCGCGGGGGCGGCTGGGCGAGGCGTCGCCGTCGCGTCCGTTCGCTGGCCCGCGCGCCCAGCAGCCTGCTGCGCGGGAGTGTTGAGTGGACGGGCAGTGCGTCGTCCACCCTGGTGGTGGTCAGACTGTGAGGCAGCCTGTGGGGCTGACGAGCCAGGCGCGGTGGATGGTGCGGTCTCGTTCGAGTCCCGTGGCGGAGGTGGCGGGAAGGCCGCTTGTCTCGTGGTGGCGTCCGGGCAGCGGTCTCCCCCTTGGTGGTGGAGGCGTAACTGGTGCCAGGTTGAACCTTCCTGGCAGGTGCTGATCGTCCGTTCTGTCGTGGGCGGCGGCGGAATGCAGCGCAGCCTCTGTAGCTCGCCACATGTGGCTCGCTACAGTTGCAGCACTTTGGCGATTCCTCTCTCTTCTTCGTACAGTCCCGACTCTGGTGGGAGTCAGGGCTCCCGACGGTACTCGTTCCTCTTCATTGTCCACGCAACCGAGTGACTTGAGATACTGGTGGAACAAGTGGAGAGCTCGTTCGTCGGCTGCTCGTTCCCGGTAATCAGTATCCCGTGACATTCGGTGCAGGATGACGTACAATTGCGCCGCTGTAAGCGGGCCTGTTTCCCTAGAATATGCCGTCTCGTGGTCCAAGGTCGTTTGCTGTGTCGTCGTATGTGGGGGGCCGGATGGGGCCGCAGATGGGGCGGACTCGGTCGCCCGAGCCCGTCCCGCCTGGCGGCGATCCGCCACACCCTTAGCTTGAGTAGCATGGTCCTGCTTGCACTGCATCGCTTACTCGAGTGGGCGCCATCTGTGGCAGCTCTCTGAGGCCTGTCCTGCGTCGGGCGTTCCGTACGCGGTCCGCGCCCGCCAGGTGCTGCTCCTGAGGTTTTTACCCCTCCCTGGTGCTCCCACGGACGTCCGCGCCCGGCTCGTCCACCATCTGTGGTCGTGGCAGTTGTCTGGGGTCGGACCCACATGTGGCGTTCCGCATGTGGCGCCCGCTTGGCGCAGCTCCCGAGGTGTTGGCACTTCCTTGGTGCTCTGACGGACGTCCGCGCCCACCTAGTCCACCATCTGCAGTTGTGGCAGCTGTCTGAGGCCCATCTCGCGTCGGGGGCTAGATGGTGACCCCACTGACAAGGTGGACAAGAAGACCCAGAAGTTGCTGAAGGAGACAGGTCTACCTGAACAGGTCACCAAGAAGCTTTATCCCAAAGCACCTGTACCACTCAGACTTTATGGACTCCCTAAGGTCCATAAGGAGGGGGTCCCTCTTCGACCTATTGTCAGTAACATCGGCGCAGCGACATACCTCACTGCACAATATCTGAAGAAGATATTGGCACCATATGTGGGCAAATGTGCACACCACATTAGGAACTCAGAGGGCTTCCTACAACGGCTAAGACAGCTACACATCGTGGAATCTGACATCATGGTCAGTTTCGATGTGGTGTCACTCTTCACAGGAGTGCCACTCACCGATTCACTCAATATCATTGGAGAGAAGTTCGATGGTGTCCTGCTCGAGCTGTTCAATCATGTACTGATCTCAAAATATTTTCTTTATGGGGGTCAATTTTATGAGCAAACAGAAGGAGTGGCAATGGGCAGCCCTTTATCAGCAGTGGTAGCCAACCTTTTCATGGAAAGGTACGAAGAGGAAAAAATGGTTCAAATGGCTCTGAGCACTATGGGACTCAACTGCTGAGGTCATTAGTCCCCTAGAACTTAGAACTAGTTAAACCTAACTAACCTAAGGACATCACAAACATCCATGCCCGAGGCAGGATTCGAACCTGCGACCGTAGCGGTCTACGAAGAGGAGGCACTTGCATCAGCCACTTACCAACCCAAGTGTTTTCTTAGGTATGTTGATGACACTTTTGTCATTTGGCCCCATGGTAGGGAGAGGCTAGATGACTTTTTGGAACATCTAAATTCACGCCACCCAAGTATAAAATTTACCATGGAGCTAGAGAAGGATGGACAACTCCCATTCCTGGATGTCCTGGTCAAGAGGAAGGCAGATGGCACTTTGGGGCACAGTGTGTTTCGTAAGCCCACCCACACTGACTTATACCTTCAAGCCAGTAGCTGCCACCACCCGGCACAGAAGAATGGAGTCTTGAAAACATTAGTTCACAGGGCTCGAGCTCTGTCAGATATGGAAAGTCTGGCCACAGAGATAGAACATCTACAGCTGGTGTTCAGCAGAAGTGGATACTCCTCCACAGACATCCAAAGGGCACTTTGTACTACCAGTCAACCACAGGTACACAAGAGGAGCCAGAGGGGGCAAAGAAGGTGGCATACCTGCCATATGCTGGACCTATTTCTGCAAAGATCAGCAGAATTCTTTCAAAATATGATATAAAGAGTATCTTCTGTCCACCCTCCAAAATTGGGACCATGTTAGGGAGTGTGAAGGACGACCTGGGGCTACGTAAACCAGGCATTTACAACATCCCGTGCCATTGTGGAAAGTCATACATTGGCCAGACAACCAGGACAGTGGACGTCAGGTGCAAAGAACACCAGAGGCACACTAGACTCGGACAGGCAACAAAATCTTCCATAGCGGAGCACTGTCTGGAGCTCGGCCACTCAATGGACTATAACAACACCAAAATTGTGACACAGACACCAAGATTTTGGTACAGTGTCATAAAGGAGGCCATCGAGATCTAGGTCACAGACAACCTAATAAACCGAGGCAGCAGTTACCAGCACAGCTCGGCGATGAGTCCGGCTCTGGAGCTTATCAGGGCTCAACGAAATGAACCAACAAACTCCTCAAGAAGTAGTTACATTGCAGGAGTAGCGCCAGGTGGGTGCGGACCGCGAACGCAACTCCCGAAGCAGGAAGGGCCTCTGACAGCCGCCACGACCGCAGATGATGGACGAGCCGAGCACGGACGGCCGTCGGAGTACCAGGGAAGTGCCGACACCGCAGGATCAGCGCCAGGTGGGCGCGGACCGCGAATGGAGCGCCCAACAAAGTACAGGCCTCAGAGAGCTGCCACAGATGGAGACCAAGTCGGGCGCGGACGTCCGAGGGAGCACCGGGGAAGAAACAACACCTTACAAGAAGCGCCAGGCGGGCGAGGACCGCGAACAGAGCCCCCGACGCGAGACGGGCCTCAGACAGCTGCCACAACTGCAGATGATGGACTAGGCGGGCGCGGACGTCCGTCAGAGCACCAAGGAAGTGCCAACACCTCGGGAGCAGCGCCAAGCGGGCGCGGACCACGAGCGGAACGCCACATGCGGGTCCGACCCCAGACAACTGCCACGACCAAAGATGGTGGACGAGGCGGGCGCGGACGTCCGTGGGAGCACCAGGGAGGGGTAAAAACCTCAGGAGCAGCACCTGGCGGGCGCGGACCGCGAACGGAACGCCCGACACAGGACAGGCCTCAGAGAGCTGCCACAGATGGCGCCCAAGTTGGGCGCGGGCGTCCGAGGGAACACCGGGGAAGACAACACATTACAAGCAGCGCCAGGCGGGCGCGGACGGCAAAGAGAGCACCCAGCGCCGTCTGGGCATAAATACTGGACAAGATCCTCCAACACGGCAGTCTCAGATAGCACCTGAAGAAGGCAACGAGTTACATGGCCGAAATATTGTGCCAGAGCGACACAAACACCCGGCAGTAGACCCGATCATTCCACATGTCAAGATCTCGCCGGCAAAAGCTGAAGGGTTACATATCAAACATTGTTCAATACTTCGTTGAAATTGTATAAAAAAGTTTCTGTTTTTTATAAAAAACGGGGTTGCACTTATCGATATTGACAGCGAACTCATGCCATTGATCATGATGATGGACATTGTATTGAATACAGGATAATAACAATAATTATATGGATTTTTATGTTGATGTTTATGCATGCAATTGCTTTGGTTACATTAAGTGCAGCAATTACGAGATCAAATAATTTTTGTTCTTATATAATGCAATTTATTTTCTGTAAGAATGTACAATTCAAAAGGAGGCACTGAACAAAGTTCGATTGTAATTATGTGCAAAACAAATAAATAAGCAAAAAACAAAGAAAAGTCATCGGCTCCCAGTCTCTGCCACACACTTATTTATGTTCCCTACCAGTGTTACCAACACTACTGGGAACCTTGAAATTATTACTAAGTCGTTTATGTACTGTGCCAAACAACCGAACCATAGTTTTTGTAGAGCACAACACCATGTCTTGCTAATAATAAGCATTACTCAAAATCACATGGCACTGTCTGGCAAACTTGACTGTCGATCTCTTTCTGCAAGGTTGTGAGATCAACGATTTACATTAAAATTATGATATGAACGCAGCTGTATAAATTTTATCCATTGTAGGAAAGTTTTTGTAAATTTTAACCCAAGAGATCAAATTTTCATAATTTTATGGTTTGTATAATATGTCAGGAAATAACGTTCAGTGAACAACGGTGTCAGGCTTTTTCAGTCATGGCGAATACAATGATCTTTCGAGAAACGGTTGCCACAAATGTTGGTGAATTATGGCGTGAAGACGTAACGAAACATCTGAAGGTGGTAGTGTCATAAAAAATAGACTGTGAGCCTGGACATACTATAGTTTTGAGATGGGAGTGGATATGGTTTCCTGAAGAAAAGTCCGACCAATGGCAATAGTTTAATAGAAAGTACTCAATATACTATCGTGAAAACTTACCCAACGTAAGCGCAGTACAGACTATATGTCACGCTTTTCCTTTATTAGTTACCTAGCCTGTTGTGAAGTAATCAGAAATGAATTTGCTATAGCTCATAAAGTGTGGCACTTCATTATTCTCTCTCTCAAAATTTCTTAAATTGTGCCTACTAAATGTTTGTTTTCATTGAAAAGGACTCCATGCCGTAACTTTCGGTATGCTAACGCAAAGAATGTATTTTTGCAGCAAATCTAAGACAGTGAAACATACTTGAGCTTATCTTCAGATACAGGAAGGGTGAATGCTGTAAAAGAGAGAAATTAACGAAAGGAAAGGGTACTGTTTTTGTATTAGCTATCCACGATTTCTCTGTAAATTCATACAAATTCTATCTGAAGCAGAATTTGCTGCGAGTGGACCTACGTATTGCCAAGGCTGTTGTGGGGAAGAGGAGGAAGTTAGTTTAACGTCCCGTTGACAACGAGGTCATTAGAGAGAAAGAGCAGAAGCTCCGATTAGAGAAGGATGGGGAGGGAAATCAGCCGTCGCCTTTCAAAGAAACCATCCCTGCATTTGTCTGAAGTGATCTATGAAAATCACGGACAACCTAAGTCGGGATGGTCGGACGCGGGTTTGAACCGTCGTCCTCCCCAAATGCGTGTCAAGTGTGCTAACCACTGCGCCACGTTGCTCGGTTGCGGTTTCGACTCCGTAGATTCACTATCCCTCCCAATGCGATTTACACATTTTTTGGTGCTCTGGAGAAAGAGAGATTTTTTACCATCGCTTTGCTTTAGACAAAGAGATGCGGTTCCACAGAAACCGCAAACATTTCTCCACACTGGGATAAATGTATTAATAGGTATGACAATTACGTTTGGAATAATAAATAGGTTAAATACTTTTTCCCATTCGTCTAGTTTTCATTTGACAGCCCTCATATACAGTCTTACACCTAAATTTGCCACCTCACATACTTCCGAAACGGACCAAAATGTGAGAAATGCAGCTGGCTCGGAATGCACCTACGTCAGGGGCCCACACAATGCACAATCCGTACAGTTAAAAAAAGTAACTTTCCACACAAAGGTACATTTTTTTAAATGGCAAAATATCATCCGAAATTGTGCTAAACGCATTCTCTGAAAATTATTTCGATCAGTTAGTTCATGAGCCCACGCCACCATTGAGAAAGCACACTTGACCTATTAGCAACAAATAATCCCGAGTTAATAACGAGCAACAAAACCGATTCGTGGATTAGTGAACACAGGGTTGTTGTAGCGAGATGAATATTGTAATCCCCAAATCCTCGAAAAATCAGCGAAAAATACACCCATTCAAAAAAGCAGATAAAAATTTACTCGACGCCTTCCTGAGAGACATTCTTCACTCATTCCAAATTAATAATATAAGTGTAGACCAGATGTGGCATAAATTCAAAGAAATAATATCGGCAGCAATTGAGAGATTTATACCAAATAAATTAACAAACGACGGAGCTGATCCTCCTTGGTACACAAACCGGTTTAGAACAGTGTTGCAGAAACAACGAAACAAACATGCCAAATTTAAACAGACGCAAAATCTCCAATATTAGGTATCTTTTACAGAAGCTCGATATTTAGCGGGGACTTCAATGCGAGATGCTTATAACAGTTTCCACAACGAAAATTTGTATCGAAACCTGGCAGAAAATCCAAAGAGATTCTGGTCGTATGTGAAGTATGTTAGCGGCAATAAACAATCAATGCCCTTTCAGCGCGATAGCAATGGAGATACTATCGAAGACAGTGCTGCCAAAGCAGAGTTACTACACACAGCCTTCCGAAATGCCTTCACAAAAGAAGTTGAAGTAAATATTCCAGTATTCGAATCAAGTACATCTGCCAACATGAGTAACGTAGAAGTAAATATCCTCGTAGTAGTGAGGCAACTTATATCACTTAATAAAAGCAAGTCTTCTGATCCAGACTGTGTACCAGTTAGGTTCCTTTCGGAGTATGCTGATGCAGTAGCTCCATACTTAATAATCACATACAATTGTTCGATCGACGAAAGATCTGTGCCGAAAGAGTAGAAAGTTGCACAGGTCACACCAATATTCAAGAAATGTAGTAGGAGTAATCCAATAAATTAGAGGCCAATATCGTTAACGTAGATATGCAACATGATTTTGGAACATATATTGTGTTCGAACATTATGAATTAACTCGAAGAAAACGGTCTATTGACACACAGTCAACATGGGTTTAGAAAAAATCGTTCCTGTGAAACACAACTAGCTCTTTATTCACATGAAGTGTTGAGTGGTATTGACAAGGGATTTCAGATACAAGCGGCTCGTAGTGAAATTGCGTGCTTATGGAAAATCGTCTTAGTTATGCGACTGGATTTGTGACTTCCTGTCAGAGAGATCACAGTTCATAGTAATTGACGGAAAGTCATCGAGTAAAACAGAAGTGATTTCTGACGTTCCCCAAGGTAGAGTTATAGGCTCTTTGCTGTTCCTTATCTATATAAACGATTTGGGAGACAATTTGAGCAGCCGTCTTCGGCTGCTTGCAGATGACGCTGTCGTTTATCGAGTAATAAAGTCATCAGAAGATCAAAACAAACTGCAAAACGATTTAGAAAAATTATCTGAATGGTGCGAAAAGTGGCAGTTGACCCTAAATAAAGAAAAGTGTGAGGTCATCCACATGAGTGCTAAAAGGAACTCGTTAAACTTCGGTTACACGCTAAATCAGTTTAATCTAAAAGCCGTAAATTCAACTAAATACCTAGGTATTACAATTACGAACAATTTAAATTGTAAGGAATACATAGAAAATGTTGTGGGGAATGCTAACCAAAGACTGCATTTTATTGGCAGGACACTTACAAAATGTAACAGACCTACTAAGGAGACTGCCTACACTACGCTCGTCCGTCCTCTTTTAGAATACTGCTGCGCGATGTGGGATCCTTACCAGATAGAAGTGACGGAGTACATCGAAAAAGTTCAAAGAAAGGGAGCACTTTTTGTATTATCGCGAAATATGGGAGAGAGTGTCACAGAAATGATACAGGATTTGGGCTGGATATCATTAAAATAAAGGCGTTTTTCGTTGCGACGCAATCTTCTCACGAAATTCCTATCACCAACTTTCTCCCCCGAAGGCGAAAATATTGTGTTCATTCTTTCAGCGCTCTATACGAGATTGGAATAATAGAGAACTGTCAAGGTTGTTCGATAAACCCTCTGCCAGGCACTTAAATATGATTTGCAGAGTATCCATGTAGATGTAGCTCTAGATGTAGATGTATGTTTTTTCTACTAAAATGAAAATTAGAGGTACAATTAGGTACAATTAGTGGGTTTCACTGCCCTATACCTTATACCGTCTGGACTACGTGTACTTTAAATAATGGAAAGGGCGTCACAGTTTCTGCCGCAATGATGTAATGCCGTCATGTGGGTCGCCTGCACTATCGAGAAATCTGTTGTAGGCAATCCATGCTCTGCCGATAATAACGGAAACATTGATGCCATTGCCACCCCTTAAAGTCTACATGCTTTAGAAGGTGTGAGGTTTAGGACAATAAAAACAAGTCTACCGTCACTCATTGTGCGTCTAGTTTTCATTTTAAAAAATAATTTTTGCGTTGAAAGTGATGTTTGCTTACAGTTATTGACTGTGCATTCCTGCCCATTGTGTGAGCCCCTGGCATAGGTGCATCCCTGACCAATTGCATTTTTCGCATTTTGTTTCGTTTGAGACATATACTAGGTGGCAAGATTGGGTGCGTCACCCTGTACACAATTTAAAGCATTTTACATAATTTAAAACACTTTTGATTTAAGAGACGTGCAGTGAAAAATAACTTGTCTTCTTGAAGATGAAATATTTCCAAAATCTTTTGGTACGCAGGAATGACAAGAAATATTTCTACAGATCTAATAGGTAACTGATCATGAGGACGTAACAGTCAACAAAAATCGTACTTTTTATTGCAAATCCCATTTTCAATCTACCGAAGCTACAGATCATACTCTGTAATTACTTTTGTTTCCTATGCCTTATTGAACCACGCTTCACACTTTTACAGTGGGGTGTTTGACATAGGGACAAATGTAGAAGTACTGCTGGTGGAAAATATTACTATACACCTTCTTAAAGTGCTATATGTTCTTGACGACTTTCGAGGATTTATATACTTTCTTAACATGCAGAATCAAATCAAGATACGCTTTCGTGAACTTTGACCTCAAAGACCGTCTCTGAGATAGTTCGGTAATGATGTTGTGTGATCGATTTTCTTCATGTGAAGTTGTAACGGCTCCATGTGAGCTGCTACATGGCTTGTTACAAGAGTCACATGCTCAAAACACACCTGGATGCCCTTCCGACACTCAGGGAATTTTAATCCAGAATTATGCTATATTATCACTCTTAGTATAGTCTGCAAATGTGCATGCGGGCCGTCTGCTGACGTATGCGTGGGCTATAAATGTGGAGATGCAGTTTAGTCAACCATTGTATCAAGTAGAGAGCGACTGCACTGGACCAGAGAGACGTAAGTTCCCCTCGCTTTAGCAGACCCCGTTAGGTTGGCAAGTGGCCGCTGTGCAGACTCTCTGAGCCCTTCCGGCCACCGTGTGTGGACCCCGGACGAAATGGTTCAAATGGCTCTGAGCACTATGGGACTTAACTTCTGAGGTCATCAGTCCCCTAGAACTTAGAACTACTTAAACCTAACTAACCTAAGGACATCACACACATCCATGCCCGAGGCAGGATTCGAACCTGCGACCGTAGCGGTCGCGCGGTTCCAGACTGTAGCGCTTAGAACCGCTCGGCCACCCCGGCCGGCCGGACCCCGGACGAGGGGAGACGGTTAGGCATTCCCTGCTGAGACTCTGGTGAGTACAGACGCTCTACGAGATGGTTCCTATAGTCGTCTTAGTTAGGACAGATAGGCAGGTTGCATAAAATTGCTATTTTGTTTGGTATCACTGATGACGGGCCAGCATTCCGTATAACCGTACCATTAAGTAAAGTGAGTGATCCAGGAGCTGTTTTCATGATTCTATTAAATAAAATGTTGCTATATAAAATTCTCTGTCTCACAGTAACGTCTTATTTCCGTTACCATTACAGTCAAATTATTCAAACTTTCAACTTAAAAGTTAACCAATAGTCAGAAATTTTGTAGTGATATTTGCTCGTGCAAACGGTCTAGGCGTCTTTCAAAAAAGATACAGGTACCATTTTCAAGTTGAGGATGCCTGCCAAGGGTTTGCGGAAAGGAAGTATCATGCAATGTGTAAAAGACATCTGCTAATATTGCTGTTCCTTCAATACATGCTTTACGCCTCCGTCTAAAAAAAAAAAAAAAAAAAAAAAAAAAAACTGGCAGAAAATACTTTTGCAAATTGTCTTGTTTCCAGTTAAATCTTCGCATACCTCTCCATATTTCCTTGTGAATTTCGTGAGGAGACGTAACATGCAAACTTCCATCTGAGAACCTCTCAGAATATGCTGTTCCACTGAAGCGCTGCTATTTTTCAGTAGGAGAAAGTCCTCGAGGAAAACTGAAATTAATTCCACAAAAAAAAAAAGTATTCGGTGGATTCCAAAGTTCACGAAAGAGGCAGGAGGGGGGAATGTTATTCCGAATGGAAATTTGATCTCCGGTAACCTCTGTGGTCTGGCCGTTCGCCGGAAATTCAATCTTGCCCGCCTGCAGATTAGGAAAGTTGTCGGCAACAGTCTGCAACACGGCGGTGACGCTCCATGCGGCGAAACGGTGCCCGGCTCGCCGGGGATATTAAATTCGGCCGAGGAGCGGCGCCGGAGTGTGAAGCACACCGCGACGCGACTGTCGATACAGGCGCAGCGGCGGACAGCGCGGAGAACGGCCCGCACAAAGGCCCGTGATTAACATCTGCCGGCGCCCTGGGGGGCGGGGCCGGGCGGCGCCTTTTGTAGTCGTGACGTGGCGCCCCGGCCGGCTACTTTGTTCACTCGCCGCGACAGCCGACACAGAGACGTCGTCGCAGCTATTCAGTCACGTGTCCGAAAGCGGTGCGCCGTGTCGCTGCGCGCAAAATGAGAGCGCTTTCTTCGAGGCATCTAAAAATCTTTCTCCTGATGTTCCATTGCGATATTATCGCACTCGGCAGTTTACGGCAAACGTTTTCTTACTATTCCTTCCCTGTCGTCGTATAGCATAATAAACATTTGTGTCGGACTTCAGAAAAGCAATGTCGCATATCTGAACCCTTTAATAATGATTCACACATCAATTCTTTCTTTCTGTGGTATGAATAGGACAGTGCTCCAATGTTTTAAATCAGGGCATCCCAACCTTTTCAGCTCGTGGACCCCTTCTTTAGTCGAAAATCCATGGCGGACCCCTAGTCAGTCAAGAGCACAATAACTTTAAATTTCAGCTTCTTAATGCAAGTTCCATGTTCCCATGCCCCCCCCCCCCCCTTCCCCCAAAGTATCAATAGTCTTTGGTTTAGAGACGAATGAAAACAACTTTCAAAGATTGACTTATGAAATAGGTAGTGCATTGACAAAGCAAGTTTAACATTTAACGATGCCCGGGGCCGCATACGTGCCAGCGAGCGCTGTGATTGGTCGACAAAGCTCGCTCCGCGCATGCGTAAAAGGTATCAGCGCATCTGCCGCCGTGAGCCGGCGCACAAACGACCCCCGTATTGTTGCGAAACAGTCGATCAGAGAAGCCGCATTCTCCGGCACTAAACTGTGTATGCGTTCTCACTTAGGAACCGCAAAGGCTGCTTGGGAATGCGACCTGAAGTAAAAGTACACGTTTTTCACACGAAAAAAATAGTGATGAATTTGATTTTCACGTTTTTATTCAATAATTTTACTCATTAATTTACACTATTTGGTGAAGTGTGGCCGCGGACCCCCTAGAAAGAGCCGGCGGACCCCTAAGGGGTCCGCGGACCACATGTTGGGAAGCCCTGGTTTAAATCATACCTAACTGGAAGAGTGCAGAAAGTTGAAATAAGCAGTTCACATAATATGCAAAAAACTGGTAATTTCTCAAACTGGGGAACAATCAAAAATGAGGTGACGCAACGTTCGGTCTTGGGTCCTCTGCTGCTCTTAATATACGGAGTGTTACAAAATGGCACGGCCAAACTTTTCAGGAAACATTCCTCACACACAAAGAAAGAAAATATGTTATGTGGACATGTGTCAGGAAACGCTTAATTTCCATGTTAGAGCTCATTTTAGTTTCGTCCACCTACGCTCAATGGAGCACGTTATCATGACTTCATACGGGATACTCTACCTGTGCTGCTAGAACATGTGCCTTTACAACTACGACACAACATGTGGTTCATGCACGATGGAGCTCCTGCACATTTCAGTCAAAGTGTTCGTACGCTTCTCAACAACAGATTCGGTGACCGCTGGATTGGTAGAGGCGGACCAATTCCATGGCCTCCACGCTCTCCTGACCACAACCCTCTTGACTTTCATTTATGGCGGCATTTGAAAGCTCTTGTCTACGCAACCCCGGTACTAAATGTAGAGACTCTTCGTGCTCGTATTGTGGACGGCTGTGATACAATACGCCATTCTCCAGGGCTGCATCAGCGCATCAGGGATTCCATGCGACGGAGGGTGGATGCATGTATCCTCGCTAACGGAGGACATTTTGAACATTTCCTGTAACAAAGTGTTTGAAGCCACGCTGGTACGTTCTGTCGCTGTGTGTTTCCATTCCATGATTACTTCTCTTCAAATCACATTGATCATGGAATAGAAACAACCAGCAACAGAACGTACCAGCGTCACTTCAAACACTTTGTTACAGGAAATATTCAAAATGTCCTCCGTTAGCGAGGATACATGCATCCACCCTCTGTCGCATGGAATCCCTGACGCGCTGATGCAGCCCTGGGCAATGGCGTATGGTATCACAGCCGTCCACTATACGAGCACGAAGAGTCTCTACATTGGGTACCGGGGTTGCGTAGACAAGAGCCTTCAAATGCCGCCATAAATGAAAGTCAAGAGGGTTGAGGTCAGGAGAGCGTGGAGGCCATGCAATTGGTTCGCCTCTACCAATCCATCGGTGTACAGAATCTGTTGTTGAGAAGCGTACGAACACTTCGACTGGAATGTGCAGGAGCTCCATCGTGCATGAACCACGTGTTGTGTCGTACTTGTAAAGGTACATGTTCTAGCAGCACAGGTAGAGTATCCCGTATGAAATCATGATAACGTGCTCCATTGAGCGTAGGTGGAAAAGGACATGTGACCCAATCAAGACATCACCAACAATGCCTGCCCAAACAATGAGTCGCATGTCAACACAAGCACCGAAGTCAACATTACCTTCCTTCAGTTTGGCAAACTAGCGGTGAATCGAGGAAGTACAGTACATACTGACGAACCTAAAACGAGCCCTAACATGGAAATTAAGCGTTTCCGGACACATGTCCACATAACATCTTTTCTTTGTGTGTGAGGAATATTTCCTGAAAGTTTGGCCGTACCTTTTTGTAACACCCTGTATATTAATGACTTGCCATTCTATATTCACGAAGATGCAAAACTAGTACATTTTGCCGATGATACAAGTATAGCTATCACACCCAAGAGACAAGAATTAACTGCTGAAGTTGTAAACAATGTTTTTCAGAAAAACAAAAAGTGGTTCTCTGCAAATAGGCTCTCATTAAACTTTGACAAAACATACTATATACAGTTCCACACAGTAAATGGAATGACACCATTGATAAATATAGACTTTGATCGGAAATCGGTAGCTAAGGTAGAATACTCAAAATTTCTATGTGTATGCATTGATGAGGGGTTGAAGTTGAACTGGAAAAAACACACTGAGGATCTGCTGAAACGTTTGAGTTCAGCTACTTATGCTATTAGGGTCATTGCGAATTTTGGCGATTTACATCTGAGTAAATTAGTTTACGATGCCTATTTTCATTCTCTGCTTTCCTATGGCATCATATTCTCGGGTAACTCATCATTGAGTAAAAGAGTGTTCATTGCACAAAAGCGTGTAATAAGAATAATTGCTGGAGCTCATCCAAGATCATCCTGCAGACACTTATTTAAATAGCTAGATACCTTCACTGTAGCCTCACAATATATATATATATATATATATATATATATATATATATATATATATATATATATATATATATATTCACTTATGAAATTTGTTATTAACAATCCGAACAAATTCAAAAGTAATAGCAGTGTACATGGCTACAACACTAGGAGAAAGGATGATCTTCACTACTCAAGGTTAAATCTAACTTTGGCTCAGAAGGGGGTAAATTATGCTGCCACGAAAGTCTATGGTCACTTACGTAATAGCATCAAAAGTCTGACAGATAGCCATATAGCATTTAAAAGTAAATTAAAAGAATTTCTTAATAGCAAATCCTTTTATGAATTTTTGGATATAATAAGTTGGTAATTTCCCTACCCCCTTCCAAAAAAAAAAAAAAAAAATTAAAAATATTAAGTGTCATGTAATATTTTGTGTAATGTAATATCTTGTATAGACACCTTTTATTAACCTGACACGTTCCACATCATTGCGAAGCGTCGTACTCATGATCTGTGGAACAAGTGCTAATCTAATCTAATCTAATCTTTCGCTTACGCCATAGTCCCGCAGCAATCGCAGGGTCGGCGTGGTCACAGCGGATTTGGCAATGTTAGTTTTACGGATGGCCGGATGCCTTTCCTACCGTCACTCCGTACCCCCCAGGACGGAGTCAGCGTACCCCAACTGCCTGCGTCTAGTGTAAATCGTGAAATAGTGCGGACGTTTTGCATATATCTGCGACGCGTCTAACTGAGGCGGAATGTGGGGAACAGCCCGGTATTCACCTAGCAGGATGTGGAAAATCGCCTAAAAACCACATTCAGGCCGGCCGGCACATCGGCTTTCGTCGTTAATCCGGTGGGCATATTCGACCCGGGGACGGCGCGTCTACCCGAGTCCAGGAAGCAGCGCGTTAGCGCTCTCGGCTACCCAGGCAGGTAATGATTCACACATCATCTTATTTGCTAATTCTGTATCAAACAACGCTCTTATAAAATCCTAAAGCAATTCGCCATTATAACTTCCCACACCTTTCCTGCAACATCTTCGTTCAACCCCCATCACCATCAGTAAGCTGGTCTTGCTTTTTTTCTTTTTCATTTTTTTTTTGTCGTAAATCTTATGGCTGGTTTGATGCAGCCCGCCACGAATTCCTCTCCCGTGTCAACCTCTTCATGTCAGAGTAGCACTTGCAACCTACGTCATCAATTATTTGCTGGATCTATTCCTATCTCTATCTTTCTCTAGAATTTTTACCTTCAACGGCTCCATCTAATGCCGTAACAGATGTCCTATCATCTTATTCCTCCTTCTAGTCAATGTTTTCCGTACACTCCTTTCCTCTCCGACCCCGTGCAGAACTTTCTCGTTTCTTACCTTATTAATCCACCAAATTTTCAACATTCTTCTGCAGCACCACATCTCAAATGGTTTGATTCTCACCTGTTCCGGGTTTTCCACACTCAATCTTTGACTACCGTAGAATGCTGTGCTCCAAATGCACATTCTCAGAAATTTCTTCTTCAAATTAAGGCCTAAGTTTGATATTAGTAGACTTCTCTTGGCCAGGAATGGTCTTCTATCCGGCGCTAGTCTGCTTTTCATGTCTTCCTTGCTCCATCCGTCATGGTTCACTTTGCTGCCAGAATTTCTTAATTTCAACTTCATAATCACAAATCCAGATTACTCGCTGTTCTCATTTCTTCCACTTGTCGTTAATTTCGTCTTTCTTCGATTTACTCTTAGTCCATATTCTGCATTCATTACGCTGTTCATTCCATTCAGCATATCCTGTAATTTTTCTTCACTTTCTCTGAGGATAGCAACGTCATCAGCGAATCGTATGATTGATATCCGTTCAACTTGAATTTTAATTCCACTCTTGAACCTTTCTTTTCTTTCCATCATTGCTTCTTCAATGTATGGACGGAACAGTAGGGGAGAATGCCTACATTCCTGATCTATACCCTTTTTAATCCGAGCAAATTGTTCTTAGTGTTTCCTTCTTATTGTACCCTCCTAACTCTTGTGCATATTGTATATTATCCGTCTTTCCCTGTAGCTTCCCCAAATTTCTATCCCAATTTCGAACATCTTGCGAAAGTTGTCGAACGCTTTTTCCGTATCGACAAATCCTGTGAACGCGTCTTCATTTTTCTTAGTCTTGCTTCCATTATCAACCTCAACATCAGAATAGCCTCTCTGGTCCCTTTACCTTCCCTAAGTTCAAGATGATCGTCATCTAACACATCCTCAGTTTCCTTTTCCATTCTTTCATACGTTCTTCTTTTTGGTATCTTAGATGCATGAGCTGTTAAGCTGATTTTACGTTAATTATCACACTTGTGGGCTATTGTAGTCTTCGGAACTGTGTTGATGATGCTCCTATCATTCCACAAAAAAGCGAATATATCCTTGTCAGGGTTGCGGACGTAAAACAAGGGAAGTAGCTTTTCAACTTACGTGGCAGTTTCAGAGACATTTAAATCTAAACATCTTGACATATTCGCTTTTTTTTATTTGTTAGTATTAGTACCCAAGCCGTCTAGTGTGGTGCATGGTGACAAGTAAAGTAACATTAAACATGGCGTCGTGTGACCTGTCATGTTTACCATGGCTAGCGGAAAAAAAACCGCGAATTTGTTGAGTTGTTTTGATTTAAATGTCTTTGAAGCTCCCAGAGAAGTCGAAATGCTAGCTCTTTTATATGCCCAATCCTGCCCAGGCTTATTCACCTTTTTTGTGCTACGATGCCCATTTTTCATTCTGGTTCCCACCTTTTACTCTATCATAAATTTGATATTAGGCACCCATAGCTTGCCAACCGATGTAGAGTTTTGTTGACTCGTGCCTCGACTGCTCCGGTATAGATATTTTTATTGACTTTCGAACCATCTGGCTTATATCGCAACACCGCATAAAGCTTTCCCAAAACAACCGGAGACCCTTAATTACACGCATTTGTCTACCGTCTTAAAGAATTTGAACTGATTCGCACAAGTTTGAAACATGGAAGTAGTGCAAGTTAAAAAACTCAAAGTGTCTCTTACTGGTGAAATCCGAATAAAGTTAGATTTTTGAAAGCCAGATTTGAATTTTATCGTAATAATGAATTTTTTAAACCTTTTCGCGCATTCAGTAAATGTAAGAACGAGATTTACGTGCTATATTCAGCTCGACTTTAAACCATCGTATCTCGATAATGGATAAATATTATTGGAAGACAGCATTCCCGTTTTGACTTTTATCTATTCATCTACTTTCGTGCAAAGTTTGAACCGTTTCGTACAAGTTTTCGCGCTTCATATACTTCCCAGAAGAAAGTGTGTTTTACACTTAAAATCCAAACGAAATAGTATTTTCTAAACCGTTAAACGTTATCTTAGACCAAGGTCCAATACACAGGTGGACCTTGCTCCATTTCGAAGTTATTTAGAGGTAACTGTTTTTGCACGTAAAATCCGAATGGCGATCATACAAATGGTGTCATTATTTGAGCATAACTCTCATCCCAATTAAAATCGTATCGCACAATTTGCCTGGGTGCCAGCTGCGATTCGTCTTTCAAACCTTCCTTAATGTAATATAACATAGCTGCAGCAAGACAGATGTTGTACCGGCTATACCACTGGCCGCTAGTTCCGGGTAAACAAAAAATTCTTTACCTCCTGTTCCTAGCCGAAATAAGAACCGAGCAGGAACACGTAAAATGCCCTGTGAGATCTTTTTCAACATCCCTCTATTTAGCTCATTTTTGTTGTGAAAAGATATGACATTAGCAAAAGTGAACTGCATACCATTTCTATTACACTTAAAGAACGTGAAGTATACACTACATTATTTGTTATCAACCAGATGTGATGACAGTCTCTTTTGCTCCGAACAAACAGAAATATGTTACCCCCCTTAGCTCTCTTCTTCACTAATCAATGATGTCGTCGTCAAAAGTAAAGATGCCTAAAGTTATAACGACATGCAATGCCAAAAGTGCGGCCTTGACACCATGGTCTGGTAGCTGTGACGGTACAGCTCGATCAGAAAGTCAAGGCGCTGGCCATTGCTGGTTTTCTTCAACATGATCGTGTAAGTGTAATTAAGGCATATATAATTTGGATGCTGCTGGCTATCAATAAAAGATGAGACGTCGGACTTTCATGATAAATTTGATTAATTTGGGAAATCAACTAGCAGGGGTAAAGATGTCAATAAAGATGTCAATGAATTCATTAGCAGCATCGGAAGGGCAGCGAAACCACCAGCTAAGGAGAGGAGATGTGTAGAGAAGAAAGACAGAAAAAATCACATTACATGTTATAAGTGCACCAAAGCTATATGCTCGGAACATTCTGATATTGTCTTTAGACCTTGGGAAAATTTGCAATAAGAACGAAAACTACCAGCAAAAGCATAAAAATTGCGTTTCTTATAATGTTCACTTTGTTGTTGTGGTCTTCAGTCCTGAGACTGGTTAGATGCAGCTCTCCATGCTACCCTATCCTGTGCAAGCTTCTTCATCTCCCAGTACCTACTGCAACCTACAACCTTCTGAATCTGTTTAGTGTATTCATCTCTTGGTCTCCCTCTACGATTTTTACACTCCACGCTGCCCTCCAGTACTAAATTGGTGATCCCTTGATGCCTCAGAACATGTCCTGCCAACCGATCCCTTCTTCTAGTCAAGTTGTGCCACAAACTTCTCTTCTCCCAAATCCTACTCAATACCTCCACATTAGTTATACGATCTACCCATCTAATTTTCAGCATTCTTCTGTAGCACCACATTTCGAAAGCTTCTGTTCTCTTCTTGTCCAAACTAGTTATCGTCCATGTTTCACTTCCATACATGGCTACGCTCCCTACAAATACTTTCAGAAACGACTTCCTGACACTTAAATCAATACTCGATGTTAACAAACGTCTCAAAAATGATATCGACAGGAAGTGCAAAATGGTTAAGCAGGGATGGCTAGAAAACAAATGTAAGGATGTAGAGGCTTGTCTCACTAGGGGTAAGATAGATACTGCCTACAGGAAAATTAAAGAGACCTTTGGAGAGAAGAGATCCACTTGTATGAATATCAGGAGCTCAGATGGCAACCCAGTTCTAAGCAAAGAAGGAAAGGCAGAAAGGTGGAAGGAGTATATAGAGGGTTTATACAAGGGCGATGTACTTGAGGACAATATTATGGAAATGGAAGAGGATGTAGATGAAGACGAAATGGGAGATAAGATACTGCGTGAAGAGTTTGACAGAGCACTGAAAGACCTGAGCCAAAACAAGGCCCCGGGAGTAGACAATATTCCATTATAACTACTGATGGCCTTGGGAGAGCCAGTCATGACAAAACTCTACCATCTGGTGAGCAAGATGTATGAGACAGGCGAAATACCCTCAGACTTCAAGAAGAATATAATAATTCCAATCCCAAAGAAAGCAGGTGTTGACAGATGTGAAAATTACCGAACTATCAGTTTAATAAGTCACAGCTGCAAAATACTAACGCGAATTCCTTATAGACGAATGGAAAAACTGGTAGAAGCGGACCTCGGGGAAGATCAGTTTGGATTCCGTAGAAATGTTGGAACACGTGAGGCAATACTAACCTTACGACTTATCTTAGAAGAAAGATTAAGAAAAGGCAAACCTACGTTTCTAGCATTTGTAGATTAGAGAAAGCTTTTGACAATGTTAACTTGAATACTCTCTTTCAAATTCTGAAGGTGCCAGGGGTAAAATACAGGAAGCGAAAGGCTATTTACAATTTGTACAGAAACCAGATGGCAGTTATAAGAGTCGAGGGGCATGAAAGGGAAGCAGTGGTTGGGAAAGGAGTGAGACAGGGTTGCAGCCTCTCCCCGATGTTATTCAATCTGTATATTGAGCAAGCAGTAAAGGAAACAAAAGAAAAATTCGGAGTAGGTATTAAAATTCATGGAGAAAGAATTAAAACTTTGAGGTTCGCCGATGACATTGTAATTCTGTCAGAGACAGCGAAGGACTTGGAAGAGCAGTTGAACGGACTGGACAGTGTCTTGAAAGGAGGATATAAGATAAACATCAACAAAAGCAAAACGAGGATAATGGAATGTAGTCAAATTAAATCGGGTGATGCTGAGGGAATTAGATTAGGAAATGAGACACTTAAAGTAGTAAAGGAGTTTTGATATTTGGGGAGCAAAATAACTGATGATGGTCGAAGTAGAGAGGATATAAAATGTAGACTGGCAATGGCAAGGAAAGCGTTTCTGAAGAAGAGAAATTTGTTAACATCAAGTATTGATTTAAGTGTAAGGAAGTCGTTTCTGAAAGTATTTGTATGGAGTGTAGCCATGTATGGAAGTGAAACATGGACGATAACTAGTTTGGACAAGAAGAGAATAGAAGGTTTCGAAATGTGGTGCTACAGAAGAATGCTAGAGGTAAGGTGGGTAGATCACGTAACTAATGAGGAGGTATTGAATAGGATTGGGGAGAAGAGAAATTTGTGGCACAACTTGGCTAGAAGAAGGAATCGGTTGGTAGGACATGTTCTGAGGCATCAAGGGATCACCAGTTTAGTATTGGAGGGCAGCGTGGAGGGTAAAAATCGTAGAGGGAGACCAAGAGATCAATACACTAAGCAGATTCAGAAGGATGTAGGTTGCAGTAGGTACTGGGAGATGAAGAAGCTTGCACAGGATAGAGTAGCATAGAGAGCTGCATCAAACCAGTCTCAGGACTGAAGACCACAACAACAACAACAAATTTCTCTTCTTCAGAAACGCTTTCCTTGCCATTGCCAGTCTACATTTTATATCCTCTCTACTTCGACCATCATCAGTTATTTTGCTCCCCAAGGCAAAACTCCTTTACTACTTTAAGTGTCGCATTTCCTAATCTAATTCCCTCAGCATCACCCGACTGAATTCGACTACATTCCATTTTCCTCGTTTTGCTTTTGTTGATGTTCATCTTATACCCTCCTTTCATGACACTGTCCATTCCGTTCAACTGCTCTTCCAAGTCCTTTTCTGTCTCTGACAGAATTACAATGTCATCGGCGAACCTCAAAGTTTTTATTTCTTCCCCATGGATTTTAATACCTACTCCGAATTTTTCTTTTGTTTCCTTCACTGCTTGCTCAATATACAGATTGAATAAAATCGGGGAAAGGCTACAACCCCGTCTCACTCCCTTCCCAACTACTGCTTCCCTTTCGTGCCCCTCTACTCTTATAACTGGCATCTGGTTTCTGTATTAATGGTAAATAGCCTTTCACTCTCTGTATTTTACCCCTGCCACCTTTACTTTAAATAAATAAAATTATTTTAAAAGTATTTATATCTCAAAAGTCGTTCACATCTTAAGTAATCAAAATAGTGTCAGTTTATGTCAGTTTATGTCAGTTTAAACAACATGGGGGTGAGAGGCCCGACTGGTAGGCAACGCTATATAGATTTTATGGTAAGCAAGGGGTTAAGTAGACATCCTCCAAATGCAACAAGAATCAGAATCAATAATGTTTGGCGTAGGGTATTAATAACAGCATACGAAATGAAACAACTGCGGTCGCGAAGTTGCACTGTGATGTCGTGATGTTAGTATAAAAAGCAGATAGCACTAGAGAATGGAATACGTTGCATCTGCGTTTGGATTTGGAAGCAAATATGTCATTCGTACCTGAAGTCAAGTCTTCAGAGTGCAGCTTGATGTTATTGAAATACTGTAAAATTGACATTGACCTTACTCTCCCTATGGATGATGTCGCTGTCACGCTCGGTCTCACCACATCAGTCTGTAGGTTGAGGCTGAAGTGGCCGCACAACGGTGACCTGCGCCTTCGCTAAGTCTGAGTCATCCCAAAATCTTTCTAAGTCCCTCAGTTAAGCTGCTCCGAGATGGACACTGCTGGCGTCACAGGCCATTGGAGGAGAGGCCGGACAGTGAAGTCTCCTGGCCACGAAGAAGTCGAAGAGTGAAATTCCCAAAATTGAATGAATTAGATTGATTATTCTGCGTTTTGCGTTCTTTACTTTGTTCGAATTGGCTAGGTCTCGGATATTACGAGCGTTGATCAGTCTTCTTTTTCTGTGGTCACTGAAGTGGGGCCTCACCTGCACAGCCGAGGTTCTCTCTCTGTAACCTCCAGTTTATTTACACTACCCAGTCCTGAACATTTTGGTTTTGTGAACCTCCCTTTTGGTGTCGTCCCATGCTTAGAAAGGGGTCCAAAACTAGCAGTCCATGTTGTGGATGTTACCTGTGGCGTCTGGTACGTCCGAAAGAGACACAGCGTTTTCTGAACGTTGTTAAAGCAGTATTTCGCCTCTTTCGATTTTCTAGTCGCTGCTGGAGGGCGTATGCCATGGCAGATCGTATCTACGCTGCCTCTGGGGTTCCCGGTACCTAGCTGCGTCAACCAAAACGTAAAGTCCGATCAAGCGAATGGCACTGACTGGGGCCTGTCCAGTGCACTCATACGGGAATTCACCCGGGAATGATCCCTCTGTCTGGCCACAGAACCATGCTGCTCGCCCAAGGGTTGATAGTTCTTCCCAGAGTTCTTCCAAAGGGGCTTCATACTTATATATTCCAAGAAAACCTAACAAAAATGTAAATCAAAATAATTAACTACCGACAATCATTGGTACTAATGTGCATTTCACTTCGTGGTACTGATTAATTATTCTGATCTAATGGGTCTTTATATTCTTTTTGTTAGTTGCGGGACAGGTATTGTAAATAGTGGTGACTTAACAAATAATTTGCTATGAAACACTTGAGCCTGAACCAGCGTTGCACTCTGTTGTCAGATGTATCATAGATCACCGCCTGTTCTGCTTCACAGAGCGGACAAGCCTTCAGTCTCCATGAACTGTAATGAGCCACAGTCGTTCAACACGTTGTGGACTACTCGGCGTTTGTCATCCTTCAACCAGTTGGCGTAGATGTTCATGACAGCAGCAGGTGAACAGCCAATCGTAATTGACAGTTTGTGAGCTGCTCATTCTTAGTTGAAGTGACGTATGTTAGGATATTTCCACATTTGGAGCCCCTATTGTAGCTACAGTGACTCAGCAGTCTTTGCATATGCAGGACGTTTCCATAACAGCATGCAAAACTGTAACAGTACATAGTGAATTCTCCGCTGAAAAAATTTGAGGTAGGGTACAGGGGTCGGAGAAGCCAGCTTAAGGAGATTTGCAAGTAAACGTGTCTACCGCTCTGTCTAGTATTACTGTTAACCAGCTTATTTACAACTAACATGCGTACAAGCTTACACCAACTGTACTGTTTCATTACAGGTACATTCTTTATTTCCTGCAAGAAAAATAGGAGGACAAGCCTGTTCACTAGGTAGTCATTGTGCAGTAGGGCGTCTACATTGTCACCTGCACTCGATTTTCGATCAAAACGTTCTACATTAGTTGTTGGAGAACGTACCCTTGGCTCTTCGTGAGAGAATGCGTACACAACATGAAGACGCACCGCCTCACGTCATTGTTGATGTCCGCAACCATCTCAATGTTGTATTTCCTGGTCGCTGGACTGGAACGGGAGGTCCTATTCCATGGCCTGCGAGGTCACCTGACCTGTATCCCCTTGTTTATTTCCTATGGGGATATCGAAAGTACTTATGTATGAGACCCCAGTCGATACTGAGATGGCATTAGTTGCCAGAATTGTAGCTACCTGCGATGTGATGCGAAACATAACAGGGATATTTGCGAGGGTGCGTCAGAAACTTGTTCGCCAATGTCATGAGTTTGATGACCATCAGTCTCAAAACAGTTTGTAAGATACAGTACAAATGGTACGTTCATTGTGTCAATGAGGATATTTGCAGTTAACTGTAATTAATGTAAATAAAAAATACACTATGTTTTTATTTCTACTATCTCCTTAAACTGGCTTCTCAGACACACAGGTTCCCTACCTCAAATTGTTCAGTGGAGGATCCTCTATGTCCTGTTAAATTTTTGCATTCTCTTACGGAAACACCCTGTATACTTTTCTTATCGCGACACATGCCCGGAACGCCACCAGACAGCATTCAGTCTTGCGGCGGTAATTAGTCATTATGTTTTGCTTACTTTAGACAGGAACTCTTGTGTGGTATCTGCCACCATATCTGGCAATAATGAATTACTCTCGCACTCCTTATGACGCGTTTCCGTATGACCATTGTTATACCTTAATCTGTGTCCAGTATGTAGTCAGCCGTAAGCATTTCATCTTAACATTAGGGTCCCAAATAGCGATGGTGATATCGAAACGGGTAAATTGGACTGAAAAATAAAAGAAATGTTTTAGCGACCAAGACCAGAGTAATGCATATTATTTTAGATTGACATTGTGTATTTATGGCCGGCCGCGGTGGTCTCGCGGTTCTAGGCGCGCAGTCCGGAACCGTGCGACTGCTACGGTCGCAGGTTCGAATCCTGCCTCGGGCATGGCTGTGTGTGATGTCCTTAGGTTAGTTAGGTTTAAGTAGTTCTAAGTTCTAGGGGGCTGATGACCACAGCAGTTGAGTCCCATAGTGCTCAGAGCCATTTGAACCATTTGAACCATTGTGTATTTCTCACTAACTGAGTAATTATGATCCTTATTGTTAATATTACTAATGTTATTATGCACAGCTCATGTATTACAAATACTGCATTATTACAGAGTATGTCTGGTTAGGTGTGAGAGGAGACCAGAAGGCCCTAATTTTGCCAGGTAAGGTAAATGTGAACTTAATAAGAAAATATACCGAACAAAGTGACACAGTGCTTCCACGTCAACATCTATACTCCGCTAGCCATCTTTACTCTGTGTACATTTTCCAGTACGAAGTGCGAATGATGCGAGGGATGATCGACTGCTGCTAAATTTCCCTGTGAGCTCTGACTTTTCTAATTGTACCTTCGTGGTCTTTTCACAAGATGTACGTAGGAGAAAGTACTCTCAGGAAATTTTAACAGTAAACTACAGCGCTTTCTAAACCTCCTCTCTTGTAATGTCTGCCCTTGGGTTTGGAAGAGATGTGACGCTTTTGCGCCGACAAAACGAACCTGAAATGGAACACGTTGCTCTTCTTTGGATCTCCTCTCTTCACTTGAATCCTATCTAGTACGAATTCCAGACTGACGGGTAATATTCAAGTACTGGTTGAACAAGCGGCATCGTTCGTGGCTGAGTTTTTTCGATTGAATCTCAATCTGGCGCCTGCCTCGCCCACGATTTGTTTCGTGTGGTCGTTACAATTTCAGTCCCTACGTACGCTTGCTTCCAGATACACTGATGAACCAAAACACTATGATCACTTTCTTAATAGCTTGTCTGTCCGTCTTTGGAACGAAATATACCACTGCCTCTGCATATCAGAGATACGTGGGTATGTGGTATTAGATGTCTACGAATATATCATGTAATTCGGAGTAAATAACAAACCTCTGATTTTCGCATGCGGCGATGGCGCCCGATAGCGACACCAGGCGAATTTTGTCGCCGAGACGTCAACGTGAATTCGCTAAAGTGCTCCTCAAACCACCGTAGCATGGTTCTGGCTCCGAGTCACGCACAGTTATACTCCTGAGAGAGGACGTCGCCATCGCGGAAGATAACAAGTATGAAAGGATGCAGGTGGTTCGCAGCTGTCAGCTTGGAGACAACCAACGGCCTAGCGTAGCAAAAATGTGATTCACCCGAATAGCCGACACGTTTCCATTGATCGACGGTCGAACCCCAGTGGTCCCGCGCTCACTGCAGTCGTAACTGACGATGCCGTAGCGTCTACACGTGAACTGCGGAGATTCATGTACAACAATAAACGATGAACACATTGTTCCGAAACAGTTGTGCGTGCTCCAGCATTGTGCTCTTTCGGCAGAGATGCCACAGATCGCCATATATCCTACTGTACCGAGCAGAGGATCCCCACGGTCTGAGAAGAGACGTGGACGTCCTACCATTTTGCACCTAGTGGTAGTTTCACAGTCCTTCTAACACTTTCCGTAGGGTAACGACGGTAGCACGTGAACATTCGACCAGCTTCCCGTTTTCGAGATACTAGTTCACAAGCTTTGCGTAATAATAACCTGCCCTTTGTTAGAGTCGATTGTCTCAATGGATTTCCTCATTTGCAACCTATATCTTTGCTAGGGTGGTCCCCCGTCCGTGTCTGCTCCGTTTAGATACTTCTGTTATCTCGTCACCAGACAGTGATCATAATGTTGTGGCTTATCAGTATATTTACAAGGTTATTACAAATGATTGAAGCGATTTCACAGCTCTACAATAAGTTTATTATTTGAGATATTTTCACAATGCTTTGCACACACATACAAAAACCTCAAAAAGTTTTTTTAGGCATTCACAAATGATCGATATGTGCCCCTTTAGTGATTCGGCAGACATCAAGCCGATAATCAAGTTCCTCCCACACTCGGTGCAGCATGTCCCCATCAATGAGTTCGAAAGCATCGTTGATGCGAGCTCGCAGTTCTGGCACGTTTCTTGGTAGAGGAGGTTTAAACACTGAATCTTTCACATAACCCCACAGAAAGAAATCGCATGGGGTTAAGTCGGGAGAGCGTGGAGGCCATGACATGAATTGCTGATCATGATCTCCACCACGACCGATCCATCGGTTTTCCAATCTCCTGTTTAAGAAATGCCGAACATCATGATGGAGTGGGGTGGAGCACCATCCTGTTGAAAGACGAAGTCGGCGCTGTCGGTCTCCAGTTGTGGCATGATCCAATTTTCCAGCATGTCCAGATACACGTGTCCTACAAAACACGTTAACTTTTGGTGAATTGCGAATTTGCTGCACGAATCCATGAGGATTCTCTACTGCCCAGATTTGCACATTGTTCACTTCACCATTAAGAAAAAATGTTGCTTCACCACTGAAAACAAGTTTTGCACTGAACGCATCCTCTTCCATGAGCTGTTGCAACCGCGCCAAAAATTCAAAACGTTTGACTTTGTCATCGGGTGTCAGGGCTTCTAGCAATTGTAAACGGTAAGGCTTCTGCTTTAGCCTTTTCCGTTTCTTCGCTCACTGCAGGCCGACCTGTTGATTTCCCCTTACAGAGGCATCCAGAAGCTTTAAACTGCGCATACCATCGCCGAATGGAGTTAGCATTTGGTGGATCTTTGTTGAACTTCGTCCGGAAGTGTCGTTGCACTGTTATGACTGACTGATGTGAGTGCATTTCAAGCACTACATACGCTTTCTCGGCTCCTGTCGCCATTTTGTCTCACTGCGCTCTCGAGCGCTCTGGCGGCAGGAACCTGAAGTGCGGCTTCAGTCGAACAAAACTTTATGAGTTTTTCTACGTATCTGTAGTGTGTCGTGACCATATGTCAATGAATGGAGCTACAGTGAATTTATGAAATCGCTTCAATCATTTGTAATAGCCCTGTAAATTATGTGACTATTTTGAGTGACTGATCTGAAATGATATATAGAATAGTGGGTCCTTCCACACATTTATGAGCAGTACGCTTCATATACTAGTGTTGAGGGTCAACAGCCAGTCCCTGCATCAAGCACCGATCCTCTTCTGGTCTCCTCTCGTTTCGCTACAATTTTCTCACACTGCGAATTCCGTGTCAAGAACAGCAAAAGGTTCATGAAACTTCCGACGTTATCTACTAGGTTCAGTCTTGGGTCAATTCTTACTGTTACGTTTGAGGAATGTTCTCCAGTGAGGATCTCTTTATGTGTTGTAACGCAATACGATCAAACAGTTGGTCATATTCCGCAAACGATTATTTTTTTCTCTAGCTGGAAGTGAGGAACTGTACCGAACGGCTCGTGGAAGTGAAAGAACGCGGGATCAACCTGTTCATCGGTATCTCTTCTGGGTCTCGTGGACGAACAGGAGACAGGTTTCACTTTATCGTTGTTTTTATAGAATCCAAGTTGATTCATACAGAAGACATTTTTCATGCCCAGAAATGTCATAGTACCTGTGCATAAAACGTGTTACAAAATTCTGTAAGAGATGACGTCAGCTACGTAGGGCTAGAGTGAGATCTTCCTCGAAAACGTAGACCTCTTGGATATTTTTACAATGACTTCAAACGCTATGTTCCTGCAGACGGTTGCTAGAAGAGGTACAAATTCTTCCTCATACTGGATTTAGATTCGCATAGGCATCCCATCAGGCCGAGTCGTCTTTCCTCTATCAAGCAATTTTAGTTGTTTTCTATTCCAGCACCGCTTGTTTCTATATCCGTGGAGGAAGACAGGTATTGGAATACATACAGCATATATTTGAGGACGTAGGTTGCAAATGCCACTCTGAGATGAAAAGGTTGGCACGGGAGACGGTTTCGTAGCGGACAGTGTCAAGCCACTCAGAAGACCGATGACACAGAAAGATAAAAAGGAACTTATGTTCATTCGACGGAACAGCTTCAGTGCAATCTTCCTTTCGAAAAAATGATTTTGGTACCTCGGTCTACTCTCTGTCTTCCTCCGTTTCGATGTCATTATTGTTACCTGGAGTCTGGCGCGTGACTTTGATCCACTGATAGATTTAAGGTAAGCCCAGATGTTTTCGGGAGGGAAGGCAGTAAATTGGCATTCGGGGGCAGAGGAAGCAAATAGCGCAAAGGACTCGCCATCCAACGACCCCCGTTTTTCTTAAAAACAAAAAAAGGAAAGCAATCTTGTTGTCTCTCCAAGGACGTAACGGATGATGAGACGTGGTATAGAGAATAATTTACAGTTGCTCTATAGTAACAGGCATCTCGACTTGATAAGATTGAAAATCGACTGTTGATTAGACCCCATTAATCGCGAGTATTCATGTGCACTTTTATGAAAACTTTTCTGTCTGAAAGAAGCTTAGTCATTCATCCGTCTGCTAGAGTAGTTCATGTTTGGATGGGAACTGCAACTATGTCTTAATCAAGTCACCTAAGTCGGCCGGTGTGGCCGAGCGGTTCTAGGCTATAGTCTGGAACCGCGCGACCGCTACGGTCGCAGGTTCGAATCCTGCCTCGGGCATGGATGTGTGTGATGTCCTTAGCTTAGTTAGGTTTAAGTAGTTCTAAGTTCTAGGGGACTGATGACCTCATATGTTAAGTCCCATAGTGCTCAGAACCATTTGAACCATTTGAACCAAGTCACCTAAACTCGTAGCTGGATGATCCAACAGAAGCACTTGGCGCGCAGATTTGCTTAGCGAGGGCTGCACAGTCAGTGGAGAAAGCGACTCACACTGATCATCATGAGGATCCACTTGGTGCTGTGACGACTTGCCGATTTGCTTAGTGTAGACCCATTGTCTTATGATAAAGCAATGGGCACGTTGAAGCGATATCTTTCTAGATTATGGTGAGATGGTAAGTTTGCCTCCGCTGCATTTGCGTAGTGCTGCTCTCTGGAACATCAGTTTTATTTGTGAGAGATACCGTCCAGTCTTATTCAGAAGGATCAATATCAGTTCTTCCTTCGAGTTCACAGTTTCGTTGGGACATACGGGAATCCATGTTCACTACCTACTCACCCATCTGGGCTTGTAAGTTGATTATTGCACTTTTTAGCTCGTTAAATAATCTCATGGACGTTATTACGAATACATGGGATTTTCCTTGTCTTTGGTACACGTATAGGAACAATAAATATTATAGTTGTTAACTATCGTAGCTGTGTTGGAAAGGAACCAGAGCTGGAATTGCTAATAGAAGGCACTGAATCTTAAATCGTTATAGGTACGAAAAACTGGCTAAAACCGGAAATAAGTTTAGCCGAAATTCTTACGAATGACCTAACCGCTTACTGAAAGGATGTATTAAATACTGTTGATGGGGGAGTGTTTATTGCTGTCAGAAGTAGTTTATATTGCAGTGAAAATGAAGTAGATAGTTCCTGTGAGTTAATATGGGTAGAGGTTATACTTTACGTGGTGTCACCGCCAGACACCACACTTGCTAGGTGGTAGCCTTTAAATCGGCCGCGGTCCGCTAGTATACGTCGGACCCGCGTGTCGCCACTGTCAGTGATTGCAGACCGAGCGCCGCCACACGGCAGGTCTAGAGAGACGTCCTAGCACTCGCCCCAGTTGTACAGCCGACGTTGCTAGGAATGGTTCACTGACAAATACGCTCTCATTTGCCGAGACGATAGTTATCATAGCCTTCAGCTACGACATTTGCTACGACCTAGCAAGGCGCCATTACCAGTTTATATTGAGATTATTATTAACGTATCAACAAGAGCGATGTACACCAATTATGGATTAAAGTTAAGTATTCCAAGAACTACGTTCTTTTCTTATTAGACTCAATTACTTTACCTTGTTCCAGACCTCACGCCAGTCTGCGTGAGATTAAACGCGTGCCTTTCGGCTACCTCCGAGCGGCTTGGCTGTCTTGGCAAGTCACTACACTTTACAACCAGAATAAAGTAATAATTGGTTCCTTTTCTCCATCCTCCGACTCACACGATACAGTTACGGAACAGTTCAAAGAAAATTCGAGTGCTGTTTCAGATAGGTACCCCACACGTACAATTATAGTTGGTGGTGACTTCAATCTACCATCATATGTTGGCAAAAATACATGTTTAAACTCGGTGATAAGCATAAAACGTCGTCTAAAATCGTACTGAATGCCTTTTTAGAAAATTATTTTGAACGAATAGTTCAGGAGCCCACTAGATGCTTAAATGTTTGCGAAAATATACTTGACCTCTTAGTTACAAATAACCCTGTCCAAATAAGGAGCATCATGACAGGTACAGGAATTAGTGACAACAAGATTGTTGTAGCTAGACTGAATACTGTAACATCCGAACCCACCAAAAATAAACGCAAAATACATCTATTGAGCAGATAAAAGTTCACCAGAGAGCTTCCTAAGAGGCAGTCTCCACTTCTTCCAGACTAACTATGTACGCGTAGGCAAGATGCGGTTTAAATTAAAAGAAACAGTATCGCCGGAAGTTGAGAGATATATACCAAATAAAGTAATATTGAGGCTGTATTGATCCCCAATGGTATACAAAGCAGTTCAGAACATCATTGCAAAAGCAACGTAAAAAGCATGCAAAATGTTTTACAGAAGCTCCAAATTTACAGAGAACATCTGCGCGAGATGCTTTCAATAGTTTCCACTGTGAAACTCTGTCTCTATATCTATCAGAAAACCCACAGTCATTCTGGTCATATGTAAAGTACACCAGTGACAAGACGCAATCAGTACCTTACTACGCGATGACAATGGTGATGTTATTGATGACACCACCACTAAAGTAGAGATACTAAACACGGGTTTCCGAATTTTCTTCACAAAAAGAAGACGAAGAAAATAATCCAGAACTCGAATCAAGAGAGATTGCCAGCATGAGTAACTTAGAAGTAAATATCCTCGGTGTAGCAACACAGATTAAAACACTTCAGAAAGGCAAGGCTTCCGGTCCAGATTGTATACCAGTCAGGTTCCTGTAAGAGTATTCTGATACAATAGCTCCTTATTTAGCAATCATACACTACTGCTCGCTCAGGAAATAGGAGTAATTCGCTGAATTACAGATCCATATCACTAACGTCGATATGCAGGAGGAATTTTGGAACATATACGGTGCGCGAACATTATGAATACCTTCGAAGAGAACGATCTATTCTCATGAATTAACGAGTTCTATCGACAGGGGGTGTCATATTGATTCCATATTTTTAGACTTTCAGAAGACTTTTGAACCCGTTCCTCGCAACTTCTTATTTCATTGCGTGCCTTTGGAGTATCATCTCAATAATGTGACTGAATTCATGAGACCCTGTCAGAAAAGTCAAAGTTCGTAATAACTGACGTAAAGCAATCAAGTAAAACAGAAGTAATATCTGGCGTTCCCCAAGCAATTGTTATGGAACCCCTGTCATTCCTGAAGTACACAAACGATTTAGGATACAATCGGAGCGGTTCTCTTACACTGTTTACAGATTCTGCTGTCATTTACCGTCATGTAATGCCATCAGATGATCAAACCGAGCTGCCAAATGATTTGGACAATTTATCTATATGGTGAAAAAGTGACAATTTGCTCCAAATCACGAAAAGTGTGTAGTCAGCCGTATGAGATTACAAAGAATACGCTATATTTCAGCTACACGATAAATCACACAAATCACAAGGGTATAAATTCAACTAAATACTTAAGGATTACAATTATGAATAACTTAAATTGGAACGATAACGTAGATAAAGTTGTGGAGAACGCAAACGAAAGACTGCGATTTATTGCCGGAACACTTAGAAAATGTAACAGTTTTATTAACACACTGCTTACACTACGCTTGTCCGCCCTCTTCTGGAATAATGCTGTGCGGTGTGGGATCCACATCAGACAGGATTAAAAGTTCAAAGAAGGGCAGCTCGTTTTGTACTATCGCGAAGTAGGGGAGATAATGCTGTTATTGGGGTGGTAGTCATTAAAACAAAGGCGTTTTTAGCTAATGCAGCAGGGCCTTCTCATGACATTAGAATCACCAACTTTCTTCTCAGAGTGTGGATATATTTTGTTGGTGCCCACAAACATAGAGGGAAATAATCATCATAATAAAGTAAGGATAATCACCGCTCCCATGCAAAGTGCTAATTGTTCGTTTTTCTCGTGTATTGTTCGAGAGTGGAACCGTAGAGAAGCAGCTTAAAGATGATTCGATGAACCCTCTGCCAGGCACTTAATTGTGAAATGCAGAGTATTCATGTAGATTTAGATGTGTTCGTGTAAAGTCACTTAATCCGTTGAAGGACACTGTAAAGTGAAAGCATGATATTCTGTACTCATTTTGTGAACAGTTTATATTCAGTAGTCATATAATTAGGTACTTTTATGAATTTCTTTTCCCCTTTCAGAACTTTATTCAAATCTAGAACCGTGTTTCCACGAGAACTACGTTCTCCAACGAGCTACTTTTCGCTTTCACTATAATTCAAGCATTTTCTCATTAGCCAGTTAAGCAAGTGTTGCAGTGGAACTTTAAGGCATGTTGTTACAGCGATGGAGACTTCGATATTCTGCAATCGCATTAGCTCAGATCTTTTAAATTTGTCCGGTATTATAGGATAAAGAGCGCAAACAAATTTGTATTCTACGAAAACCACCTTTAAGGTTAATTCAAAGACACAGAGGGCGAGTAGCTACATGACAACTGTTGTAACGATTATGGTTCTACTTTTGGCAACTTATTTTAAACGTCCCTTAAGTTACAAATGAAATGACACAATTTCAGAGATCTTACTGGTCTAAAACAGATATATAGACCAAAGCGGGGAGTAAAAATTTGTAACACGGCCGGGAATCGAACCCAGGTCTCTTTCTTACTAGGCAGTTGCGTCGTTGCGTCAGTCGCTAAACTACCTTGGCACAGCGATTCGCACCTCTGCATGGATTACCCTTCCAAGCCTCCCTCATCAATCCAAATTCTCACTGCCTCCCCAGTCTACTTTAAATTCCCTCTTAGAAAAGAACAGACTTGCCGAAGCTCTCCACGTGCCTGCCAGGTTAGTCACTGCAGTAGTGTCAAGTGCTGTACGAAGGTGGCTTAGTAGCTAACGCACCTGCCTGGCAAGTAGGACACCTGGGTTCAATTGCTATGGTACAAATTTTCTCTCGCTCTTTCAGTCTATATACATACAAAGTTCACTTTAATTGTTCTGTTGCGCCATCAGAAAGTTTCTTGTCACTACAAAATCTATAATTAAGTTAGACTGAGTTTGTTTACTTAGGGGTCACATATCATATCAAGGGGAATGTTTCAGGACATTGACAAGTGGCGCCATTGTCCTTTATGAATTCACAGTAAAAGATTTTCGTCAAACCTCCTAGCCTAGGGACGCCAGATGGAAGTTGGTGTCGTCAAGCCCTGAATGAAAATTGCGTGACGGATAACTGGGGAGGGGACCTAGAGAGCGTGCTCTTTCTGTACGAAACTAGGCAAGGGGCTGGAGGGCTCACACGCTGATGTGTGGGTCCCTGCATTCTATATCTTTTATTTTAAATGAATTCCTTAAAGTTGACTCCTTTGTGATGTTTAGGGTATGTTAAAGATTGATGACAATTGATTACCTATTTATTTTAAACATTACCACTCGACTTTACAGCGATTGAGGAAATTGTTCCAGTTTACAGATATTACAATTTTACAACTTATAGCCCGGGTATATTATATACTAATCTGCACGCACGTCTCTACGGGCAAGACGGACTTGTGTTGGCCAAATGTATACCACCAAAGTCAACCAATATTTTACGTGGGACATCCACTATGTGAGGAGGGTAACGGGCAAACTGGGGACCAGATACATTGACACAGGGGGGTCAAATTTCCGAAATTAAACGAGAAAATTCATTTCCTTACACAATCTGAAGCTGGAAATAAAAGAATAGTGCAAATATTCAAATACCTCTCTTCCACGCGTGAACATCGAGACAGAAGCACTGAGGGCATGTCTGCTCACTTACCCGTCTTCTGTAACACTCCCAGAATATCGTGGGCACCCAGAGGTCTTCCTGGGCCCCGGTTGAGGGGATGGTCGAACCACTTGGCCGTGACCAAACTCTCCACCCCAAATCTTGTGACACTGGAACGTCTTTGACTTTTACCTGCCTGTGCTGTCTCTCTGATCCCCTACCCAGGAGTAAGGTTGGCACTACTATACTACAGAACTACTTCCCAAATAAGAATTGGCCACGCTTTACGGAAAGGTGTGAGGAGGATCAGGGAAGTAAATGTGCAGATTCACATTCATGTACACGACACATTTATGTATGTATTATGAAGCCTGACACATTTCTTTCCCCCCGTTCACATGGGTTCCGTTGCACTTGTGGCCGGCCGCCTCGTGCAATAAAATAGGAAGCGGAGCCGCCTCGGTTTGTATTTCCCGGGCGAGCGATCAGCGAAACTACTGTACTGTTTCAACAGATTAAAGCTTAAAGTACTGACAGGGTTTCAAGTTACGTTAGATTCTACAGGTGTGCCAAAGATGTTACTCTCTTCTTGCCTCAGTTTCGGTCGCTCGAACATGTGATTGTAAAGAAGCGCATTTGATTAAAGTTTGAAAGAAGGTCGTCAGACAGATGGACATAGCCAGTGTACTTTTTCTGGGAAAAGACTGGGGTACGCGTACCCCTAAGCATTTCTGTGCACGAAGTGACTTCTTTACGCTGTTAGAGAATTCAAGAGTTCGCCAACGATTTATTTCACGGACGTAAATCAGATTTACTTCATTTTCATGTTGATTATCGGGATATGAACGATGACAGTGCAGCCTGTAGTGGGAAAAGCGATGCATTTAACTGTTTCGGAGGAGCAGGCAGCCGTTCTCGACTACTGGTCGCTGGCAGACAGTCAATGAGTCTACTTTCTTGTCCTGTGAGTGAGCGGACAAACTGGACAAGGTGTACTTGGTTATTAACTTACTGGTCGCTTCTAGTTGTTTGTATGCGTAATTGCACAGTGTGTCCCGCCTTTCGTTGCAAGTCAGCTTTGAGGCTTAGGTTAGATGAGCAGCAAATTAACAAACCATTTAAATTTTTCTCTTCCACCTCCAAAGCTAAAACTTTCCAGTAATTGTTGTGCGACGTTGTCGATGAATGTTAAAAGTGAAATGGAAACCTGAATGCTTAATCCTCGTGTGAAAACACAGTTAACGAACCTGTCTTCTATAACACGTCAAATTATCGTCCAGAATGTTGGATTTGCGTATCATTTCGTGAGAAAGATGACTGGTTAATCGTTTCAAGCATAAAAAAATTTGATTGCACAATTTCGAAGGAAGTAGGAAATCTGGGCGTGGAAAGAATTTGACAAGGCATGAACAATGCACAACCTTGAGATCTGTGCCGTCTTCAGGAGATCGAAGAAAGATTGTTTCTTTGTGGGATAAATATTTAAACATCCATTCATCAAGCTGCTGCCCAGATGCTTGGTTCTAAAGAGAAAAGTGTGAAAAATTCATCGGTTAGAGCGTTTCAAAATGAACCGTACGTGACAGCAAATATATTTTGCACGGGAATCAAGCACAAGTAATGAAGCTTTCAATGATTTCGAAACCTAAATTGACCTGCAAGAACCTTATGAAGTTCACACAGGTCGCATTTTACTTTCTGGAAATGCGTGTACTAACAATCACTTTGTAAATGGAATGAAAAACACGATGATTAAAATAATTATTGAGACAATACAGAAAATATCATTAATATACAAATAGCCAGTTATCATCCTTAATCATTTATTTACGAACCGAACTCCCTGGCAAGAAGTGTGGCCACAAATATTTTCGGCGATATAATTGAGCTTGCTGTTGGTGGGGAGGCTTGCGTGCCTCAGTGATACAGATAGCCGTACCGTAGGTGCAACCACAACGGAGGGGTATCTGTTGAGAGGCCAGACAAACGTGTGGTTCCTGAAGAGGGGCAGCAGCCTTTTCAGTAGTTGCAAGGGCAACAGTCTGGATGATTGACTGATCTGGCCTTGTAACAATAACCAAAACGGCCTTGCTGTGCTGGTACTGCGAACGGCTGAAAGCAAGGGGAAACTACAGCCGTAATTTTTCCCGAGGACATGCAGCTTTACTGTATGATTAAATGATGATGGCGTCCTCTTGGGTAAAATATTCCGGAGGTAAAATAGTCCCCCATTCGGATCTCCGGGCGGGGACTACTCAAGAGGATGTCGTTATCAGGAGAACGAAAACTGGCGTTCTACGGGTCGGAGCGTGGAATGTCAGATCCCTTAATCGGGCAGGTAGGTTAGAAAATTTAAAAAGGGAAATGGATAGGTTAAAGTTAGATATAGTGGGAATTAGTGAAGTTCGGTGGCAGGAGGAACAAGACTTCTGGTCAGGTGACTACAGGGTTATAAACACAAAATCAAATAGGGGTAATGCAGGAGTAGGTTTAATAATGAATAGGAAAATAGGAATGCGGGTAAGCTACTACAAACAGCATAGTGAACGCATTATTGTGGCCAAGATAGATACGAAGCCCACACCTACTACAGTAGTACAAGTTTATATGCCAACTAGCTCTGCAGATGACGAAGAAATTGAAGAAATGTATGATGAAATAAAAAAAAATTATTCAGATAGTGAAGGGAGACGAAAATTTAATAGTCATGGGTGACTGGAATTCGAGTGTAGGAAAAGGGAGAGAAGGAAACATAGTAGGTGAATATGGATTGGGGCTAAGAAATGAAAGAGGAAGCCGCCTGGTAGAATTTTGCACAGAGCACAACTTAATCATAGCTAACACTTGGTTTAAGAATCATGAAAGAAGGTTGTATACATGGAAGAACCCTGGAGATACTAAAAGGTATCAGATAGATTATATAATGGTAAGACAGAGATTTAGGAACCAGGTTTTAAATTGTAAGACATTTCCAGGGGCAGATGTGGACTCTGACCACAATCTATTGGTTATGACCTGTAGATTAAAACTGAAGAAACTGCAAAAAGGTGGGAATTTAATGAGATGGGACCTGGATAAACTGAAAGAACCAGAGGTTGTACAGAGTTTCAGGGAGATCATAAGGGAACAATTGACAGGAATGGGGGAAAGAAATACAGTAGAAGAAGAATGGGTAGCTTTGAGGGATGAAGTAGTGAAGGCAGCAGAGGATCAAGTAGGTAAAAAGACGAGGTCTAGTAGAAATCCTTGGGTAACAGAAGAAATATTGAATTTAATTGATGAAAGGAGAAAATATAAAAATGCAGTAAATGAAGCAGGCAAAAAGGAATACAAACGTCTCAAAAATGAGATCGACAGGAAGTGCAAAATGGCTAAGCAGGGATGGCTAGAGGACAAATGTAAGGATGTAGAGGCTTATCTCACTAGTGGTAAGATAGATACTGCCTACAGGAAAATTAAAGAGACCTTTGGAGATAAGAGAACGACTTGTATGAATATCAAGAGCTCAGATGGAAACCCAGTTCTAAGCAAGGAAGGGAAAGCAGAAAGGTGGAAGGAGTATATAGAGGGTCTATACAAGGGCGATGTACTTGAGGACAATATAATGGAAATGGAAGAGGATGTAGATGAAGATAAAATGGGAGATACGATACTGCGTGAAGAGTTTGACAGAGCACTGAAAGACCTGTGTCGAAACAAGGCCCCCAGAGTAGACAACATTCCATTGGAACTACTGACGGCCTTGGGAGAGCCAGTCCTGACAAAACTCTACCATCTGGTGAGCAAGATGTATGAAACAGGCGAAATACCCTCAGACTTCAAGAAGAATATAATAATTCCAATCCGAAGGAGAGCAGGTGTTGACAGATGTGAAAATTACCGAACTATCAGTTTAATAAGTCAAAGCTGCAAAATACTAACGCGAATTCTTTACAGGCGAATGGAAAAACTGGTAGAAGCGGACCTCGGGGAAGATCAGTTTGGATTCCGTAGAAATGTTGGAACACGTGAGGCAATACTAACCTTACGACTTATCTTAGAAGAAAGATTAAGAAAAGGCAAGCCTACGTTTCTAGCATTTGTAGACTTAGAGAAAGCTTTTGACAACGTTAACTGGAATACTCTCTTTCAAATTCTGAAGGTGGCAGGGGTAAAATACAGGGAGCGAAAGGCTATTTACAATTTGTACAGAAACCAGATGGCAGTTATAAGAGTCGAGGGACATGAAAGGGAAGCAGTGGTTGGGAAGGGAGTAAGACAGGGTTGTAGCCTCTCCCCGATGTTACTCAATCTGTATATTGAGCAAGCAGTAAAGGAAACAAAAGAAAAATTCGGAGTAGGTATTAAAATCCATGGAGAAGAAATAAAAAGTTTGAGGTTCGCCGATGACATTGTAATTCTGTCAGAGACAGCAAAGGACTTGGAAGAGCAGTTGAATGGAATGGACAGTGTCTTGAAAGGAGGATATAAGATGAACATCAACAAAAGAAAAACGAGGATAATGGAATGTAGTCGAATTAAGTCGGGTGATGCTGAGGGAATTAGATTAGGAAATGAGACACTTAAAGTAGTAAAGGAGTTTTGCTATTTGGGGAGCAAAATAACTGATGATGGTCGAAGTAGAGAGGATATAAAATGTAGACTGGCAATGGCAAGGAAAGCGTTTCTGAAGAAGAGAAATTTGTTAACATCGAGTGTAGATTAAAGTGTCAGGAAGTCATTTCTGAAAGTATTTGTATGGAGTGTAGCCATGTATGGAAGTGAAACATGGACGATAAATAGTTTGGACAAGAAGAGAATAGACGCTTTCGAAATGTGGTGCTACAGAAGAATGCTGAAGATAAGATGGGTAGATCACATAACTAATGAGGAAGTACTGAATAGGATTGGGGAGAAGAGAAGTTTGTGGCACAACTTGACCAGAAGACGGGATCGGTTGGTAGGACATGTTCTGAGGCATCAAGGGATCACCAATTTAGTATTGGAGGGCAGCGTGAAGGGTAAAAATCGTAGAGGGAGACCAAGAGATGAATACACTAAGCAGATTCAGAAGGATGTGGGTTGCAGTAGGTACTGGGAGATGAAGAAGCTTGCACAGGATAGAGTAGCATGGAGAGCTGCATCAAACCAGTCTCAGGACTGAAGACCACAACAACAACAACAATTGAGCTAAATTATTCTAGTGCCGAAGCTATTTGGAACATACTGGTAAAATGTTTGGATTCCGTGGGGTTTTATAATGAGTTCCTGAAAGAAAATCTTATTTCAGTTGCAACAGATGGAGTAACTGTGATAATAGGAACGAAAAAAATGGCGTTGTTACATTAACGAAACGGCATTACCCACAGATTTTCATTTGTTCTAACCACAGACTGGAATTGTCAATTGTTGATATAAAGAAAAGAGACTTCCCATCACATGTCAACCATTGCAGGTCTTTCTTAGACTAGCAATGTTCGACTTACCACCAGTCACGAAAGAACGTACGAGACGTAAAGGTGCAAGGAGAGCTCCTTGAAACTCAAATTCTAAAAATTCTAAGAATCTTGGTCATCACATGGGTAGCATCAAAGTTCAGAAGCGTGTCATGATTGTGGAAAAACTGTAAGGCTTTGGTTGCTTACTTCTCAGCTGCGAAAGCCGATCAAAGCAGAGAGTCAACCGTCAAAGGTACGTACGAATATTTATTGAAGTGCATGACTGAAGTTGATTTCCCTCTCGACGTAGCTCTAATATCTGATGCCCTTCAAGATTTGTCAGAACTAAGTCCTCAACTACAGTCCGAGACATCTGATTGTATTCTACCCAACGGAAAACAGAAACCAACTATCGATGCTGCGAGAAAGGAAACTGAGATGTGATCTTCATTACTGTGAAACTCTCGAAGCAGCAAAAGAGCTGAACTTCAGAAAAAATTACACTGGAAAGGGAAAGAAGCAGACGTCTGGAGTCCAGCAGATTTTATGATAGCGTAAAACAGCGCATGGAGAATCCTGTTATGCAGACAGAGGATACAGTTAACTTTGAACGTGCGGAAATGTTTGACTCCAGGACTTGACCTGAAAATACTGGAATAAGATACACTTAAAAAAGTATAGAAACCTTAAGCCGTCGTTCTGGTCTTCCAGCGAGAGGGATACTTAGAGTATTTCGGGATTGTCTGATTGAGACGAAAATGACAGCATCCTTCCTCCCTCTTCTCAGTGCAGTGAAATGTATTCCCGTGTCTGCTAGTAAATGCGAATGTGGACTTTCGTAAATGAATCTCGTTATCACAGCTACAAGAGCTTCATTCGATCTTTCTACCGTCGGCAGTCTGATGTGATCGTTAAACAAGCTTGTCCTCCACTGCATCTGTTTCAGTCTGTAGGATATGTACTCTCTTCGTTTATGAAAGGCAGACGTCTTACCAAGAATAAGATAAGAAGGCGTGAAGGCTACAGCAGCCACGATCTGATGTCAGTTTCGAAATTGTTGTCGTTCTAGGTAGTGTTCATTACAATGTAGGTTTATAGTTAATTATATAATCGGCTATACTGAATACTTAAATATTTGTAGCTTCCTTAGATGTAATGTGAGAGTACCCCAATTTCTTTTTTAGAAAGAGAGCATCGCACATAGTTACATGCCTCTATCTCTGGCGTCAGTCCGTTATAGGATTATGGGACTGGTTTTAGTTTAATGGAGTACGAAAATGTCCTTCATAAAAAACCATCATCGATAACGTGGAGAAAGATTTTGACGAATTTAGCTCGCTTTGCACGACCTCGAGAGCCAGAGCTTAATGGGGACCAGATTGACGCCGCGTTCTTTGACTTCCGGAAGGCAGAGCTCAGCAGCATAGGTTAGTGGAACAAATACTAGCTTATCGAGTCTCGTAACACATTCGTGACGAGATTCGGGAGTTTCAGCAGCACAGACGCCAACACGATGGGGTTAACGGAACGAAACCGAAGAAATTATCTCGAGAGTTTTTTACGGCCGGTACTGTATACGGTACAAATAAGTAGTTGATAACACTGTAAGCTCTGTGAAGAAGTTCCCAAGCAATGCCATTTTCTTTAAGGAGGCCGTAACACCAGAAGACTGTAGTGAATTACAGTAAGATCAACGGAGAATAGACTATTGGTGCAAGGAGTGGCAGCTGACATTGAAAGCAAGTAAATGTAACATATCACACATAACTAGGTAAAGCGATACCGTTAGCCGCGCGGCCAAGGGCGCATTGCCACGGTTCGCGCTCCTCTCTCTGTCAGAGGTTCGAGTCCTCCCTCGAGCGTGGATGTGTGCTGCCCTTAGTGTAAGTTAGTTTAAGTTAGATTAAGTAGTGTGCGACCCTAGGGACCGATGACCTCAGCATTTTGGTCCCACAGGAACTTACGACAAATTTAGAATTTAGATTATTGGTGACCAGTCGGTAAAGCATCTCGGAGTAACAGTCCGGAGTAAACTGAAGTAGAGTAATCACAGAAAACCAATGTTAGGCTACGACTAATTGGAAGAATTTTAAGGAAAGTCGTTCACACACGATAACAGTCGCGTAAAACAACCTGTTTGAGGGAACTTGAGTAATATCCATTAGTCTGGGGCTCTTACTAGGTTGGATTAGCGGGAGAGGGAGAGAACATCCACGTCACTGGGGCTGATAGTAGGGACAAAAGCTCTACGTATATTCTCACCGAAAAACAGCTGCAGACTCTACAAGGGAGATGGCGTGTAGCAGGGGTAATTAGTGGTTTACTGATGATCGGTCCTCCTCCGTGCCGTTCGCGAGTGAGACAGAGAAAGGGAAAAGAACAGTGCTACCACCAGCAGTCTCCAGCACACACTGTAAGGTAGCTGCTGGGAAAACAATGTACTTGAGTCTTTGTCTGCAGAAATTATGAGAGCGAATTTGAAAGCAATGATGACTCATGCTTAGCTGTTTTTGTAATCACTTATGTATTTTTTCAAAATTAAATGAGTTATTTTGGAAAATGCTTCCACTTTATTTACGGTGTGCGCTATATTTTAACCATCTTGTGGATCTGCCCTCGCAATATCAACGTATTTTCCCTAACGCGTATTACTGAAGGTTGGTGTGGGGGTAGGTTAGGGGCGGGTGGTTACTTAATGCCCACCCTAAAGAAAGTTAAAATAGTTTGTTAGTTGTCATTGACTCATATTAACAACATACTTTTTAAAGAGATACTGATGTGTTAGTGTTGTGTGTAGACAAGACAGCCTAGACACAATGAGAGGAAGCCGAAAGACACGCGCTTAAACTCACGCAGGCTGGCGTGAGGTCTGAAACAGGATACGTAATGAATGCTATAAAGAAAAGGACGTAGCTTCTGGAATACTTAACTTTAATCCACATTTGTAGAACATCGCTCTTGATGATACATTAATAGAATCACAATATCAATTGAATACGGCGCCTTGCTAGGTCGTAGCAAATGTAGCTGAAGGCTATGATAACTATCGTCTCGGCAAATGAGAGCATATTTGTCAGTAATCCATCTCATGCAAAGTCGGCTGTACGACTGGGGCGAGTGCCAGGACGTCTCTCTAGACCTGCCGTGTGGTGGCGCTCTGTCTGATATCACTGACAGTGGCGACACGCGGGTCCGGCGTATACTAATGGACCGCGGCCGATTTAAAGGCTACCACCTAGCAAGTGTGGTGTCTGGCGGTGACACCACAGTTAGTAGTGTCCAGAATCTGAAAGTATCTTTTAGAACACTCTTAGTAATATCGACACATTTTCAATAGTGCGTACCATCCTGGGCTACTTTATAAACACCACAAAAATTTTAAAAATGCAAATTTCTTTAATTGCTGTTCACTTTTACTTACAACATCTTTCTAAAGAGATACTAATGTGTAAGTAAGATCCTGAATCGGGAAGTACTGAATATGACACTTTTACAGTAAGTGACATCACAACTAAGATTTAAATTTTTGGTTTAAGTTAGCTGAAAAAAGTAAAACCTTTATGGAATCAGATAGGAGAATTTATTAAAAACAATACCAGTTTTTTCAAAATTGTAAAATATAAAGTAAGTGTCTAAATTACAGTTTTTCGGAAGGTGAACATTAGGTACAGGTACGAGCCGCCCTTCCCCCCTGTGGTATTGCGGAGGTTAATAAGTCGCTTCAGCTGTATTTGTTATCAGGGAACAACCGGTTTCGTGGCACTGAAAGCCACATCCTCAGGTGAAATATAACTCGTAAGAGAATAACAAACCGTTAAATGGCGATGCGTCAATGGATCATAATCAGCCTGGTGTAGGGATCAAAATCCAAAATATTCGGTGGAGCCACGAAAACGATTCTGATCTGACAATAAAAGACATTAAATACAACTGAAGAGGCTCCGTAATCCCTAAAATGATTAGCCACAGCTGTTGTTGCCCTGTCTACGAGATTTCTTTGCCATATTTTAAATCATTTTAGGGTGGTGGGTGTTAATGTAACGCCGGCACCGTGTAAACACCCACCGTTGACGGGGTCTTCACACGTGAGACAAGGTGGAAAAAAATACATTTATCAATATAATAATTTAAGATAAGTTAATGGTACCACACCGTAATCTAGTGTTCCACTAATGAGTCAGCACAAATGAATGAGTAAAACAGTGCAAAGAAATAGAGCAGAGAAATTAAAATCAAAGTAGTGTGTAAACCTGTTCTGGTGTAGCCTATAGTGGAAGCCTCGTTTAACGCTATAGAAGGAAATCTGAGGATACAATACGTAGCTGATAGCCCGAGAAGGATTCGGTTGATGCCATTCCTAACGAGGCTCTGTACGCAAACCTGTTTTAAACATGTGACCGCCGCACACATATGGCGCAGGAGCTTCGCGCGTGTAGGGTAGCTGCGCCAGCCCCCGACATTCCCTCTTATTGGCAATCTTCCACGCCACAGAGCCGCAACTTTCTCCCTCTCTCGTTTCATCCACGTGGATAACGGCCAAAGTTGCACTGTCCCCAATGGGCAGTGAACTGCAGCAGTGATTTTTCCTACTTTTTCACCCCTACCAGTATCACTTCAGGTTTTTTTTTTCTCAAAATGTCAGTTGTGATCCATAGCAGAGATATTTGTCAAGGGTCCTAAGGCAAGAATGCAGAGAACTTACGGAGATTGGTGGAAACCGTGGACACTGAATAGGTATTCACACCAATCTTCAGTACCATTTCACTAACATATTCAGGCTGTTACAAAAAGGTACGGCCAAACTTTCAGGAAACATTCCTCACACACAAATAAAGAAAAGATGTTATGTGGACATGTGTCAGGAAACGCTTAATTTCCATGTTAGAGCTCATTTTAGTTTCGTCCACCTACGCTCAATGGAGCACGTTATCATGATTTCATACGGGATACTCTACCTGTGCTGCTAGAACATGTGCCTTTACAGGTACGACACAACATGTGGTTCATGCACGATGGACGTCCTGCACATTTCAGTCGAAGTGTTCGTACGCTTCTCAACAACAGATTCGGTACACCGATGGATTGGTAGAGGCGGACCAATTCCATGGCCTCCACGCTCTCCTCACCTCAACACTCTTGACTTTCATTTATGGCGGCATTTGAAAGCTCTTGTCTACGCAACCCCGGTACTAAATGTAGAGACTCTTCGTGCTCGTATTGTGGACGGCTGTGATACAATACGCCATTCTCCAGGGCTGCATCAGCGCATCAGGGATTCCATGCGACGGAGGGTGGATGCATGTATCCTCGCTAACGGAGGACATTTTGAACATTTCCTGTAACAAAGTGTTTGAAGCCACGCTGGTACGTTCTGTTGCTGTGTGTTTCCATTCCATGATTAATGTGATTTGAAGAGAAGTAATAAAATGAGCTCTAACATGGAAAGTAACCACTTTCGGACACATGTCCACCTAACATATTTTCTTTCTTTGTGTGTGAGGAATGTTTCCTGAAAGTTTGGCCGTACCTTTTTGTAACACCCTGTATAATGCACTGAGGGCAATTGTGAAAAATCTAGAGTGCTATTACTAATCATGATTGCTTAGGTAAACTACATCTCCTACGTCGATCTATTGGAGTATGTCAGTACCGGATATAACCATTTATAATTGTTGTGGTCAGACATATCATGGAACTACTACATGCCGTGTTAACTTCATCGACTCTTTAGTCACTTAAGAGACGAAGCACCTCATCATAATCGTAACGAAAAGTTTGACTAACACAGTATCCTAGCTGTGTCCATTCATGTAACAAAAGCATTAACACACCCCTCTGTTGCTGCTGTCAGCCTGTGGAAAGAGCTTCCCTGCGCTCTGCGAACAATTCTGTGCCCTGTTGCAGTAAAGAGAAACACGAAACATCTCCTTTTGTCAGCTTCGTAAGTTTTGCCTCGAAATTAACACATTTGGATAGTATCCTTACTGTCAAACAGTGAAGCAAATGCTCCGCTCTTCTCCCACATTGCCGGCCGCGGTGGCCGAGCGGTTCTAGGTGCTTCAGTCAGGAATCGCGTAACTGCTACGGTCGCAGGTTCGAATCCTTGCCTCGGGCATGGATGTGTGTGATATCCTTAGTTTAGTTAGCTTTAAGTAGTTCTAAGTTCTAGGGGACTGATGACCTCAGATGTTAAGTCCCATAGTGCTCAGAGCCAATTGAAACATTTTTTCCTCCCACATTTGCCGTTTCTTCTCTCGCTTTTCTATTAGCTTCCCTATTTTCGTTCCTCCTGTATTAATTGCTTCCTATCATGTTCTTCTTTTTCACCCTCTCTTATCCATTCACTCACATCTATTGCTTCCAAAGCCCTAAGTTAAAATATACGTGATTATAATCATTCTGTGTTATTCTACTTTTCTTGACGCAATATAGCCTCTCTTTCTTCAATACTCCTGCTTTCACAAGTTATGTTCCAGTTAGTTATGTGTACAATTTGTCATATTAAATGTTTTTTCGTAGCAACTGTTTGTCATGAGAACATAATACAAAGTATGTACAATGACAGCTTAGATGTAGGAGAGGACCTGATCACTGTAATCTTACCAGTGTAAATAAATAAATAAAAATCACAGCTGTAGAGACCTAGTGCCAAAATTATAAGATTTTTCGTGGTACTGATAAATGTAGGCAGCACACCTTTCACTTCAATGTGATGGACTGATGGAGTATGCACTGCGACAGTTAATGAATGAGCTGTCATTGCCAGATCAATTACTAATAAGTAAGGAAAGTAACAGAAACTTTAATATGGTTCACATGGCTCTGAGCACTATGAGATTCAACTGCTGTGGTCATAAGTCCATTGGAACTTAGAACTACATAAACCTAACTATCCTAAGGAGATCACACACATCCATGCCCGAGGCAGGATTCGAACCTGCGACCGTAGCGGTCGTGCGGTTCCAGACTGTAGCGCCTTTAACCGCTCGGCCACTCCGGCCGGCAAACTTTAATATTTCATGAGTGATAACAAGATACGGAACTGCTAAATTCCCACATAATTCAACACACAGATATGTTTATGGAGTTTGACGAGGAAAGTCCTTTAGGAATTTTTGACGCACCACATAAAATTTGTCTATTCCTCCTGATTTTGTGAGTTTAGATCATCCCGATTATGACAAGTAACGATGGAATCCCACTTCGGTTTTACAGAGAGTGCTTTTCGCCGTTGTTTCTTTACTTCTCTTGCATTTATCAAGAAACTTTCGCCCAGCACAGAGTCTCAAGCAATTGGAAAAACTGCAGGTGGTTTCCGTAAATAATATAGGTAGAAGAACGGACGTTGAAAATTACAGACCAATAGCCATGATGTCGGTCTGTTGCAGAATTCTTCAGTATATTTAAGGTCGAATATACTCGTAATAAGTTTCCTTGACACAGAAAGGTTTCTGTACACAAATTAGCGTTGACTTAGAAAGCATCGCTCGTGCGAAACTCAGCTTGCCCTTTTATCGTAGGATAACATGCAAAACCTATATAAAGGGCTACAGGCAGTCTCCAAATTCTTAGATTTCCGGAAAGCGTTTGACAAAGTGCCCCACTGCAGACGGTTAACGAAGATCAGGACATGCGGAATAGCTGCTCAAATAAGTGATTGGTTCGAATACTTTCAAGGAACAGAACCAAGTACGTTGTCCTGGACGACGAGTGTTTATCGGAGACAATGGTACCATCAGGAATTCTGCAGGGAAATGTGACAGGACCGCTCTTGCTGTGCATTTACAGATGGATGCATGGATCGGATGCGCAACAATTGTGACTGTCTGCTGATGGTCCTATAATGTACGAGAGAGTGGCGTTGAGTGACTGTAAGAATATACTGGATGAATTACAGAGAATTTATATTTGATGTAATGAATGGTACCAGAATGAAATTTACGCTCTGAAGCGGATGTGCGCTGATATGAAACTTCCTGGCAGATAAAAACTGTGTGCCGGACCGAGGCTAGAACTCGAGAGCTTTGCCTTTCACGGTAGAGCACTTGCCCGCGAAAGGCGAAGGTCCAGAGTTGGGGTCTCGGTACGGCACAGAGTTTTAATCTGCCAGGAAGTTTTAATGGATGGTAGTTTCCTCTAAATGTAGAATACTCTAAGCCAATGCCGATGCGTAAGAGAAATGATCTCCTAATGTTCGAATATAGTAACAGTGGTGTGATCCTTGGCAGTCTCACATAGATAAAATGTCTACGCTTAATGTTGCAAAGCGATACGAAATGGAACGTGTACATAAGGTTGGTTATAGGGAAAGAGAATGATTGCCTTCAGTTTATTGGGAACGTGCAGCGCATCTGCAATGGAGACCGGAGTCTGAGTACTGTTCGAGTGTTAGGGAGCCCAACAAATCGGATTAAAGAAAGTTGTCTCAGTAATTCAGAGTCGGGCTGCTGTCTAGGTTCAATCAACATGAGAGTACAGTGGAAACACTCCGTGAATTTAAAGAGGACTCCCTGTAGTAAAGACGATGTGCTTTCTGCAAAACACTATTGAGAAATTTTAGATATCCACATAGTAATAGAAATTAGGGCTCGTACGGAGAAATACAGACAGTCGTTTCTTCCGCGATCCATCGAGGGGAACAGGAAAGGAAATGACTAGTTGTGGTACAAGACCGTACGTTATGCACCGTGCTGTAGCTTGCAGACAATGTATGACGTAGATTATAACTAGCATAGAGACATTCTGTAAATTACTTGCATCGTACATGTCAAGTTAATTGTTAAACCAATGTTTTTATTGGAACTGAAATGTGTCGATCATTCCAGCTTTCATAAATGTTCGTGGTTTTCTTAATTTAAGCAGAGTGTCTTTTCTTTACCTGTGCCTTCTCGTATTTCTTCCATGTCAGGGAGGACAGTCACGCTGGGATCCGCAACTTCGCGTCTTTTACTTTCAGTTACATTGTATTTGGTATGTCGTAAGGTGGGCGATGGACTGAATGAACGTGTGCGTAATTACAAATGCACGTACCTCGAATTTCAGGTGGACTTTCTTGGCTCAACTTAGCAGCAGAGGGCTGGGAACGGCAGTTGAGTTTAACTTTCTAAGCTTGCTTGAGGTGCCACTCAGGCAGATCCTTATCTGCGCGGCCTTTCTTAACCGGTACCCTAATGATTAGCTCTTTCACACCCACACTTGAGGGACAGGTTTGTTCAGATTTTAGACGTTGAACTCGTGGAAAATTTTGAGGGCGATGAAAGTTTTTTCCTGTCTCTGATGGGAGGAGGCATCTGGCACCACTGAAAAATTCTTCTTTTTGACTATTTGCACCGATCTATGTGTCGGAGGCGAGACAGATTGGATTTTGTACAGAGTAAGTCACTTGTAGATAAGTCTTTACAGGCTGTGATGAGTATGATGTGCCACTCCTGTGCCCACGTTGAGAGCGGTATTGGATTTTTCGAGTTAGCAAGTTCTGTAAGTATAAAGAAATTTCTCAGAAGCGTTATGGGGTTCTCACGATGGATACTGTTGTTATCGGTCAACTAAATTCAGATGTGGCGATACTTCTCCATTACTCTATCCTGATTCACTTCATGCATCGTGATTCCGACTGAGTTTCATGTTTGTTTCTGTTGTGAAGCACAAGCCAGTTATGAAGACTCTTCCTAGAAAATGGGAATCTTATTTTCTGTTTCTCTGCGACTGAGTCTTTTCCCTTAGCATATGTGCCTCCATATTACGTCCCTGACCCAGCCTAATCCTCGCTGAATAACTATGATTAATACAGTAGCCTTGTGGATAGTATGTGTGTTCCACGTTCAATGAACTTTAGGAGTACGCTTCACTTTGTGTATTAAAGGCCTTTAACGTTCTGTAAACATCAGTTTAAAGGTAGAACACTTTCCCGCGAAAGGCAAAGGTCCCGAGTTCGAGTCTCGATCAGGCACACAGTTTTAATCTGCCAGGAAGTTTCATATCAGCGCACACTCCGCTGCAGAGTGAAAATCTCATTCTGGAAACATCAATTTAGATCGTTAAACTCTTCGCCAACGTGAATACCAACACGCCATACTCCCTCCTATGATCACTAACCTCACGTACCCTGAGAGAGTTACTGGAACGCCTTGAGTAGAGTTCAATCCCTGATCGGATCTGAGGTCTGGTAGTTACATCTCCGCTGCGCGTTTTGTTGATGTCAGGACCCAGGTCTAAACCTAGTTGATATATCTAGGACTTCAGGCGGCTTGGTATTCAAGAGTAGCTTTAGTGTGCGCAGTATTTATTGAGTAGCAAGCTCGTGGCTACGAAAAATCCCTGTTGTGGGACAAAAGAGCGTCCCACCAAAATATAAACTACATATATTTAGTCGTTTTGATTAGTCTGGAAACAGTGGGTATTCTTTGGCATAAAAACTATCTGTTTGTCAAAAACTGGTGTATGTAAATATAAACAGCTGATCCTTACACGATGGTTTAAAATAATATCTCCAAGCATATTCTACTACTCGAGTGTGCGCAGTACACCGACTTCTTCGACCACGACTTTTCTTGGCTTGATGCGCAATGCTAGTGACGAACAAACTGGTGGGTTATGAGTACCGCTGTACAGTGTTGGGTGGCGGATCTAATCGCAATGAATTCCAGTACTAAGTTGCCTCTCTTACAATGTCGTCTCAGATGCAAATTTTTGAGGTAATAAAACGTTACGTTGCATACTGCACATATTCTAGGAACTTCACCAGAAATGATGGCAGAAAAGTAAGAACGTGAGCTCGAGCTTGGCTTGTGACAGACGTAAAAATGTTGCAATGTGCTGGCTGACTGCCGCTCATTCGTCTGTACTTCATTAGAAAAGCAAGAATGTTTTAATATCTTTAGAATCGTAAAATGGAGACAAAATTAATTTGATATTGTTACTAGCCGTCTAGTTAAATGTACGATGTTGTCGGCGTAAATTATTGTGGACCACTCGTTTACTTTAACGTTTCATTGTTTATTATAGTGATGTGTTGCTTGGAAAGTATTTTATATGTGTTGCAAAGTATATGAATAGTATGATAATTGCTGTGCAACGTTAATGCTGAGAGGTTGCACAGCGCGTGACGTAAATGTGTCTAGATGAATGTCTATCCCATATTACTATCCTGTTACTCCAGTAAAGTATCTGTGAATAGCACTCATTACAGTATAGTCAAAAAACTTGTTGAAGAATGATTGGAGTAGTATTAGTTTTATGGTCAACTGACGAACAAAAGCTCAAAAGAGCAACATGAGTCGCTTAAAATTCCATTTTGTGTTCACATTTCATTATAAATATACTTATTATTTCTGACCTTAAATGTACACTCCTGGAAATTGAAATAAGAACACCGTGAATTCATTGTCCCAGGAAGGGGAAACTTTATTGACACATTCCTGGGGTCAGATACATCACATGATCACACTGACAGAACCACAGGCACATAGACACAGGCAACAGAGCATGCACAATGTCGGCACTAGTACAGTGTATATCCACCTTTCGCAGCAATGCAGGCTGCTATTCTCCCATGGAGACGATCGTAGAGATGCTGGATGTAGTCCTGTGGAACGGCTTGCCATGCCATTTCCACCTGGCGCCTCAGTTGGACCAGCGTTCGTGCTGGACGTGCAGACGGCGTGAGACGACGCTTCATCCAGTCCCAAACATGCTCAATGGGGGACAGATCCGGAGATCTTGCTGGCCAGGGTAGTTGACTTACACCTTCTAGAGCACGTTGGGTGGCACGGGATACATGCGGACGTTCATTGTCCTGTTGGAACAGCAAGTTCCCTTGCCGGTCTAGGAATGGTAGAACGATGGGTTCGATGACGGTTTGGATGTATCGTGCACTATTCAGTGTCCCCTCGACGATCACCAGTGGTGTACGGCCAGTGTAGGAGATCACTCCCCACACCGTGATGCCGGGTGTTGGCCCTGTGTGCCTCGGTCGTATGCAGTCCTGATTGTGGCGCTCACCTGCACGGCGCCAAACACGCATACGACCATCATTGGCACCAAGGCAGAAGAGACTCTCATCGCTGAAGACGACACGTCTCCATTCGTCCCTCCATTCACGCCTGTCGCGACACCACTGGAGGCGGGCTGCACGATGTTGGGGCGTGAGCGGAAGACGGCCTAACGGTGTGCGGGACCGTAGCCCAGCTTCATGGAGACGGTTGCGAATGGTCCTCGCCGATACCCCAGGAGCAACAGTGTCCCTAATTTGCTGGGAAGTGGCGGTGCGGTCCCCTACGGCACTGCGTAGGATCCTACGGTCTTGGCGTGCATCCGTGCGTCGCTGCGGTCCGGTCCCAGGTCGACGGGCACGTGCACCTTCCGCCGACCACTGGCGACAACATCGATACGGTGGAGACTTCACGCCCCACGTGTTGAGCAATTCGGCGGTACGTCCACCCGGCATCCCGCATGCCCACTATACGCCCTCGCTCAAAGTCCGTCAACTGCACATACAGTTCACGTCCACGCTGTCGCGGCATGCTACCAGTGTTAAAGACTGCGATGGAGCTCCGAATGCCACGGCAAACTGGCTGACACTGACGGCGGCGGTGCACAAATGCTGCGCAGCTAGCGCCATTCGACGGCCAACACCGCGGTTCCTGGTGTGTCCGCTGTGCCGTGCGTGTGATCATTGCTTGTACAGTCCTCTCGCAGTGTCCGGAGCAAGTATGGTGGGTCTGACACACCGGTGTCAATGTGTTCTTTTTTCCATTTCCAGGAGTGTATTTTGTGCCTGCGTGAATCATCTTGGTTCTCACTAAAAAATATGCAAAGTCTTAAGGTTCAACCAATGACTTTTTAATCAAGACCCAATTTTTTTTTTATTTTTCCTTCAGAACTGGTGACAATTTTGTTGATTATTTGATGATTCCAAGAACGATTTACGTGACGTAATATTGCACTGGTTTTCGTCCCAGTCGTGAATATTGGCACTGTTGTTACTGGGGATGATACAACTATTTGAAAGATAGGTAGGCAGGGAGGTGACGGTGGAGGGTGTTTCAATAACGGCCGCATTACTAACCACTAGACGCTTCGGAAAGCCAGTGATCTAAGGCCTCATCGAACTACTCCACAGTGTTACCAAAAATTACCCGTTTGCCAAAGTTAAATTCGTGTCAGTGTGTCAGTGTCAGTTTCATTTTGGGTGATGGCCTACGGTGTCGCAATCCATGTATATACCTTATGCGTCTGTAGCATTTGAAGAGTGGTAAGAGCACCAATGTTAGCTGAAGCGACCCGGCACTTTCAAGAGATAATGACTGATTAAAATTTTAATAAAGGAAGTAGTTAATAAAAGAAAAAGGTCTGTCACGAAAGAGCATTAGATAATACGATAATGAAGATATTAAGATCGTAATTAGCAAACTGTTGATGTTGATTTTACGTACACAAACATTTTAGTGTGCGGAGGAAGTTCCTTTTGGTAAACCGTAGCAGTTAGACAATAGTTTAATTTTCAAAGAGAAAGTATGGGCTTGATAATACTACTACACTGAATTCCCGTACATAAAAACTTCTAAAGTGTTGTCAGTCACAACGTTACGAATCTATTCGTAACAAAATGTGACTCTATATACAGATTTTCTCACTCAGCGGAAACGAATAACTTATCCACCCAATTATTCACATGTTTTACATCGTAGGATATTTGGTGTTGTTGGACTACCCATTCTCAGTTGCTGTTAATATAATATTTGCGGTTTCTAAGTTGTGCCAGTCTAGGTGCAACTGAACGAATGAAATTTTGATTTTGTCACAAACTTTTTACCTTCATTTGTTGAGACAGGTTAAGTGGCAGTTGTGTTAGTGTTGTTCACGTGAGCCACTAGCGGCCCAACCAACCACGCGACATCGAAAAAAAAATACAAAATTTTGAGATGATGGGAGATCATGACATAATATATGTCGCTCAAAACTCACTGGTTCAATTAAGGAAAAAATTTTACGCGGTCAAGCAGCGATCTACAAAACGTGTCACAACTGGTTTCGATATACCTGTCATGGAAAAGATCATAACTGTCTTGGTGTATACGGAGAGCCGGAAATCTGATGTAACACGTCTCTGTAAACAATATTTCGAGGCTTCTTGTTCTCTGTGTATGCGTAGAGATTTCTGGCTCTCGGTGCACACGAGAAGTCAACGTAGAGCGTCCATGCGAGAATCACTGTGTTTTCAGATGAAAACCTGCAACTTTTAGCGTTACCATGACTCTTACAGTGATCTGAAGGTCACCTTCAAAGACAAATGGAAAGGTAAGTTTGTTGTCACGAAAAAATTCGTAGTATCAATGCCGTCCATCCTTTGACTCCGCCAGTCATGATGGTGGCCTGCACGATATACTTTCTCAGTTTAGTGATGCGAAATACGCTGCCTCTGCACAATCTTTGTCAACACAGGTTACGCATCAGTAAGACAGGCACACCCACCTTCAGCTCCAACTTGTGGGACGGTAGCCCCAACAACTCTTAATGAGTTTAGTAACTATACAGGGTATGTAATAGCACCGAATTTTGTCATCATTGTATCGATTGACACTTCAGCGCGAAGGAGTAACAAATGTGCAGCTCGATGAAGAAAGAATGTAAGCAGTTTCTTGCTCGGTGGAGCGCACATTTTATATTTGTACGCGCAACAAAGTCCTGTACCTTCACGCGTGAGCCTGCTACGATATCGTAATCAAATCCAGCAGCACTAAAAGCCTACCACGTGTACATGTAAAGGCACCATTTCTCTCTGCCGTACAGAATTTAAAAGAGGTAGTCGTTGGGGTTCTCTAGCATCTCAGATACGGCTTTGGCTAAAATGCAAATACCTTCTATGAAATTATGGATTAAACAGATTGAGGATTGTGAAACAGTTTGAGGATTGTATAAGCATTGTATTCATTACATCGAATAGAATGTGGAACATGTCACACGGTAAACGCATTTTCACAATATTGAAAAAGTCAAAGAGTAAACAGCTTTTTCTAAGAGTAATTATTATCAAACATTTTGCATTTTATTTTTCAAAAACCTTAATATCTCGTACGAAACACTTTTAAAAGTAGGCTATGTGATAATTCATGGTATAAGCTAATTTCATTCCTGATTTCGTTCAAATCTGTCTAGCAATTTCAGCGTAAAGGATAACAATCACACACAAACTTTCGCATTTATAATGTACTACCTGCTACCTCGCTGACTTGTCAATAATTTTTTTTACGATGAGTGATAGTAAACAAGCTAGTGATTTTACGATATGTCTGAGTATATAGTGGTGTAGGGACGTATGTATAAAAAATGTATGCAGTGCTGGTATGAAGGAACATAATGAATGTGTCGCTATTATTTTGCTGTACGTCGAATCTGAAAGCGTACGTTATATTTTCACATTACATTTTAAAAAAATGCTTTGATTCATTACATTCGAGGAGGAATATAGTTTTTAGGGACTCAACTGGCTCACCTAGTACTGGATGTGAGATTTTACCGCCAGAGTAACGCATACGTTCTCCCTGCCATTTTAATGCATTACGGTGCCTACGGTTTTGATCCATCCCCCTACGATGACTAATTTACGATTACCATAGTCAGTTAATAGAGCACAACCAAATGCAACCTCGCCAAAAGCCGCCATCCCCCCCCCCTTCCCATCCCACGGTCTACATGTAAAGGTATGCCTCTCTCTTTGTTGTGCAGCCTTTAAATGACGCCGTCATTGTAAGCTGTAGGCGAAGCGTGACACTCGGCGACTAAAATGAGACGGGTTTGTGATTGTTCTAATGTCTCTGTAGCTCTTAAGACCGCCTGACGTCCTGCATCCCAGTTCCGGTTGACATGAGATTGTTCCGAGATTTGCTGGAGTCCAGTAACTTTCGCAGCTTGAGCTCTCTTAAAACTATGCACTAAACCAGACCAACGTTTACGAGGATTATAGTAACAGTTGTAAATTTGGTTCTCGGTCTTACCGTCTGATTTTACTGTTATAACTCCACCAAGACTCTAAAGTAATGACAGGTGGTGTAAGACCTCAATAGCGGAAATCACGAGGGCTGTAACATTGGATATGTACTATCGTGGAATGATCTATGGACACTAAGAGTCCCCGACCATCGTGCCAGCGTCGTCCGCATGTCACTCACGTGTACCATATTTAAAAAAGTTAATAATACCCAAAAAGGTACAGCTTTCTAAAGTAGCCTATGGTCTTCCTCAGGATTCAAGCTATCTCGATACCAAATACCACTGGAATCGGTTGGGCGCTGGAGACGTCAAAAAGTAACAGAGTGAGTTGCTTTCGCAATTACTAATGCTGGTATTAACACGGACGTATGCATTAAACACGTTGAGAATTAAGTGAGCATTGTATGGTCTACGTTAAATTTTATTACGTAGAACATATCATTAAATAAAATAAATTTTACAGACATGATAAAGTGACAGAATAAATAGCTTTTTGCAAGGAGTATATATTTTCCTTAATTTGCGTCATATTCTACAAATAAATAAAAATATTATACCACACACCATGTAAAGTAGCCTCTCTTCTTCATAAGGGTTCAACTATCCCGCACCAACTTTTATGATGTAGTCGCACAGCGTTACTTCCACGTTTATAATATTAGCATGGAGATACTGATTGGTGTGGATTAAACACTCTTGAGGATCGCAAAAGCGTTGTATTCCAGCTGTTACCCAAAACTGCGCTCACGTATCGATAAAATGAAATGAAATATGCCTATGGCTGTATTGGCCAGGAGACCCCAACTGAAATGTTCAGGAGCTTGGTGTAAGTCTTTTTATGTGACTCATTTGCATTTCGATGATGAAAAAACGATGATGAGGACAATGCACACATCCAGACACAAGCAGAGAAAACGGCCAACCTGAATGGGAATTGAACCGGGGAACCAATGATCGAGGTATAGCAACGACAACCGCATCATCAGGATATTTTGAAGTAAACTTCGACGCAATAAAGAAGTTATAACAGACGCATAACGCTTAGCGTCTAAAATGCGACACTATTTATCTACATATTTCCTTCGTTTGTTAAAACATTTAAAAACGAATATCTAGTTAAAGTTAATGCATTCAGCTGATAATTAACTTTCACGTATGAATTTTAGTTACCTTACCTATCCAATGGGAACAGTAGTCACGTTGATCATCCCACGGGAACAATTATTTGTTTCAGAATAAAAGGCAGGCTGTGTGTTAATTCATGGTGTAGACTATCTACATTCCTAAGTTCGTCTAAACCTATCCAGCCGCTTCAGCGTGAATAAGTAACATACTAACACGAAGGAGAAAGAAAAAAAGCAATTTCAGGGCAGGTACATAGCAAATTTTATAACATTTGCATGCGAAGCAACGTCATCTGCCGTTTCTTGTCCCCCTGTTACCAGCAGCTAAGCTCACATACTATAATCCAGCCTCACTAAAATACCACAACGTTCTGTGCGGAAAGGACGTCTCTCTGTTTGTAATACGGCGTTTAATTAACACCAAAGTTGTCAGTCTTCAAGGCGATTCCATAGATAACCAAAAGTTAAGGAACTTGGCAGCTCTCTCATGTTGGTAACACCAGGTGTGAGCAACCTCGTAAAAGAACACAATCGTAAAAAAAGCAAATATTATTGGAAAACAACGTTACAATTATATCTGTTTCTAACAAGAAACTCCAAGAATCTTTTTACAAACACAAAAGTAAAAAAAAAGTAACTAATATGTTTGACCGCAGGAGGACGCGAACTGTAGTAAGACACAAATCGGTTTGCTAACAAGACATCTGTAGCCGCGCGGCTGTCCAGGACATTCTAATGCTGCTCCTTCATCTGATATATTTGTAGCCTGTTAAAGCTGTTACTACCAATATGAATTTGACTGACATTTTACTGGATTAAATCGTACCAAGAATGTTGGGTTTGTAATAAATCTTCAATGCCTTGAAAAATGTACGCTCATAACATAGTTGCCAACCTGGAATTCAGCGTTCATGCAATGAACGTTTTGATTAGCCTTCTTCCTGTTGTTACTTCTCTTTGTTCGTTGTTTAAAGCTCAATTGTTATTCCATGATTCACCTTATATCCATCAAATATATAAATATCTTATACCACACACTTTTAAAAGCACAAAAAAAGAAATACGTAATCAGCAGCTAGGACTTTGCCGAGAATATATTTAACATTGAAAACAAAGAAATTAATGGGCTATAAATCTAGATTGCAATAAATGTTTCATACAAGAAGAACAGTTGGGCAATGTGATTGTGTAGATGACTAAAATAACGGACAAATGTAACTGTATAAAACATAGAGGCCAAGTGGTTTAGTAAAAACGTTACTGACACCCATGATCTGGCATCTTTTGATGTACACATACTGATTAATACGAGTATATATGGTCGGATTGTAGCCTATCGTGATTGCGGTTTATCGTATCGGGACATTGCTGCTCGCGTTGGTCGAGATCCAATGACTGTTATCAGAATATGGATCGGTGGGTTCATGAGAGTAATACGGAACGCCGTGCTGGATCCCAACGGCCTCGTATCACTAGCAGTCGAGATGACACTCATCTTATCCGCATGGCTGTAACGGATCGTGCAGCCACGCCTCGATCCCTGAGTCAACAGATGGCGACGTATGCAAGACAACAACCATCTGCACGAACAGTTCGACGACGTTTGCAGCAGCATGGATTATCAGCTCGGAGACCATGCCTGCTGTTACCCTTGACGCTGCAACACAGACAGGAGCGCCTGCGATGATGTACTTAACGACGAACCTGGGTGCACGAATGGCAAAACGTCATTTTTTCTGATGAATCCAGGTTCTGTTTACAGCATCATGATGGTCACATCCGTGTTTGGCGACATCACGGTGAACGCACATTGGAAGCGTGTATTCGTCATCGCCATACTGGCGTATCACCTGGCGTGATGGTATGGGGTGCCATTGGTTACATGACTCAGTCACCTCTTGTTCGCTCTGACGGCACTTTGCAGAGTGGACGTTACATTTCAGATGTGTTGCGACCCGTGGCTCTACCCTTCATTCGATCCCTGCGAAACCCTACGTTTCAGCAGGATAATGCACGACCGCATGTGGCTGGTCCTGTACGGGCCTTTTTGGATACAGAAAACGTTCGACCGCTGCTCTGGCCAGCACATTCTCCATATCTCTCACCAACTGAAAACGTCTGGTCAATGGTGGCCGAGCAACTGGCTCGTCACAATACGCCACTAATTACTCTTGATGAACTGTGGTATCGTGTTGAAGCTGCATTGGCAGCTGTACCTGTACACGCCATCCAAGCTCTGAATGACTCAATGTCCAGGCATATCAAGGCCGTTATTACGGCCAGAGGTGGTTGTTCTGGGTACTGATTTCTCAGGATCTATGCACGCAAATTGCGTGAAAATGCAATCAGATTTCAGTACTAGTATAATACAGGGTGATTCAAAAAGAATACAACTTTAAAAATGTATATTTAATGAAAGAAACATAATATAACCTTCTGTTATACATCATTACAAAGAGTATTTAAAAAGGTTTTTTTTCACTCAAAAACAAGTTCAGAGATGTTCAATATGGCCCCCTCCAGACACTCGAGCAATATCAACCCGATACTCCAACTCGTTCCACACTCTCTGTAGCATATCAGGCGTAGCAGTTTGGATAGCTGCTGTCATTTCTCGTTTCAAATCATCAATGGTGGCTGGGAGAGTTGGCCGAAACACCATATCCTTAACATACCCCCATAAGAAAAAATCGCTGGGGTAAGATCAGGGCTTCTTGGAGTCCAGCGATGAAGTGCTCTGTCACGGGCTGCCTGGCGGCCGATCCATCGCCTCTGGTAGTTGACGTTCAGGTTTCATAACTAACCTTTTTCGTAGGACTCTCCATACAGTTGATTGTGGAATTTGCAGCTCTCTGCTAGCTCTGCGAGTCGATTTTCCTGGGCTGCGAACAAATGCTTGCTGGATGCGTGCTACATTTTCATCACTCGTTCTCGGCCGTCCAGAACTTTTCCCTTTGCACAAACACCCATTCTCTGTAAACTGTTTATACCAACGTTTAATACACCACCTATCAGGAGGTTTAACACCATACTTCGTTCGAAATGCACGCTGAACAACTGTCGTCGACTCACTTCTGCCGTACTCAATAACTCAAAAAGCTTTCTGTTGAGCGGTCGCCATCTTAGCATCAACTGACGCTGACGCCTAGTCAACAGCGCCTCAAGCGAACAAATGTACAACTAAATGAAACTTTATAGCTCCCTTAATTCGCCGACAGATAGTGCTTAGCTCTGCCTTTTGTCGTTGCAGAGTTTTAAATTCCTAAAGTTGTGGTATTCTTTTTGAATCACCCTGTATATTTGTCCAATGAATACCCGTTCATCATCTGCATTTCTTCTTGCTGTAGCAATTTTAGTGGCCAGTAGTGTATCTTGTAATACATTTCTGGTAAATATATGCTAGCGTTTTCGCTTCCAGAGCACGTGGTCGCGGGTTCGATTCCCGGCGGTGACAGGGACTTTTCCCTGCCTCGAGATGACTGGGTGTTGTTGTCTTAATCATCACTCAACCCAATTACGGTTGGAGGAAGGCAACGGCATACCACTTCCATTAGGACCTTGTCTAGTACGGCGGTGCCGGTCTCGCGCATCGTCCCTTACACTCCTCGGAGTATGGGATCTCATCATCATCACTGATAACCAAACCACTTATTTCAGTAGCGATACTATCCCTGCATGTGTGAAAATTTAGCTGAATGTTTCTCCAGAGATTAATAACGTGCGGTAGATCGCTAGTTGTAATTTGTATTATTGGCCGCCATTTGCAAAATGGCAGATCCTTCTTCAAATTAATCCAATTAATTCTTGAGTAAACATACTAAAGTAAAGTTAATTTTGCAAAGAATCGTATCGATAGCACACATTTTTGTTGTTGCTGCTTCACGGCTATCTCCAGTTAAGAAAATCATCAGTTTTGAACTAATAATAAGTATGCCATGCAAAAGGTTTTTCTCCACGTAAACCCACGCAAGTACAAATTATTATTCGAATGAAAAGATATTTAATTACTACCCTGAGACATTTCTAAATTTAAAAGGTTAAGGTGCTTCACACCGATCTGTTCGTAATTTATTTTAGGTACATACCAACATTTCAAAGTGGTCTTTCGTCGGGCACTAGAATACAGAAAGGCGGAAGAATATCGAGAATAACAGTACTCGTCCGTGACTAAAAGGTTATAGCGAATATTTTGTGTAACCTTTGTGATGATACGATATTTTATTAACAGCACAAGTATATACATACGCATACAACACACCCGATAAACTAGAAAATCATTACACTGTCATACGTTTATGAGTCATGATCCACACCAGACTCCTCTTGCAGTAGATCAGTACGAAGCGTAAGAAACGACTTGTGTGGCTGTGTTTCAAGCGTACCCGCAATAGTTGGAAGTTCCCCATGTTTCTAGCAATGTTTCATTGAGTTACAGCTTTCTCTGAAGGACAGTATTACAACAGTCTCTTAATGACGATAAACAGGAGATAAACGAGCGTGTTGTATGGATGTAGCAGCTTTTCAAAAAGTTCGTCATCATGGTAATACCATCAGTAGCATACTCCTGTAATTTGGCGAGCAAAACGAATCAGCCTAAAGTTTTGAACAAGCCTATTACGAAAAGTGCCTTAAAATATTCACCGAGAGCAAATCTCACAATTTGATGCACTTTCGTGAAAATGATGTGGACACATTTCATTTCCTCTCATCTGAAAAATAACAGCAATGAACAACTTCAACCAGTCGGAAGTAATGAGGCACTGCTACTACGCTCCTTTTATGCAACTAACTCTAGATATTCTGCATTCTTCAGTTTTCAGTCTCGGCTTGTTTGAGCCAAACGCATTGTACAACCACTCACCATCATTTTTTGGTGGTATCTATAGAGTCATTTTCTATTTTAAGGCATGCGGCTGTTCCGGTTATTTTGCCCTCAGCAGAGATTTTATTTTTCTTAAATAAAATTGTCACGCAAAGCTGGATCAAATGAGCTCTCTGGCCGTCGCATTTCTCAATACTGGAGTTTGGCCAGGAGCCCCTTGCTTATACCTGGGCTGCCAGGAACCGCTTTCGAAACACTACTTGCTTTTCTTGCACATAAAGGCAACGATTAATTCTAGTTTCGTGTCAGTCTTAAGAATTTCGTGGCCATAGTCACTGAAGGTTACACGCCTCAGTCACCTCTTGTTCGCTCTGACGGCACTTTGCAGAGTGGACGTTAAATTTCAGATGTGTTGCGACCCGTGGCTCTACCCTTCATTCGATCCCTGCGAAACCCTACATTTCAGCAGGATAATGTGAAGTCACATCATGTTCCTCTACAAATGTCTTCTCACATTACCGACGTTTCGAAATTTCTTAGGGGACCTTTTTCAGGATCTTCAGTTGTCCTTAGTTAGGTGGACGCTGTCAAAAACCAATGTCACGCTCACTTGCAAAACGGAGATTTTCCCGCGCTTGTTTTGAACAAGTGAAGTCATTGCGGAAACTTTTCGCGGCTTCAGTACGTTGACACTGCCTTTTGACGTGCAGCGATAAGAGGCAGAGAAAGAGGAGATATGTTTACCAAAATATCAATGTTAGTATTCCTCGAGCACTGTTACTGGGTATTTACGATAGAAGGAAGCCACGAAGCTGGAGGCCTCAAACTGTCTTCCATACCGAGATTGCATCCGTTCTTAGAAATCTCAACCGCTTATCGGACTTCCTTCCTATAAATGGTGAATTATGTGGACAGTGCTCTACGTTTGAATGCTCATTGGATGCTAAGATCTCCAGAAGCTACTATGCGAGAGTGGAAGCTACGGCAGTAACGCTTGGACCACACACCAGTAGCGACCACAAAAATGTCCCTCCATTAAGAAGAAAGATAATTATTATTATTATTTCTAAAGATAGAGAGACAACGAGAGAGAGGGAATGACGAAATTACATTTGGATGATCACTTGAGAAGAGAGAAACTTTTAACAGTAAAGTTTGTATCAGTCAAATAATGGCGTTAAAGTCCTGTGGAAAAGGGGGGGGGGTGAGGGTTGAGTATCACCAGGAATCATTGCCATTTATTCCACTTATCCGAGGCTCGTACAAATGGCTCAAATGGCTCTGAGCACTATGGGACTTAACATCTGAGGTCATCAGTCCCCTAGAACTTAGAACTACTTAAACTTAACTAACCTGAGGATATCTCACAAATCCATGCCCGAGGCAGGATTCGAACCTGCGACCGTAGCAGCAGCGCGGTTCCAGACTGAAGCGCCTAGCACCGCTAGGCCACAGCGGCCGGCGAGGCTCGTACGGGATGACTCAATGCGCGTAGCTGCTCTCCGACATGAGACAGACAGACATTTCAAGGAAACGAATATTACATGACGAAATCTTGATAGATTGGTAAACACAATGAAAACTTAATGTATTTGGGGATGACATCTTCAGTTATATTCATATGTATTATTTTTATTGTGATCTATTTCAGTGCTACATTAAACTGTCTTCATGTCCCCCTGTGCTACCAGGCGATGATAAGGTGACTAAAGATGACGTAATGAAACAGTCAAATCTTTTGCAATAAAAATAAGCCCTATGGATTCAGTTGAAAGTGCCACCCTCAGTGCATAAAAATACGGCAACAGCTGTCAGCTATGACCCTTCAGAAGATGGCTGTACGGAGACTACGAAAATGTATCAGGTTGTAACATGAGGGGAATCGAAATAAGTTTGCGTTTAAATATAGTACGCCTCGTGGACATATCAGGACACCCTGGTATGATTGTCGATGCTGGGAATTCTCAGAAAAGCCTCTACCAATAAGCGCAGTAACAGATGTTACAAGTTAAGGTGTCTACTACATTTTCGGGAAAACAGTGCTTTAAGATTATCCGTAATTATTAGATTCTTTTTTTATTATTATTAAATTTTCCAATATCCTGAGTAATAAGATGTTTTTATTTTTCCTAAGTAATATTTCTTTATTGAAAATGCATGTTGTTGTGTTCAGCCCGAAGATTGGTTTGCTGAAGTTTTCTACGCTACTCTACGCTGTCCACTGCTGCAACCTACATTCATTTGCTTTCAATTACTGTTGTCAAGCTTTGCTTCTAGTTGTACATATCCCCATCCCTACTTCTTTCGTTATAAACTGACAATTCTCTGATGAGCCATGATGAGTCCTGTCTACCGACCCCTTCTGTTAGTCAAGTTGTGCAAAAAATTTGTTTTCTCCTCACCTCGATACAGTATCTCTTCATTACCTTCTTGATGCACCCATCAAATTTCTAGCACTCCTCTCCTATGTAGCACCAAATTTTAGGGTCTTCTTTTCCTTTACGGTCTGATATTTTTGTCGTCTGTGTTTCAATTCTGTACGACATTACACTCCAAACGAATTTTTTCGGAAAAGTCTTCCTAACTCTTCCTAACACTTATATTTAAAATAGATATCAATATATTTCTCTTGTACAGAAACACTTTTCAAATTATTGCTACTCTGCATTAGAGATCGTCGCTACCTCAGCCGTTGTCAGTTACCTTTCTACAAAAATGGCAAAATTCAACTACTACGTTCTTTATTTTATTTGTAATGTGATTCTCTCTGTGTCGCCTAAATTCATTTTACTATAATGTACTAGCCCAGTCTTACTTTTGTTGATGTTCATCTTACAACGTGTTTTGAAGCGACTAATCATCCCGTTTAATTATACTTAGAATTCTTTACCATGTCTGACAGATTTACAATGGATTGGCAAACATTAAAGTTTTTGTTACTTATCCCTGAATCATAATTCCGTTTTCGAATTTATCCTTGGTTTCCTTTGCTGCCTGTTTATGTGTAGAATTATGAACAAGGGATGAGGTAAACCATGGTCTCACTCCATTCTTAGATACTGTCTCCTCTTGAGGCTCTTCGCCTCTTATAATTGCAGCCTGGTTTCTATGTGAGTTGAAGATAACATTTAGCTCTTTGCATTTTATATCTCCTGCCTTCGAAATTACTAGCTGCCAACTAATAATGTGAAATGCTTCTTATAAATCTACAACTACTATAAACGTAGGTTCCTGTCTTTTCAGTCCATGTTTTAAGACAAACCATAGGGTCCGTATTGCCTCGCGTGCTTCTAAATTTCATTGTGACCCAAACTGAACCTCGCCGACGTCAAATTCTACCGTTCTTCCAGTCTTCTGCAAATAACTTGTGTTAGTGTTTTGCACCACGACTGATTAAAATGATGGTTGGGTAATATTCGTACATGTCAGCAATCGTCTCCTATTTGACTGAGCATATTGAAGTCTTCTGGAAGTGTGAGGGTATTTCCACTGATCTGATAAATCGTGCATAACAGATATAGTAGTAACTACTGATTGTCGTTCCCAGTCGTATGAAAACGACTTAAATTTAAGGAAATAGTTTAAAATTCGAGGTGCTACTGAATACCACACATGCTTTTGGTGTGTATACCCAGCTCTCACGAGGATTCGTAGGCGATGTTCGTCATTGTACCACATTTATTTCGTAATATTTCTATACATATTTTTTTTCACATGTATCAGAGATTCGTATGTGAAAAACGGATAGCAGCACCGTGGTTTTCAGTACACGTGGAATTGCAGATCCTCCTCTGACTGGCCGAATAAGTCAGTTCAAGGACCTGAGGAAGGGTAGAGTACACCACCTGCAATAGAGTCATACCTAGCAAAGCACTGTGATGTTGCAGCCAATCATCTGGTGGACGACAGATTTATGTTAACACATCCATTTACAATCGCATTCACTTTAACGGCCTAATGTTGCTCATGTCCTTTCAAGATGGCGTCATTTTGTTTGTCACAGAATTTTGTTTCCCGCTTTGTCTTCGGCTCCTTTAGTGACTGAAAAAATAAGCTACAAATCTCCACTATTCTGACACAATTAGTGTGCAGTGTGTTCCCATATAAAAAAGACAGGAATGGTGCATCGACACGTTTCGTGATTGGTGAAGAAAATGAAATGCCACACTTTCAAATGTGACTGCCGTATGTGTAGCTGTGGAACTACAGGGGGTAGCAGTGCTGAACAGTGTACCAGTTTGTGTGGAAACTTTACAGAGCTTAGAACAACGAGACTTATCCTCGAGATCCTAGATAACACTTCCATAATGTTTCAAGTGCCTTAAACGAACCCTTCATTTCTTATAGCGGAGCCATAGGGAGCTTCTTTGTATCCGACAGCTTTCCAAATAGTTCTAGCAATAACTCTCTACAGGTATATCACACGAATGCCTTTTTCCTCATGTGTTAGAGCACACGCTTGGAAACAAAAGTAAGTACAGAAAAATTGGTGGAGATAACGCGCTATAGTTGCATGCATGTGCGAGGTTTGTTGTGTCCTTTCGTCGCTTCATTGTTCAAGCATCCTGTTACACAACCAGTTCTTTGCTCGGCAGTTTGTGGTGCGTATATTGTGATAATAGGCATCAGAAAAAGGATACAAAAATGGGACTACAGGTAAAAAGGTGTGCAAATGTAAGAGCTACTATACTAGAGGAGCATGAAGTGACGGCTACTTTTTCTCCGAAAATATTAGAAGTAAGATTGTCTTCATGGGAAAACAAGATCATCTTTCCCTATGCAGGATGCATTTGTGAGTAAAACAATTTCTGTAGCAAAAAGAAGGCAATAACAATTCATTGACTAGCAATCGGTGACTCATATACCATTTCGATCTTTTTATTTCGCAATTGGTGTGATTCTTCATGAAACTGTGAAATACTTAAGAGATGTTCTCAGTGACTGTGTGATTCTTGGTGATTTTCCTAAAGGTTAGTTGACTTTTTAAAAGCAATTTATGTATATTTTTATGATAAACGTCTGCTTACACAACTTTATTAAAAAACCGGAATCGATTAATATTCTCAGACTTGACAGGTTCGGGAATGTCATGGGCCCCAGAACCCACTGCAACGTAGGTCGTGGTTTCCAAATTTGTGTTTTCACCTTGGATATCTTACATTTCAGTATCCAGTAGTTTTTTGAGGAGCTCCACTCGTACCATCTTTTCGAGCTAAGAAATCAGGCTCTTCAGTTTTTGTACTGTGTGGACACAAAAACAAGAACTTTCATATGTAGTTTTTATGGGCAGTTTTGGTAAATTTGCAAGCTACTTCTATTGCTTTCGTACTCCGACGTTTATGATATTTCTTGCAGTAATATGACGGGAGACTTTTTATTTTATATTTAGCTCCCGCCAAGTCAAGCCAATGTGTGTCACGCAGGACATGGCATCTGAAATTTTTGTTCAACAAATCTTTAGCAGCGGAGTTGCATATGACTTGTCATTGTCTGTAAAAATATGTAACTTTAGGCGCGCTTTCTCTGGTGTCAGCAGACAGCATGGAACATAAACTGAATACAAGCACAACCACAACATAGTTCGTAACACGCCTGGGCAACAGTCGCCTGACGTCTGCTAAACACCACAAGAGATTCCTACCGAACACGGGTAGCAATGCGCTATGACTCACTCCTCCGATCCGTATGCGTGCTTGCGCTGTTGGAAATGTGACGCGAGGCGTGTGCGTTACGTGTAAAAGAAAAAAGCATCGCGTAGGCACACTGAAACTGTAACGGTAACATAATTTCTGTTTCCGAGTGACAGGAACACGTATGCACCGAGAAACTAATAATTGCCATTACCAATCAAATGACGAGGTATTAGTAACAAAACAACCAATTTCAAAATCCAAAGTAGAAATAAATAATTTTTCTTAAACTCCAAAGCAATTTCCTGAAACCGACTCGATGTATATTGTAAACTCGGTAGTAAAATTGTGACTAAGGAAAACAACGAATTACGAAGAAAAATGGAAAAAGAAGACAAAAATGTTTTATCTCACAACTTGCTGCGACAGCGAATAATTTGCAAATCACGGTTCATTAGGGAAAATGCTAAACAAAGTAAAAAGAGAGAGAGAGAGAAAGAGAGGGACAGACATTTCGCAGTACAGAACTCGATGGTAGTTTTAGCTTGCTTAAAGAAACTGAAGCATGATGGCAGCCAAATAATCAATAACTTTTACTGTCAGTAAGAGCGCAATAGCTGGGGAGTTAGCTTGAATGATGAAGAAATCTGTGAAAATAATTTAAAACAGCTAAGTACGAAGTACGCAGCATACCGAAAAATTTATATGCGATGCTCATTCAGCAACATTAGTGACACGATGGAAAGCCACCATTCCGATGTGCCTGAAAATGAAACTTTACGATCAGACTGTGTTACTAATTCTGACACTTACTGTGTCATGGAGTTTAATAGCAAAAACCAGTGAAATTACTTTGGGCCACTCAGCGAACTATGGAGAGAAGCACATCGGGAACTATTGCAAGAAACAGGGAAACAAAGAGAATCGATCAGGAAACAGAATGAAGAGGAAGAGGTTATTATGGACGTAAATGAAATGCAAGTTGTCAGGACCCGTGACCAAGCGAATCGGTGATACATGGAAAAAGCACGCACTCTTCTAGATTCCGAGAAACATGACGAAAGACATAATGGGTGGTTTTTAGACCGTTTTTGTAAATCTGCAAACTGTGTATAGCTGAAGACCGTAACGCATGTAAATGTCTGAAGGAGGTCATTATCCAGAAGTTGGTATCAAATAGCTGTTGGCGACGGTGATGATTTTTGAATACAGAGTATTACAAGCTCAAGATCTGGACTTTCCTAAACCTCTGATCTTTCTTGTGATCCTTAAGTACCGAAAATCCATAGTTTCAACTTCTTCCGTAGCTTAGTTTGTGTGCAGACTGACGAGCGGGTAGTACTTTTGGTGGGCGTAGTGGCGCTTTCGGGAATGTCGCTAGAGCTGCCATGCAGGCAGGACACAGTAACGAACGGAAAGTATCGATACATTACTCATGAGTAGTATCGTAATAAATCGTAGTTACAAAAGTGTAGAGAGTAAAATAAACCTCGAGGTAGCAGTACACATCTTTGATAAAACGAGTGTACACTCTCTATTGGAACCAGTCTATCTCTCTTTTCGAAATCTATCTACAGTAGGTAGAGTCGACTTTAAAGTGTTAAACTGAATAATACAAAAGTTGAATTCGAGCAATAATTTTATTTTCATAACAGATTAAAATTTATAAAAATTATGAACCTCAAATGTGGAATTACGGAACAGACTATGAAAAATACAGCTCAATAGTACCCAAAGGAAACAATGAAATCATATGTAAACTTTCCATTCTTCTTCCGTGCAGTCACTTGGAAACTGTAATTTACCCTGCCTTTTCGCTAATCATCTGTTCGAGTCTTTACAGCGTGTTGTCTGCAAATGAAAATACATGTTGTGTAGGGAAGCAGCCTACTCACGCCATGTGGCATTCATATGCTTTCCATCGTGTGCCAGCCTAGTCCGCTCTAACTATCTATGACGTCACGAATGCTGTGCAACACCTTAAAAGTAAAGTAAATAATCTGAAAAGTTAATAGCATGTCAGGAGTGATGCTAAAATAATAATGTATTAAGTTTCAGTTTAGTAACTTTAACAGTTTTCGAAATTTGGACTTCTACGTTAAAATCATTGGCGCAACAGGAAGGAGATAAAAACTTCAAAATTTATATTCGGATTCCTTTTTCATTGTAATTTAATGGAAACAGCATGCTGGATCTCACAATGTAATATTTTGGTTGAAATTCATGATTTTCTGTTTTTGTGTCCTAAAAGTACGGAAGCAAGATAGATTAAGTAAGCGATTAGATAAAGCTTGGACGTTTAGATTTAGGTAGAATGGAGATACGCTATAATAACAGAGATGTGAGAAGTCCCCAAAAGGTAGCTGTAAAAATATAGCTGTAGCGTCTCTCCAAAGGGCAAGTTCAGAGCTTATCTATTGCGCGCAGTGCAACTAAAATAATTCTCTCGCCAAAAATACTTTAACCTAGCCAAATCAGAATTTTATTACAAATAATTACCTGTGTGCTGATTGTACAGTTAAATTGAGACCTTCATTGGCCTTCAGCGAATGAAGCAATTAATTATTTAGTAAATTGAAGTGGTGTTCTGCTAGCCCCAGCGGCTAGTCAGGAAGGCAAAGGTTGTCGGCTGTGCCTTTGGCGGTCCGCACCGCGGCTGTAGAAATAAGAGCACTGCGAGCTAAAGTAAGGCCCCAGTTCTCTTCTAGGTTCGTATCAGCGTGCACTCCTTGTCTGGAGCCACGTCGCGTCTGTGCAGTTGCAAGGAACAGCCTTGGATGCCGTATTATGTAACTCGGTATGCACGTAACAATGAGTTCGCATTGTGGTAAAGCGTTGATTTGGCGACCATTCAGTTTGAACATTTACATCGATAACGATTATTGAACAGTTTCGTTATCTAGGGATAATAGGATCCACGCTATAGACTCTGAACAGCTCTGATAGTACAATAGCTGATAGTAGCACTGCTTGGGTAAACATTTGTCTGAAATTTTACGCTTTAAAATGCAGTTTACTATAACAATTTTCACTATATTCTGAAAACGTTGTTGTTGTTGTAAACAACAACAACAACGTTTTCAGAATATAGTGAAAACTGTTATAGTAAACTGCATTTTCTATGAATCCCAGACATCATCCTAAATCCTCAGCGTAATGAACTTCAGTGATCACTAACTTTGTTTCTCCATCAGAGTGAGCACAGTCATCTTTAATTACAGGCATCACGTTATTGCTAACCACTTTCTGGTTGCCAACATTGTAGTTAGAAAGCCTGTGTTGAGACCGGCAACAACAGAAAAATTCTTCACCCGCCACCCCACAGCTGTGAGGGCAGTCACGTTGCTATAATTGTCAGATACCAAGAAGGTCATCGATACTTTTTCCGTATCCCTTTGTGCAGGAACACTAAGAATCAGTTTCCTCATCTAGTATTGCATGGCTGCGTACGGTAATTTACATAGACACTATGTGATTTGTTGTGTTAGTTATATTAGATACAAATTTATGTTATTGCACTGAGTGAAAAATAAACAGTCCAGGTCGTGTTTGGGAATTGCGTCATCACTGGTGTAAAGGGCACAGTACGAAAGAGTTGATATAAAGTTCTCAAACAGCCTCAGGTGCTCCTTGAGACGTAGCTGCGTAGAAACAGTGGGGACTCGACTACTCGCTCTACAGTTTGCAGACAGACTATACTTATGGGAGAGTCGAGAGTGTAGATTTTCTACTATTCCGGTAGGAAATAACGAACATTTAGAAAAGATTGTGCTTGAAAAAAAAAGTGTGTGTTACATAAAGTCTGTTAGTAAGGATATTATTTGGAGATGCATTCCAAAAATGTGGCGTATGACAGAAAGAAGTCCATTAATCCTTTAAGTTGTGCTGTACAGAATTATAAACGACATTTCGATATTCAAAAACCACAATGTAGTTTTTTTTTGCGGCATCTCGTTTAGACAGTATGTCATCCTCCAGCATACCTGGACCTGACGTATTCGAGACGACGACATGTTATCAAAATTAATTGTAGAATAATAAAGATTTTGCAAACACATGGGGTTTATAAGTAAAAATGAAAATTAAAGTTTAAGTAGTAATAATCCCATTTCATAAAGGCTACGATTGTAATCAAAAGCACACAGATTCCATGTGTAATCAAGTGTACTTCAATTAGTGATTACACTTACATTTACACCTACTCTATACTCAGCAAAACAATTCACGGTCTGCGGCGGTGGATTATTTCGGCACCACTAACTTCTCCCCACATTCACGAACGTGGCGTGGGAAGAATGTTTGCCCGTAAAACTCGATGTGACAGCAAAGTTCTCTGATCTTCTTGTCGTGATTGTTTCGCAAGACATACGTGGAAGAAAGTAACATGTTGCTCGTGATTTCTTGCAAATTTCAACAGAGAATCTATGTGTGACGCTTGTCACTGGTGTTCGTTGATCATCCCTGTAACATTTTCGCGCCGAATAAGCGATACAGTGAGAATAGCGCCGCTCTTCGTTGGGCCTTAATAACTTCATATATTAATCTCACGTAGTAAGGTTTCCAGTCTGATGGATATCGGTCGAACGTGTGTTGAATAACATATCCAGAAGTTTCGGTGGAAAGAGTACATTGGGGACCTCTATCATAGGCACGACTTTTCTGATCATTTGATGGAAGAACAAACTGGAGTCGATATGGAAGACATAGAGGATCCAATATTGGAGAATAAAGAGAGCTTTGGCAGAACTGAAAGGAAACAAGGCAGAAGGAAGAGATAACATTACATTTCCAGTTATTAAATCTTTTGAGGAGTTGGCAGCCAAAAGACTATTTAAGTTAGTGTGTAGCATGTATGAGACTACCGACGTACTATCACACTTCGGAAAAAAATAATCTGCACGGTTCCGAAGATAGCAAGCGCAGATACATGAGAAAACCAACGCACCATCAGTTCATGCATCCAAGTTGCTGACAGGAATAATATAAAGAAAAACAGAAAAAAAAGCCTGGAGCATCTGTTACATGACAATCGGTTTGGATTTATCAAAGATGAAGACACAGAGAGGCAGTTCTGTCGTTGCGGTTGATAATGGAACAAGACTGAAGAAAATTCAAGACAAGCTCATAGGATCTGTCGACCTGAAAAAAGCGTTTCATTTCGTAAACTGTGCAAGATTTTAGAAATTATGAGAAAAATAGGGGTAAGCTATTAGTAAAGATGTAATATACAACATGTACAAGAATCAAGAGGGAACAGTAAAACTGGAAGACCAAGAACGAAGTGCTCAGATTAAAAAGGGCTTAAGACAGTCTTTCGTCCTTACTGTTCAAACCAAACATCGTAGAAGCAATGACGGAAATAAAAGAAAAGTTCAAGGTTTTTTTTTTTTTTAATCGTATGGCCAGGGCCCCCCCTCCCCCCCCCCCCCCCTCCCCCCACCATCGGGCAGACCGTTCGCCGGGTGCCAGTCTTTCAGTCTGATGCCACTTCAAGGTGAAGGGATATCAATGATACGAATCGCCGCCGACGTTCCGTCCACAATGAAAATGAAGAAGAATAACGGGATCTGTTACATTTAATGAACAGTATAATGAGTACAGATCTTTGGCTGACAGTGAACAGGAAAGAGGCAAAGTTAATGACATGTAGCAGAAATGAGAATAGCGAAAAGCTTTGTTACCTTGGATGCAAAACTCCCTATGATAGGCGAAGCAAGGAGGACATAAAAAGGAGACTAGTACAGGCAAAGAGGGCATTCATGGTCAGGAGAAGTCTACTGGTATCAAGTATACGATTTAATTTGAGGAAGAAAGTTCAGAGAACGTACTTTTGGTGCACAGCGCTCTATTTCAGTGAATAATGGCCAATGAGAACAGAAGGGAATCGAAGCGCTAATATCTGGTGCTACAGAAGAATGTTCAAAATTAGCTTGACTGATAACATAAAGAATATGGAGGTTCCGCCCAGGATCGGTGGGAAAAAGAGATATGGAAACTACTTCCAAGAGAAGGGTCAGGATGATAGAACGTGTGTAACGACACCGGTGGATAATCCCAGTGGTACTAAAGGGAGCTGTAGAGGCCAAAAACTGCAGGTGAAGTTGACTGGAAGTATACATACAATATTGAGTCCTACATGGTACGGATCCCACACAGTTGTATAAGAATACTCTAAGATGGGTGGCACGAGCGATATGTAAGCAATTCCCTTCGTAGGCATTGCATTCGCCTAGTATTCTACTAATGCGGTAGGTGGATCAAAACAAAATGTCCAGACACTCTGTGACCAAAATGGTACTGAAACAGAGGATGACAGACTAAAGGCCTTATGTTCCTGAAAGTGTTACAGCCAGGTATTTGTGTGAGCTGACCTTTTGAAATTGCGACGTGTCGGTACTGTTGTCACGGGATCACACTTTTTTCGTTTTGTGAAGTGCGCAGTTTAACATTTCTGAAAATTTAAAGCAAGCTGCCAATCTTTCCACCAATTTTAAGTCTCACCAACATCCGACATTTTCCCATAAATTTAATAAGCATTAGAGACACACATAAGGTAAACATTAGTCATCGATAACATACTCTCTTCACAATTTACAACAGTTTGCGAAGGCCGGGGTAACTTGTCAGTTCTGCAGCTACAGAAATAAAATGGTTTTGAGGCAAAGAATCGGTACATCCATTACCGGAGCAAATGTTCACCCGGAAACGTAATTCCTTGAAGGTTTTTTGACAGAGAGTGGGAAAAATGAATGCAACACGCGTTTTCGATGGGAAGTGTTTGATCACCCACAATACAGCCCGTAATTGGCTATTCCTGAGGTTCATCTCTGCTGAAATGGACCGCTGGCAATGAAGACAATGTTTTGACACAGAGGCCGAGCGGTTCTAGACGCTGCACTCTGGAACCGCGTGACCGCTACGGTCGCAGGTTCGAATCCTGCCTCGGGTTTGGATGTGTGTGATGTCCTTAGGTTTGTTAGGTTTAAGTAGTTCTAAGTTCTAGGGGACTGATGACCTCACAAATTAAGTCCCATAGTGCTGACAGCCATTTTTTGACACAGACAACGAGCTGCAGTCCAGAGTGGAAAGTTGTAGAAAAGGACTGGCGACTGTCTTCTATAACAAGGGAACTGAGAAGTTGATATAACGCTACGACAGATGTCTAAGTCTGAGCGGCGACTGTGTAGAAAAGTAGCTGGAAGGTGTAGCTAACCGTTTCAAATAAAACAGTTCTGATTTTCACTGTGGTTTCCATTTGGCGACCTATCGTTCCTTACTTTCCCAGTAGCCCTCGTAGATGACTGCGCATCAGCGGAAAGTTCCACTTTCAGTCACACCTGATGGATGCTCTAAGGCATTCTGTGGTCCTTACTGTTTCCGGTGATGTGTCGCAACAGTGTAATCGAATAGCTTTTGATCTCTTCGTCTCTTTATGCAGACTGAGTTACGTTTACTTACGTTCAGTGTCAGCTGCCTATCCCGGCATCAATTTTCGAATCTCTGTAGATCTTCCTGCATTACACGAGTAAATACTAGGTCCAAAGGTATTTCCGTACATATCAGTAGCCGCTCGGGGTTAGCCGAGCGGTGTAAGGCGCTGCAGTCATGGACGTGCGGCTGGTACCGGTGGAGGTTCGAATCCTCCCTCGGACATGGATGTGTGTGTTAGTCCTTAGGATAATTTACGTTAAGTAGTGTGTAAGTTTAGGGACTGATGACCTTAGCAGTTAAGTACCATAAGATTTCACACACATTTGAACATTTCTGAACGTATCAGAAGCTAATGTTTTGTAACAGTCAAATCCTAATGGATGCGGCAGTAAGTAACATTATTCGAATCTCTGGAAACAGAATGCTTGTAGGCCATCTAATAACAGGAACGGCGCGCAGTGAGCTGTTTCCTCGGCGCAACACGGAGGACTTCCTTCGCGGAGGGGGACAATGGCGCAGCTAAGTACCCGCCGTCCAGCGCGTGCCGAACTGAGAGCTGGCGGGTTCCGGCGCGTCAATGATCACTTCGCGTGTGTCACGGCGGGCGCCCCGCCCGACGCGTTCGCGAGCGCAGCCGGGCGCCTCTCGCCTTGTAATTACAGCGCGCAAACTCGGCGCACACACCGGCCAAAGTGCGGCTCGAGTTAGCTCCGGGTATCATTAATCGTTAATTCCTTCAGTCTCTCTCCCTCTCTCACTCTCTCTCTCTCCTGTTGGGAGCTAGCCGCAGAACCGGCAATTATAGTTCATACTTAGTTTCCAGAGCAGACCACCTCAGCCTTGCGTGACGGTGCAAAATGAGGAACTCTGGTGAAACTTCGTCACTGATCTGCCGAAATTACTTACCGAACATCGACCCTGTGGCAGAGGACGGAACATTATAAAGGAAAGAAAACTACAGTTCAGGTGATCTGTTGCTGCACGATACTGGTAATTTGAAGAACTGACACTGATTCATTATCTCGTGTGGCATTCGGGCGAGAGAGGACTGTCGTTCCCAGAAGTGTTCGTGAGCTGAATTTTCTGTCCAGCCAGTACTAACGTACTGTTCTCCGACATGCACCCGATACTGATGAGTAGAACTGTGCATTTTGCTTCTTATTAATATCGATATATTCAGTGAAACTACACTACTGGCCATTAAAATTCCTACACCAAGAAGAAATGCAGATGATAAACGGGTATTCATTGGAAACATATATTATACTAGAATTGACATGTGATTACACTTTCACGCAATTTGGTTGAGAAATCAGTACCCAGAACAACCACCTCTGGCCGTAATAACGTCCTTGATACGCCTGGGCATTGAGTCAAAAAGATCTAGGACGGCGTGTACAGGTACAGCTGCCCATGCAGCTTCAACACGATACCACAGTTCATCAAGATTAGTGACTGGCATATTGTGACGAGCCAGTTGCTCGGCCACCATTGACCAGACGTTTTCAATTGGTGAGAGATATGGAGAATGTGCTGGCCAGGGCGGCAGTTGAACATTTTCTGTATACAGAAAGGCCCGTACAGGACCTGCAATATGCGGTCGTGCATTATCCTGCTGAAATGTATTCGCAGGGATCGAATGAAGGATAGAGCTACGGGTCGTAACACATCTGAAACGTAACGTCCACTGTTCAAAGTACCGTCAATGCGAACAAGAGGTGACCGAGACGTGTAACCAGTGGCACCCCATACCATCACTCCGGGTGATACGCCAGTATGGCGATGACGAATACACGCTTCCAATGTGCGTTCACCGCGATGTCGCCAAACACGCATGCGACCATCATGATCCTGTAAACAGAACCTGGATTCATCCGAAATAATGACGTTTTGCCATTCGTGCATCCAGGTTCGTCGTTGAGTACACCATCGCAAGCGCTCCTGTCTGTGATGCAGCGTCAAGGGTAACCGCAGCCATCGTCTCCGAGCTGATATTCCATGCTGCTGCAAACGTCGTCGAACTGTTCGTGCAG